>NC_139633.1:29028454-29443454 GCF_964638095.1 Poromitra crassiceps
AAAAAAGAGTCCAACCACAGATTTAGCTACTATCTGACATGGCCTTCACATGTAGCTTTAAGCTAATCGCTCGCTGCTAACGTGAGCTCCTGTTGCCAAATCTCGCGAGAGTGTGTTGCTGAGATAGAGACAGGCCTTGAACAAATTTAATTTTCTCCTGATCTGTCTGTCTGAAAAATGCCATTTTAGTGTCAGAATGTTCAGAGGATATGTGGTTTCTGTAAATAAGAAGATGTAGTATTATGGGGGCGAAAGAATCATGGAGTCATAATCTGAGATCACATTCACTCCTCCCATTGACTCCAATAGACTCAAACCTGCTGCAAGTCTCCTAAGTGGGCGTGGCCGTGGTAAACCATGTGACACAACTACAGGAAGTGACTTGAAGTTGAAGTGTCTTGCTTTGATATCCCGCTGTCTTTGCTGCCGGCTAAGAACGGTACATGGGAAGTCTCAAAGTAACGGGAGTAGAGCAAACGCATTGTTGATTTAGGTATTTTCGGGATTTGTTGACGCCGGTAAGAAATGTATTAAAAAAAGCACCAGGCTTATGCTTGAAGGAAGTGACGTACGACTGAAACATATATGTAGTGTACATGATGTAACATGGCATGTTTACACAGCAGAGAGCGTCTCTAATGTGGCTGTTTCCATGTTATATGACAGATTAGTTCCTGAGGCTCAGTCACGTATGAGCACATCTCTCATATGGAAGAAACAACTATGTGCATGTGATCTGCACTGGAGCCTGTCTACAGCGCTGACGGGGTTATTACACTACACACAGTGTGTGTGTGTGTGTGTGTGTGTGTGTGTGTGTGTGTGTGTGTGCGCGTGTGTGTGTGCGCGTGTGTGCGCGCGTGTGTGTGTGTGTGTGTGTGTGTGTGTGTTTCAATACTGAGTTTATAAGGGATTTGTTTTAATCATTGACCTATATATAATGGACCAACATAGCTCATTGACTTTGACACAGCAAAATGAAGCTCACTTCCGGATATTGTTTGATTCGTTTGATTGGTTGAATGGATTAATGCTACACGGAAGTACGAGGAGAAGGGGCGGCTGCCCCTAGCGGCTGCCGGGGGAGTTTCCGAATTTGCTCTGTCTCGCTTATCGCCATAATGCATTATGGGTAGTCAGCTACTGTGGCTAATGTAGCCGCTAACGCTACTTACTTTACATTGCAGTAAAACGGCACTGAATGACCAAATTGATTTAACTTTTAACCATTTCGAGAAACATTGTTTCCATACGGACCCCCAGTGTTGGTTAGTTGTTTATAACGTGACTCTATTTAAAATGTTATAACGTACTCCGGTTTCTGTGCTGAATCCAATGGTCTGAATACAGAGAAGGCTTAAGGCTTTATCTAACGGTATAAATAACGTTAAATGGTCCGCCATGTTATGGACGTATGGTATCTATATAGTTACGGGTGTCTACTAACATTATTAAAATATCATAAAGTAACGCTATTTTCTGATAATTTGCTCAACTATACTTGCTACCTGATGCCTTGCGGCACATTGCTGCCTCTACCGGTCGGAAGTATTACTGTTCTTTTTATCCGATGTTTGTCGTCAATTTTCCTCGAAATGGGGCTATCATTTGGAAAACGGAGCGCGTTAGAGCAGTGGTTCTCAAATGGGGGTCCGCGGACCCCCAGGGGTCCGTGGCACTTTGCCAGGGGGTCCGCGAAAAGTTTTCAGGTAATTTTTTTTTTTTTTATTAAAAAAGAAAATGCTACATGTTACTTATTCCTTCTCAAACTACTTCCTTCCTACATGGTGCTAGTCTATCAAAATATCTTGGCTGTCATTGATTGTGTTGCATAGTGGTTTTCTGTACTGTTGACAAATTGTGATATTGTAAATCGCTTTGGACAAAACAAAAGCGTCTGCTAAATGACGTAATGTAAATGTAATGTAATAAAAAAAAAAAAAAAAAAAAAAAAAATTGCAAAATCTTCATAGTTCAACGAAAATAGTTTATGCTTTAAATCTAAAATGGTTTGTGGATTACATTCTAATAACAAACCTATCAAATAAAAATCAAAAAGTCAAGCACATTACCGTGGAAACAATTAAGCTTAGCCCAAAATCACAAATCAGAATGAGGGGGTCCCCGGTATATTTTCTATCTTGTAAGGGGTCCTTGGCTGAAAAACATTTGAGAACCTCTGCGTTAGAGCATGAAAAAGACTTGAAATTGTTTTTTCAGACCATACACTAATTTGGAAAGTGTTTATTTAATACATAGACCGAGAGAGAAGTTGTCTCCTTTCCCATATAGTTGAATGGTGATGTTCCTGGGAGTGCTACACAAGCTGCGACCCCCACTGGCCATTTGGAAATAATGCAATTTCCGCATTGGCGTCAAAAATAGGCAGGCTGAAATGCCCACTGGTAATCTTTCATGACATGCAATTCCCCCCCCACACACACATAGAGAGGCAAAGTGACCTCACTTCCTGCATCAGCACTGTACCAGAGATTTTCATCCGCCATTTATTTTCCCATAGACATTTTGTAAAATGCTTATAAAAATATTTTTTACTTGTTCCAGCCAAACGGTTCAGATATATTTAGAAACAGGAAAGGCCACATAACATTTGACTCGGACCAAAACGTGCGGAGAAAAATGCGGATTTAAAGAAAATATTTTTTCAATGTAGTTTTTTTAAGTTTTGGTCCGAGTGAAATGTTCTAGGGTCTCTCCAGAACCTCAATGACTGTTATAGGGAGATATATGTAACAGCGTTGTGTAGGTGGTACTTGCAGCAACCCATGTTAAGGGCTTGTCCAGGAGTGGATTCGAACTGCCGACCCTCGGCTTGGGAGTCCAGCATGTTAACCGCAACACCAAGAGAGCTAGCTCCCTTGGCGGAGCTGGTTAACATGCCTTTATACCTGGGGAGTGAGTTTAACCAATCCACTCGCTACCACTCGGGACTCACGAGGAATCCGTGCTGATTCAACTCGGTTACATATATAGGAGAGATATAACAGATGAACTATGATCCAAACAGTCCTTCCACATTCTCTAATGGTGTTAACATCTTGTAGATTAAATACATAATAATGAAGTTGAACAATTGATCAGTTTGCTGGGGACTTCCTGGAACCCCCTCAAGGAGCCCTGGTGGTCCCCACACCCCACATTGAGAAGCACTGCTCTAGACGTTCTGGTAGCAGCCTACCTGATGATGTCGTCGTTGTGTCCCAGGTAGAACCTCTGTGTGTGCTCGCGCGTGTTGTAAACCACACCCACTCCGGCCACAAAGTACACCAGCTCCTTCCCGGCCGTGTAGTACAGGTTGTTGCGGCACTGATGACCCCGGTACCCGTAGACCCAGTCCAGCCGGAGCCGACAGCCCGGGGCGCTCCGGTCCGACATGACACATCTGCCAGCCAGAGGGCCTTCCTGCTCTCTCTCTCTCCCTCTGAGTCTACTTTAGTATCTCTCTCTGTCGACTTTAGTATCTCTCTCTCTCTCTCTCTCTCTCTCTCTCTCTCTCTCTCTCTCTCTCTCTCTCTCTCTCTCTCTCTCTCCCTCTCAGTCTACTTTAGTATCTCTCTCTGTCGACTTTAGTAGGCCTATCTCTCTCTCTCTCTCTCTCTCTCTCTCTCTCTCTCTCTCTCTCTCTCTCTCTCTCTCTCTCTCTCTCTCTCTCTCTCTCTCTCTCTCAGTCGGCTTTAGTATCTCTCCCTCTCTCTCTCTCTCTCAGTTGGCTTTAGTATCTCTCCCTCTCTCTCTCTCTCTCAGTCGGCTTTAGTATCTCTCCCTCTCTCTCTCTCTCTCAGTTGGCTTTAGTATCTCTCCCTCTCTCTCTCTCTCTCTGTCGGCTTTAGTATCTCTCTCTCTCTCTCTCTCTCTCTCTCTCTCTCTCTCTCTCTCTCTCTCTCTCAGTCGGCTTTAGTATCTCTCTCTCTCTCTCTCTCTCTCTCTCTCTCAGTCGGCTTTAGTATCTCTCTCTCTCTCTCTCTCTCTCTCTCTCAGTCGGCTTTAGTATCTCTCTCTCTCTCTCTCTCTCTCAGTCGGCTTTAGTATCTCTCTCTCTCTCTCTCTCTCTCTCTCTCAGTCGGCTTTAGTATCTCTCTCTCTCTCTCTCTCTCTCTCTCTCTCTCTCTCTCTCAGTCGGCTTTAGTATCTCTCTCTCTCTCTCTCTCTCTCTCTCTCAGTCGGCTTTAGTATCTCTCTCTCTCTCTCTCTCTCTCTCTCTCAGTCGGCTTTAGTATCTCTCTCTCTCTCTCTCTCTCTCTCTCTCTCTCTCTCAGTCGGCTTTAGTATCTCTCTCTCTCTCTCTCTCTCTCTCTCAGTCGGCTTTAGTAGCCTATCTCTCTCTCTCTCTCTCTCTCTCTCTCTCTCTCTCTGTCGGCTTTAGTATCTCTCTCTCTCTCTCTCTCTCTCTCTCTCAGTCGGCTTTAGTATCTCTCTCTCTCTCTCTTTCTCTCTCTCTCAGTCGGCTTTAGTATCTCTCTCTCTCTCTCTCTGTCGGCTTTAGTATCTCTCTCTCTCTCTCTCTCTCTCTCTCTCAGTCGGCTTTAGTATCTCTCTCTCTCTCTCTCTCTCTCTCTCTCAGTCGGCTTTAGTATCTTAAAGTCCAGAGCCAGGAGGAACAGGTGGGAAGGGAAGGGAAACTGCAGCGCACTGACATGAGCAGCCTCAATGAAAACACGATACGATACGATACGATACGATACAATACAATACGATATGATACCCTACAATACAACTTTTTTGTCACATTTCTCTAACCACTCGGCTATAATATTCCTATAATATTAGCTACAAGGAGTTTATAGTGTGTCTGGTGCTCAATATTCACCTTTAGCTACTTCATGGCAGTTTTTTTTTTAAATCTGGTTCACTATTATTTCCTATATGGACTTGTAGTGTGTCTGTGGTAATCGATACTGGGTTTATTGTGACTATATTGCACGTAACGATATTTTTACTCTATCGCTATAATAATCCATTAATATTATACATAGTTATAGTGTTGATGTCATCACTAGTGAGTATGTGATCCTATTTATAGCACATTCATCTCATACAGTAACACTCTAATAATCCTATAATATTGCTATAGGCCTATGTCTTTATACCCATCTTATTGTAGGCCTATAAAGGTATCTTTACATCGCCTGTGAAATCACTATAATATCCCTATAATAATATTAATGGTATTTTTGGATCTCCTTTGATATAACTCTAGTATTTCTCAAACATCTCCTAGGATGACCCCAGGCAGTTCTCCAAGCAGCAGCCAGCCTGCTCAAACTGCAGCAATTAAAACAGATGGCAGTTTCCACATGCTGCAGATAACAGGCAGCTTACTGCCTGCTCTTTACTCTCTGCCAGCCATCATCATCATCATCATCACTATACCATCCTCTTCCTAAGGGCTGCTGCTGGGGACGCACCCATGAGGAGAAATCACATTAATACTCCTATATGGAATAGCCTATGTGTCTGTGGTATCGTCAATAATGAGTTTATAGTGACTATATTGTAGTTTATGTTATTTGATTTACTATAATAAAGGTATAATAGCACCCTACAATATCTGCATCATTCTAAAATGTATTGTAGGATTACTATGGTTCTATTTCATGTAATGCAATGTGCTCCAAGCCTCATTCAGAATGTCTACCGAAACCTGAATGAAGATTCTCCCTGTTCAATACTCAGACACATTGGGTTTGGTCTTCTATAAGATTCCCTCGTAAATGACACAGCCTATAATAAAAAATAAATCTGCGTTTGACTTCACAGATAACATTACAGGCTCCTCATGTGTCTGCAAAGTTGCCTCAGTCAGTGCAGTGAAAGATGCCCAGTCCCACTTCAAGCCACAGGGGGGGGGGGGGGGGGGGGGGGGGAGTATCAGCAAATGACCACTGGAACTGCTGGATTCTGCTCTATGTAAAATATAATCCTCACACTAATCCTCGACTCAGCATCATCCACGTTACTATGGGTTTAGGGCTGGGCGATATGGACCAAAAATCATATCTCAGTATTTTTAGGCTGAATGGCGATACACGATATCTCTGTATTTTCTACAAAGTGTGGGCTAAATGTTCAGATGTAAAGCCACATGTGATGTAGCGCTCAAGCATCACAATATTTGGACCAAATACCTAGATATTGTGACAATATTGCAGGCATGACTAATGGTTGGTGTATTCACACAATATTGACACCATTAGATTTGTGATCAATAATCATCAGTAATGTGGATATAAGTGGCTAAGGGCAAATAATGGAACAGCTAGAACAGTGTGGTTAAGTTCAGAAAATGACATCACTTTACTGTAATGCAGCCTTTAAAACGAGGAAAATACAACACTTGTGCCATACTGTATCACCATTATCCAAAATCAAAGACGATCTAGTCTCACGATATCCATATGCTATAATATTGATATTGTAGCATTGTCAGGAACCAGGCGAGAGTCAGGATCTAGTCACCGCACTTTATTCTGTTAACACACGGTCCGAGGGCCACTGTCAGCCGTAGCCCACGCCAAAACAAACCCCACAAGACACAACCAAAACTCCGCTAACTCTCCTAGCTTCTCCGCTCTTCACACCCACACAGCCTTCCCTCTCAGGTTCCACACACCAACTTCCCGAGCTGTCCCCCGCTCTCACAGCTCCCCTCCCCCCAGCCAATCACAGGTGAACCCCTCTCTCACCCCCCCCACTGGCTAAATGTCGCCTTCACAGACCCCCCGTAAATCCCCATGCACAGAACAGTACAACACACAACAGTAGCACACAAACCCAACCCGTTACACTTCCCCGTCACATCAAAGCTTCTGGCCCACCAGAAGCACCCTAGTCCCTCTCCCCCCCCCAGTGGGGTCACTCCTCCGCCGGGTGACTCGCCTCAGCCCCCCCCTGTGTCCCACAGTCATCACACGCACTGCAGTAGTTCCGCACATCCCCCTCGTACTGGTTCCAATAGAACCGTGCCCGAACCCCGCGGAGCGCCTCCTCAGCCGCCTGATGACCGGGTCCCGGGCCCCTGTGTGCCCACCGTAATACCAACTCCTGCAGGTAGCTGGGCACCACCGCCCGGAACCCTCTCTTCCCCTGTTCCCCCCTCCCCAACACTCCGTCTTCATCCAGATGCAGGTCGGTAAACATCTCCCACAGTTCCTTTGTGACACCGGAACACCTGTGAATCTCCTCCACAGGGGGCCGGCGTCCGGCCACCACCCACGTATACGCGGGACCGATATCCGCGTCCTCCGCCTGCCTGTATTGCCACTCATCCGCGTCGACATCCATGATGGTCATGTTGTCGTCCTCCAGGTCCACATCTGAACAGAACTCCTCTTCATCTGAACAGTACTCCTCTTCCTCCGCCTCTTGCACTCGCCCGTCCTCCTGCCCCCCTCCCCCAGGGGGCGGTGTGTTCAGGACCGCAGGGAGAACACAACCGGCCGCGACCACCACCTCGGCTTCCCGTACAGCAACCGTGGGGGGCGTAGCGCAGCTCGGCTGTGCCGGTCCCTCCGGCGTTAGTAGCGACACCTGCTCACCTGGAAATATGAGCGTCGCTCTCCCGATCCTAACAACGTTCTCTTCCCCCCGGCTTTCCACACTCTCCCCAACCCGTGTCTCTTCCCTGACCTCCACTGTCTCAGTGCAGTCTCTGGCCAAATGTCCAGGCCTCTTACACGACCAGCAGAGTCTCACCTGCCAGCCGCCTGCACGTCTCTCCTCTCCCGCCGTCTTCTGCTCCCCGACAGCCTCAGGACACTCCCTGGCCAGATGCCCGAAGGCTCCGCACGACCAGCAGACACCCGGCCGTCCCCAGTATCGTTGCTCCGCGTACCCCATCTGTCCCCCGGAACCGCTGCGACACCACCTCGCCAGGTGTCCCTGTCCCCCACAAGTCCAACACTCTCTTTGCGGCTCCTCCGTCCGCTTCTCTCCGCGCTGCGCGACTTCCCGTAGCAGCTCCATAAGCCCCTCTGCCCAGGCAGGCGTCGCCTCCAACAGCCGTCTGATCTCCTGCATCAAGCGGGCCTCCACGCCGGCAAGTACCGCGCTGAGCTCCTGCTTCAGGCGGCCCTCCATGCTAGCAAGCACCGAGCTAAACTCCGGGGTCGGTAGTTCCTTTTCCCCCCCGTCCACCGACAGGCATTCTTCTCTGCGCACCATTCCACGTGGTCCTTGTAGCAGCTAGCACACAAACAGCTAACAGCTAACGCCAGGTCGCGCTCGAGTCTTCCAGTCTTAGTTTTTCTTCTGACACCACTGTAGCATTGTCAGGAACCAGGCGAGAGTCAGGATCTAGTCACCGCACTTTATTCTGTTAACACACGGTCCGAGGGCCACTGTCAGCCGTAGCTCACGCCAAAACAAACCCCACAAGACACAACCAAAACCCCGCTAACTCTCCTAGCTTCTCCGCTCTTCACACCCACACAGCCTTCCCTCTCAGGTTCCACACACCAACTTCCTGAGCTGTCCCCCGCTCTCACAGCTCCCCTCCCCCCAGCCAATCACAGGTGAACCCCTCTCTCACCCCCCCCACTGGCTAAATGTCGCCTTCACAGACCCCCCGTAAATCCCCATGCACAGAACAGTACAACACACAACAGTAGCACACAAACCCAACCCGTTACAATATATTGCCCAGCCCTAATTATAATGCACAGTGTCTCCAAATACGCATGGTGGCAGAAAAGGTGCGTGCAGCAGCTCACAAATCCATTCACAAATCTGAGTGTAAATCCCAGAGAGAGAGAGAGAGAGAGAGAGAGAGAGAGAGAGAGAGAGAGAGAGAGAGAGAGTCAGGGAGAGTCTAATCTTGGGGGGTGGGGGGGGGGGGGGGGCGCAGATTATTTAAAATAAATGAAGAGGAGCTGCTGAATCCCACTGAGAATCAGTCAAGGACCGTTATGTCTATTTCCACAGGATTACTCCTGTGGAAATACAGGATTACTCAGGATTCCACAGGATTACTCCTGTGGAAATAGAAACACCATAAACAGTAATATTTCCGACCAGTGAGAGGCAGCAATGCGCCGTAAGGCATCTAGTCTGCCGGAAAGCTATCTGAAGAAGAAGCTGCAGTTGTATCCTGTATTGCATACTCCGGTACATTAGGTGGCGGTATGCTCCTTAATAATTGGATTGCAATCTGCAAAAAACGCAAAGAAGAAGAAGAAGAAGCTGCAGCAAAGCTGCAGCCCTTTGCGCACGCAGCGTTAAAAATGCCGAAGCTTTGTTCAGCAGTAGGCTGTAATAACAGGAACAATGTGTTTTCCTTTCCAAAGGACCCACACAGGTAATAAATTATTAGTTACTGTCAAGTTTTCATCTAGGTTTGGCCGTCCAGCAAATCCAGCCACAACAACGAGCCAACGCTAGCTAAGCTAGCTAGCTAGCTGGTGTTTTGCAATAGCTCATAGTGGCTGGATACCAGGCTACCCGAACAATGTGTTTTCCTAAATGATGCAAACAGGTAAGTGAAGACTGTTCCAGGGCCAGGGTGCAAAGTAGTCGTTAATCAATTGGGCAGAAACGTAACAGCTCTGATTCTGGGGACATTATTAAAAAATAAATAAAAAAACGTTTTTGGTAGCATCATATAGGTCATTTTCAAAAATTTCCCTTCATACATTTCCTTAACACTTTTTTTCCTTCATTGAGGACATATTGAGGATACAAAATCAGTTGAGTTTGGTTTTGTTGCAATTAGTATGAGGTCAAGTGACATTTTTACTGGACTATTAACACATTGAATGCCAGCCATGTTTTCATTCCTGTAGGTAAGTTGTGCCAGGGGTGTTTTTGACGATTCTGGCTCATTTTAGAAACAGCCGAGGATTCTTTTCTGTTAAGAATTCATGAACACCAATCATCTAAAAATAACTAATAGAATGTGTGCTTTCTCTGTCTAAAAGAGTTAGTTTGCAGAGTTAGTAGTTATGTAGATATTAGCCGTTGAGTACAGCATGGTTTCAGCGTCTGGAAATTTATTCAGAGATAAATGGCTTTTTGTGAAACAGTCACTTTAACCATTCATTTTTGGCATCAGTAAGACCGTCAGACATTCTAAACAATAGTTTTGAACAGTAATTTCCTCCATAACAACAGGAAACACCCCTCTCATTCAAACTCCTCCCTCCGTGTGTCTTCTCCTCCTTCCTCCTGGCTGTACAGCGGGCGTGTCAGAAGCGCTTTTGCTGCTGCCTGCCTGTGTGCCTGCCTGCCTGCTTGCCTGCGTGCAGACGCTCCTTGTGCGAGTCAAGATGGGCCGGGGAATGCGTGGGCGATGGGCAGATGTTGATTCTGGCCTTTCTGAGGTGTTTCAAAGTGTGTTTCACCTATGATCTATTTTGCAAATCGCTCTCCGCTCTCTGTGTGCTGCTGCCGGTGCGCGGCCGCTCTCAGGCAAGACACTGGATTACTGTAAAATCGCCACGGCATTTCCTTGAACGGCTTGGTCCCGCGGCAGTTTTTTCTTTGATTTCGGTCGTCTGGGGGAGCACTGTCAACACTTAGTGGGTCGGTAAAATAGATTATACACATTATCTTGCTCCAATAGTGATCTCGAAGATGTAAAAGTTGTTGATTGATGTACCACCGTCAAAAAAAAAAAAATGTTTATGTAAGACGAGTAAACTCGGCTCTGGCACTTAAGCGTTGGATTATGTAAGACAAATTATTTCGGCTATGGCACTTAAGGTGTTAACACGTTAAGTGCCATAGCCGAGATAATTCGTCTTACATAATCCAACGCTTGAGTGCCAGAGCCGAAATAACTCGTCTTACATAAACATTTTTTTTTTTTGACGGTGGGACATCAATCAACAACTTTTACATCTTCGAGATCACTATTGGAGCAAGAGAATGTGTATAATCTATTTTACCGACCCACTAAGTGTTGACAGTGCTCCCCCAGACGAGCGAAATCAAAGAAAAAACTGCCGCGGGGAGCAAGCCATTCAAGGAAATGGCGAGGCGATTTTACAGTAATCCATTCCACACTTGTCTTCTTGCCCGAGAGCGGCCGCGCAGGCAGCCGCACACAGAGAGCGGAGAGCGATTTGCAAAATAGATTATAGGTGAAACACACTTTGAAACACCTCAGAAAGGCCAGAATCAACATCTGCCCATCGCCCACGCATTCCCCGGCCCATCTTGACTCGCACAAGGAGCGTCCGCACGCAGGCAAGCAGGCAGGCAGGCACGCAGACAGGCAGCAGCAACGCGCTTCTGACACGCCCGCTGTAGAGCCAGGAGGAAGGAGGAGAAGACACACGGAGGGAGGAGTTTGAATGAGAGGGGTGTTTCCTGTTGTTATGGAGGAAATTACTGTTCAAAACTATTGTTTAGAATGTCTGACGGTCTTACTGATGCCAAAAATGAATGGTTAAAGTGACTGTTCTGTCGAATTTCACAAAAAGCCATTTATCTCTGAATAAATTTCCAGACGCTGAAACCATGCTGTACTCAACGGCTAATATCTACATAACTACTAACTCTGCAAACTAACTCTTTTAGACAGAGAAAGCACACATTCTATTAGTTCTTTTTAGATGATTGGTGTTCATGAATTCTTAACAGAAAATAATCCTCGGCTCTTGTAAAATGAGCCAGAATCCTCAAAAAAAAACCTGGCACAACTTACCTACAGGATGAAAAAATGGCTGGCACTCAATGTGTTAACATTTTATTTTATTTTATTTTTTATTTTTTTTATTTTCTCCTTGAAGCAAAAAACACATACAGGATATAAGTGATGAGATTTATGGCACATTAAAAAAAAAAAAAAAGGCTTCCATAGGCTACCATCATATTTAGGTCATTTTCAAAACTTTCCCTTCATACATTTCCTTAACACTTTTTTTCCTTCATTGAGGACATATTGAGGATACAATATCAGTTGAGTTTGGTTTTGTTGCAATTAGTGTGAGGTTGACCCACATATTTGCGTAAAATGCCTGGACTATAAGAAGAAAGCTGAACTATAATCTCTATACTGCCTGCAGCATTGTAGGATGTATTTTGGAGTGGTCAAGTGGTTGGCAGCTGAGGAGTCAAAAGTATTTTGTCAAACGTGTAATAAAAGTGCACTTGTGACTTATTTCAGTTTCAAACATGTAAAACATTTATTCTCTTTCATGATGAAAAATACACTTGCCAGAGTAAGACCAGAGACGGTAGGAAAGCCTGAAACTACCCCTAACCTGACTATATTGTCTTTTCTAACTACTTCAGGAGAAGGAGATGGCTTGTGAACATCAGAAGAGCAGACCTGTCCATCCCCCTGTCTCACGATGCCCTCAGACAAGGGGGTCATGGAGTTTGTGAGGCCCACTTTGAACGTAGCATGGTTATCCAAAATGTACATCGATGAATTTCATCACAATCAAACCAAATCCTACAATAATCGTTGAGAGAAGGTGATGCATGAAGAACTGTTAGTATGAAGACAAGAGGTCCTAATGAGAATATATTTTGCAGCAACAGAGAAAGCGTTTGTCGGACGATGCGATACCAACATTCATCAACTGCCCATACCCCCCTCCATCAACTGGTGGTAGACGTACGTTGTACAGAATCGATAACATTGGTACGTACCTATTCCCCCTGCCTATTCACCTTATGTAGCCCCGCCCACTTTGTGTTACGACTTCCTGTTCAAATTAAACGCTATCTGTTTTACCGTGTCAAATTAGCATGGCTCTTCTCGTGGTCTGCACACACCTTAATTCCCCTCAGCAGTGTTGGCTACAGTTAACTCAATGAACACAGAAGTACTGTGCTGTCACAGGAAGTGTAAACACAATAGGAAGTAATTGGCTGACCCCCGCGTTGGAACATAAAGCATACCGTTAAACATGTGCATACCAATTGTTAACCTTTCAAATATGGATTATATGGAATGATGAGACCAGTGTCATTTATTTAATTTTTTACTCTTCCTGTTCTATTTTCATAGACGACGATGATAAGAAGATAACAATGACATGGGCCTTGTCTTTTACAAATTAGCTACTATTTTCTCTTTTCCTGTGATGTTTTACATGGTACAAATTGATTGTAGAGCCCTTGAACTAATAACTTCAGTGCATTAGTTGGAGTTAAGTTGATTAGGATCAGCATTAGCTCCAGTATTGCAGCAGCTATTCTTCCTGGGGTCCACAAGCCTAGATGTTTAGGAGTTTGAACCCTAACATACATGTCTTTGATGGTGGCAGGAAACCAGAGCACCCGGAAGAAACCCACAGGGACAGGGGGAGAACATGCACACTCCACACTGAACAGACCCAGCCGGACGGAGGGGGAGTCTGCTGTGTGAGTAGTCTCTCCCCAGACTCAAATATTACGTTGAATCGCTGCACTCCGCATACTACATAAATTAGTCTGTGCCACTTCACAGCCACTTCTGGGGTTTGAGGGCAGGTCTAAGGGGGTTGAAACTGAATGAGTGACAATCCTCACAGAAAAAATTGACAAGATTTTGCTGTCATAGTAGTTGAAATGTGTAAAAACTCAGAATTGTAGCTCAAAGACTTGAGACTTGCAAAAAATGACGTGAGCATCTCTGTCATTGCCCGGCCATCACCCATTGCTGCACAGCAGCTATAATTACGGTACTTATAGGATTTCAGTCATATTATACCAGTTACATTTTTTTTTATCAAAGCACTTAAAAAAAAAGATACAATCATTTCCTAATCAAACTGTGTTTTTATGCAAATAACCACTATAGATGACAATAACAAAGAAAAGAATAAGAATAACATATAGAATTTTGGATTGTTTCCACTGACTTCAAGGCGGTTGAAATAATAATTTTTCCGGATGGTTCCGGGGCAGCGATGTCATTCTGCTGCTGTTTTGGTAAAAGTAATGCAAAAGTAGTGTAATAAGTAACGAAGTTACTCTGCACAGAAAGTAATATTTTAAAGTGACTTATTACTTTCAGATGAAAGTAACTCGTAATATGTAGTATGTTACATTTTGAAAGTAACTTGCCCAACACTGCTCTAAGCAGAAAAGGGAGGTTGTTAGATCAATTCACTGGCATTCGTCTTAATTGTTTGCATTATAAGGTCTGAGCAAACCAGCATAACCATGAATCTAAAGTGATAAATGTTTTATAGTCATCTGTGTCTTTTAATGTGTTGTTGCTTTCTGGTTGTGTCTTCAGAGCCCCAGAGAAGTTTGACAGATGGAGGATCATAACGGATTTCGCGCTGATGGAGATCGAGTCATTTCCACATTTTTTCCATGGTCACTACTGTTTACCACAGGTACAGGACATGCTACTGTTTAGTGTTTACCACAGGTACAGGACATGCTACTGTTTACCACAGGTACAGGACATGCTACTGTTTACCACAGGTACAGGACATGCTACTGTTTACCACAGGTACAGGACATGCTACTGTTTACCACAGGTACAGGACAGTCTACTGTTTACCACAGGTACAGGACAGTCTACTGTTTACCACAGGTACAGGACAGTCTACTGTTTACCACAGGTACAGGACAGTCTACTGTTTACCACAGGTACAGGACATGCTACTGTTTACCACAGGTACAGGACATGCTACTGTTTACCACGGGTACAGAACACGCTACTGTTTACCACAGGTACAGGACATGCTACTGTTTACCACAGGTACAGGACAGTCTACTGTTTACCACAGGTACAGCAGGACATGCTACGGTTTACCACAGGTACAGGACATGCCCCCACATGTTAGCTCGTGAGACAAATATTTACTCATTTTAATTTACTGCCACCACTTTACTGTGGATGTACGCATGTCCTCGCGCGCGCGTCTCTGAACACAATAACTCAAGAACAACACATAATAGGAACTCCATACTTAAATCAAAGGTTCACCCGATTCATAGCTTTCAAGGGGCGTTATGTGCTGCCGGGAACGCCCACCTGACGGTCAAAAAAAAACTTGTTCATTCCGCTGCCTGCCGAGTCGACTAGTTTCTCACGCTGTTTGTTCAGCCAAAATGCCGGATACCTGTTGTGCTATCGGTTGCAGTAACCGACGAGGAGACACGCCTGGCTTGTGCTTTTACAGAATCCCGTCGGAGAAAGAAAACTCAGAAAGGAGGAGGTTGTGGATTTGTGCGATTAGACGTGGTTCAGTCGCTGGGGAGGGCAAATGGCTTTTTTTTCTACCATCAAAGTACACACGTCTTTGCGGCCAACATTTCATCAAAGGTAAGCTCAAGTAACGTTACAATAATGATTAAAATACCCCGTTAACGTTACTTGAGCTTACCTTTGATGAAATGTTGGCCGCAAAGACGTGTGTACTTTGATGGTAGAAAAAAAGCCATTTGCCCTCCCCAGCGACTGAACCACGTCTAATCGCACAAATCCACAACCTCCTCCTTTCTGAGTTTTCTTTCTCCGATGGGATTCTGTAAAAGCACAAGCCAGGCTGTCTCCTCGTCGGTTAGTGCAACCGATAGCACAACAGGTATCCGGCATTTTGGCTGAACAAACACAGCGTGAGAAACTAGTCGACTCGGCGGGCAGCGGAATGAACAAGTTTTTTTTTTTACCGTCAGGTGGGCGTTCCCGGCAGCACGTAACGCCCGTTGAAAGCTATGAATAGAGAAGCACTATAACTCTAGATCGGGCCCAAAAAAACAAGCCCGACCCGAGCCCGTTCTTGTCTGAGCCCGTCCCATTGGGTGCATTTATGGGCCCGGGCCCGCTGCCTGTTGATCTAAACTATAACCGTAACTTGTCTGTTCAGTCTTATGAATACATAAGGTTTTATGGTTAGAATAATATTAACCAATTATATAAATATCTGACCACGAGCATGCTCCGGGCCGACCCGGGAAAAGAAGGGAAATTCTGGCCCGGCCTGTGGGTCGGGTTCGGGCAGAGAATCTAACCTCTACTACAGAGTTCATTAATACCACCTATCTGTTATGTGAAGACAAGTATGTGTAACATTGATTTATTTTTCTAATCAATACAGTAATTAGGTTATTAATAACTAGTTATGTAATATGTCATGGTGACTATAGTGGGACATCAGGCAAGTGCCTCTTGTTGGATTATTTAATTTATAGTCAATTCGCCCAGTTGCCTTTGTGTAATTTATGTTCTACATCCATCAACAGGATACTCATTGGGCTCCATACGATAATGTCAGTGTAAGTAGTCAATATGATACAAACAAATCAATACATTTTATACTCCATGATTCTCATATGTTCAATCAATCAATATGTTCAAGTATTTAAGGAAATGCTGTTCTATCATTTCCGCAGGTAAAGTGTGAAGATCCTGAAAAGTTAATAAAGGTAAGACTTTACAGACTGAGCAGTCATAATGCCTCCGCCAGCGAAAGCTGAGTCGGATGCATTATGGTTTCTGCTTGTCCCGTCCGTACGCCCGTCTGATGTTCGTTAACGTGATATCTCAGGAACGGCTTGACTGAATTTCGTCACATTTGGCTCAAACATCCACTTGGACTCCAGGATGAACTGATTACATTTTGGTGGTCAAAGATCAAGGTCACTGTGACCTCACGAATGCCATTTTCAAGCTTGTTAACGCCATATCTCAGTAATGCTTTGACCGAATTTGTTCACATTTGGCTCAAACGTCAAAGTCTCGACAGACATGGATGTCGACTGCGCACTTGTTGGCAGAGGCATATATCCACGGTGCGGTCGTTGTAGTTTTACATATTGGCCTCATTTTGATGGAACAGACAAGAGAAGTTGTGGCAGTTCGTGCCATCACATCATGTATTTTCTTTACATGACCTAATGTTCTACCCTCAGGTGAACGAGCCTTGGCAGTGGCTCGGTCTGGACGTCAGAGGGCCGCTTCCCCCGACGCAGAACGGGCACAAATACATTGTGACTGTGACAGATTACTACTCCAAGTGGGTGGAGGCTCTGCCCGTGCAGCAGTGCGTCGCCTCACCAGTGGCCGAGCATGTCGGGGACATCATCTCCCACTTCGGCTATCCTGTCCGGATCCTCTCACGACTGCCTCAGGACATCGTCGAGGAAGTGAGCTCTTCATGACGATACTGCATTGTCTTCTTCATATTGATCCAAAGTGGCCAGTATCTCACATCATGGATCTGCTGTGTGAATGTGTCCTTACGGTAGATCAACGGACAACTGAGAAATCGGCTCAAAGTCAACATCTCTCTCGTCGTCCATCATCGGCAGACTGGCAGGGCGGATTTGATCACCCAGCGCTTGATTGACAGGTCGGTGATTTGAGTTCGTTCATGACAGTTCGGGTTGTGAAAGGTGCCGTGTGGAGCTTCTTTTTAAACATCAATTATTTCTTTGTCGCATTCATTGCGATGTCCTGGTATAATTACTGTAAACAAATGAGACCATGGTTGAGATGTTTGGTAGGCTGGCTCGATCTCACACCAGTGATATTGTTAGTCTTAGTGTTTCTTAAAACTAAGACTACATTTCCCATAAACCCTGTTGTTTCCTGTCAGAAAGAGGCTGTTGCCTCCGGTCCTCCCCCCCTCCTGTGACGTTGCTCTTGGATGTGTTTTCTTTCTGTCTTTACTGAAGAGGATAAAGATGTTGGAAGCCTTAGACCAGGGATACTCAACTTGCTTTGTCCGGGGGCCACTTTTGTATAATGATAGGAGGCCAGGGGCCAGTTAACAAACAAACAGACATTAATATTATTTTTTCTGTACACTAGCAGGTTGTAGGTTTTTGCGGTGTCAGCCAGAGTTTAATCTGACAATTTTGTGCACACAGGATAGTTAGTTAAGTTAGTTAGGTACATATTATATATAACCGGCTGAGTGGATAGCAGATTGGCGGCATTTGCCAATTTAGCTGGAGCTCAGTCAAACTTTATTTCACGTTAGTTTTCATTGTGAATTAGAAAATGGTAGGGGGGGCCACTCAGCACCCTATGGCGGGCCGCATCTGGCCCCCGGGGCCGCAAGTTGAGTATCACTGCCTTTAGGGCTGGGTATCGTTCAAAATTTTTCGATATCGATACCGTTTCGATACTTGGATTTCGATACCGGTTCCTGAACGATACTTTTTTCGATACCAATTTTTAGAAAAATCAATTTTAACAAAAATAAAACTGCATTACACATTGAAATTATTTTACAAATCTTTAGTTTTCCCCCCATCTTAAGTTTTACAGCAGAAAAAAATAAAACCTACTGTATTTAACATAACTTTAAGTTATCTTAACGTATTGCCGTCCCTACAAAAAATATTGGAGTACTACAAAGGAAAGAAATGTAGCTAAAACAAATAAATCAGTGGAATAGTTTTCAGTGCAAAACAGAGAGTTGCAAATCAGGGTTTAATGCTCACTGATGCAACAGAACTCTATTATTGTCCAAACTGATGAGATGGCTCCACTTCATGCATGGAAGACTAGTTGAGCATTGACTAGCCTATCAATATAGCCTTATATGCCACAAAGTGAATCGCATTTATATTCAACAAACTATCATGACATCAGCGTTTGTTAACGAGTTGCTAAAAATACATGGGCGATAACTGCCCGCTTGCACATAACGTTAACGCTAATTAATTAAACATTAACGCTAGCGTTGCAGATCAGTGTGCTCACTGCTGCAACAGAACGTCATTCTTGTCAAATCTGACGAGACAGCTCAACTTCACTGACTAGCCAATCAATATAAATGAATCGCATTTACATTCAACAAACTATCATGACATCAGCGTTTGTTAACGAGTTGCTAAAAATACACAATGCCCGCTTGCGCATAACGTTATGGCGGCAATTAATTAAACGATCTAATGCTACAACTCACAGCCAGATGCATGGATTTGTCAGACTGAGGGATCTGATAACCGCTAACTTGCGGTAAGCTGAGCTGACCCACCTCTCAATTATTTCTCTTGTCTGTGGAAACAAGTCCGTGTTGTTTCTGTTTCTTTTCCTGCTTTTCATCATCTTCGCCATATGGTACTCCAGGATAGGAGTAGCTTGAGTGGCTAACTTCTTGTATACTATCCGCACCGCACGCCTGGCTCACAGTCACAACAAACACACCGGCTAAAGTGGGCGTAACGTTTCCTGCATACCTCTACATGACAGCCAATCACCAGCCGTATTAGAGCGCGGCGTGCAAGCATGTCGCATGCTTATAGGCTCAATGACGCTGTTTTGTTTTGGTATCGAAAATTGGTATCGATTGACAAGGGAGGCTTCGATACCCCTTAGTATCGATGTTTCCATTTCGGTGCCAAGTAAGTATCGAAACTCGATACCCAGCCCTAACTGCCTTAGACGTTAAAACTTCCGTTTTGTAAAGCTCTCCGGCTTGTCTTCTTGCCGATGGTCTTGTCAATGTCTCAATATTCATGTGATAATGATTTATTGAAAAAGAAAAAAATCCAATGGGTATTATCAAATTGTAAAGATCAGTGCATCAAGTTATTTTGTGTTTTATTAACTTTTTTGGAGAACCGACTTTCCCAGTAGTCAAAATTCAAGGTGCATCACCACCAATAGCTGACTTTGAACAGTGTTGGGTGGATTTCTCCTCAAAAAAAGGCCACGCATATCATCCTATAACTGAACATGCTCATCTATCTCAAGCTTGCATGTGAACACTAAAGCTTCTGTCGCCGATGCTTCCCAACAGTATGATAAGCGAGCTGCTAGAGCAGCATGCAGCCGACTGGGACGTCTTCCTCCCTGCCAAGGTGTTCAGCCTGTGCTTCACAGAGCATTCACAGACCAAGGAGAAGCCCTTCTCAATGCTCTGCTGCAGGGGGCTTCAGCCTGTCCAAGCACCCAGACGGCTGGATGTAAGTTCACCATCAAACACGATTCTAACGCTGGCTTCAGGTTTTTGAATAAAAACGTGTAAAATAAAAATAAACTTACACTTGTGTGTTCTCATCCCTCTGTCCCACAGTATGCCTGCTCCAAGATCCGGGAGAGCACCTTTATGGTGAGTTGGGTCCATTGTTTAAATTTTGTGTGTGTACGTCCATCCAGATCCATTGATCCTTCCAACTGCTTATCCGGGATTGGGTCGCAGAGGTAGCAGTTCCAGCAGGAGAGAGCAAACTTTTTTTCCCCCGGCCACATTAGCCAGCTCTGAGTGGGGGATCCTTACCAGATGCCTGAACCACCTCAACTGGCTCCGTTCTACACGAAGGAGCAGCGGCTCTTCTCTGAGTCCCTGTGTGTACATGGATTCATGTATAGGCGAATTTTCCCCGGTGGTCATGGAATTTTTTGTAATATCATCAGTTTTTAGGTGTTTTCCAGACAGGGAATTCAATAGTGGAATATCACTTCCTGGTTTAGCACTGTACCAGAGATTTTCATCCGCCATTTATTTTCCCATAGACATTTTGTGAAATGCTTATAAAAAGAGTTTTACTTGGTCAAACCAAACGGTTCAGATATATTTAGAAAGAAGAGATTGCATAACATTTCACTGGGACCAAAACGTAACAAAATTGCGGATTTAAGAAAATCTTTTTTCTGTTTTTTTTTTTTTAAGTTTTGGTTTCTAAATATATCTGAACCGTTTGGTTTGACCAAGTAAAACTATTTTATAAGCATTGTACAAAATGTATATGGAAAAATAAATGGCGGAAGAAAATCTCTGGTACAGTGCTGAAGCAGGAAGTGACGTCACTTTGCCTCTATGATCAGTTGGTTCCAACACACTTCCACAGCAACCTTGCTCTCTGGAATGTTTGACACCTGTAGTTCAAAATGTATTTCAGATTTCACTCATATGTTTAGCCTCCATCAATTAATTTGATGTTCATTTGTTTGATATCTGCAGTTCATTTTTGTACTGTACTTTTTGAATAATTATGTTTGTGTTTATTTTGGCCAAGTAAACAACAAAAATAAATAAAATAAAATCCATCAAATAAGCCAAAAAAAGAAAATAAACTAATATTTTATTACGGTTGTTGATATTGCACTAGTTTCCTAAAAATGCATCTCATACAGTATTGCTCCAAATGTGTAAAATTGAATAGAATTTGTCTTTTTTAGATTATTCATTGTTTTTCTTTATCTGAAACTCATTTCTTATTGCTCTTTCACCTTTGTTTCATGATAAGTCGATCATTTTGGTGCTAGTGGAAGGTAATAACAGAGTAATGTGTGGTAATAAAGAGTAATGCATGGTAATAACAGTGGAAGCTAACACTCATTTCCTTTCCTCTTACAGATTTTACCACAACCGGACCAAGCATTGATCTGAAAAACAAGACCATTAACTGCTGCTGCATTAAACTAATTTGTTTGTTGTTATTTTGGGTGATGAAATTGTAAAATTTGTTAATAAAGTTGAATTCAGTCTTAATCAAGTCTGTGGCTAATTCCATGAGATGTGCAGCATGTAAACTGAGACTGTTGTCTGTAAATCATCCAGTGTAAAACAATATCGGCCTTCACTTTAAGCAAATGTATAGCTACTGTATACTAAGCTTGTTGTGTTCTGTTACAGCAGCAACACACACCGCCATCATAATGGGAAAATGACAGCCACAGCCAATGAGCTGTGTGATGAAGCATCATATTGGTAGGAAATACATGCAGAATACTACATGAATAGTGTTCCCACTGCCAGTTACCACCAGGACGTATTTTCCACGTGATACAAGTTCACTTTTGTGCTGTTCCTGTGAACATGCACAAATGATCTGTCCATAAATACAATTACTGCATATCTGCAATATAATGATCTGTCCATAAATACAATTACAGCATATCTGCAATATAAAATCTGTCCATAAATACAATTACAGCATATCTGCAATATAGCGATAGGGGTATCTGCTATGCAAGAGCTAAATGTCTGTATCTGCACACTTTCAAGTGACAACTTTTGTGATTACAAATTCCAATGTTCATGTAAACACTACAGTACTAATGTGCTGCTTTGTCCTACTACACACAATGGATCAAACAGATCACTCACAGCCTCATTAAATAATTGGGGTAGGCTCAGTGCTTAGCGATGTTGCCTCACAGCAAGAAGGTCCCGGGTTCGAACCCCGGTCCGTCCCAGGTCCTTTCTGTGTGGAGTTTGCATGTTCTCCCCCCATGTTCGTGTGGGTTTTCTCCGGGTGCTCCGGTTTCCTCCCACCATCAAAGACATGTATGTTAGGGTTAATACTCCTGTCAGTGCCCCTGACCAAGGCACTGGCAAAAAGAACTGCAGTTGGTCCCTGTGCGCTGCACTGTGGCTGCCCCACTGTGGCTGCCCCACTGCTCCTATAGTTCTAGGAAGTTTCCTAGTAGAGGATGGGTCAAATGCAGAGGATGAATTTCCCCATGGGGATAAATAAAGGATAACTTAGAACTTAGGTAGGAAGCAGGGAAGAGAACCCTCGTGCATGTTTGGCAAGCTGCCACACTTGCTGAACCAGCTCAGTGGCCTTGTGGTCTGAGTGTCCGCCCTGAGACTGGGAGGTCGTGAGTTCGATCCCCGGCCGAGTCATACCAAAGACTATAAAAATGGGACCCATTTGCCTCCCTGCTTGGTACTCAGCATCAAAGGGTTGGAATTGGGGGGTTAGATCACCATAATGATTACAGAGCGCGGCGCTGCTGCCGCTCACCGCTCCCCCGGGGGATGGGTCAAATGCGGAGAACAAATTTCACACATTGTGTGACAATCAGTGGGACTTTACCTTTACTTTACCTTACATTGAACACACACCTGTCCAGTGTCCAATTTGTAAAGGCTATGCACTCCAGTGAACAGCATTTATCTATATACTGGGAAGAACGTTCTCAATGTTATTAAAACAGTTATTGTCATACAGAAACTTTATTTGTATTGTATAGCTTCATTTAAATGCTTAATATATCGGTTTAATGTGCAAATTTATCAATTTTCAATGGCTTCTGTGTGCTGTAGGCTTGTGCAAAAAGGTTATTTTACTCTGAAAAATGCTCACCGGAAGTGCTTATTGTTGCTCGTCTTATTGTTGCTCACGGAACAGAGGTGTCTTGTTGCTACTGGCGGAACAGAGGTAATTCCGTGCAGCTTGACGACTCTGGTCCTCTCTCCCTCTCTCCTCAATGAATGACATCATGCAGGCTGGGCTGCTGTCTATCTGCGACATGTGATGCTCCGACAGGAACGTTACAGCTCAAACATCTACTGGACTAGACTGGGTAAGCACGCCACATTCATTCCGTTACAGACAATATGATGCAGCTGTCGATCCTGTGAGCTAGCTTACCTAGCCTCGGCTAAGCTAAACGTTAAGCCCTGCACAGCAGCGAGCTAGTTGGCTAATGCTAGGCACTGTTTGTATAACTGACCTGTTACAGTCAATGCATGGGGATAGAATGGGATAATTTCCTTTATATGTTTTGGCTGTGCCAATAATGTCCACCTGTCTTTCTTCGTGTTGGCTGACTGGATACAAAGAAACCAGTGTAGAGCCAGGATCTGTGTTACAATATGTCCACCTGTCTATGTCTATATTTGAGCCTTCTGATTGATTCTGGCATTGGTAGCTCATACTGAGTGACTTAAATGATTGTTGCGTGCAGATGTGTCGAATTGTATGAAGATGATATGCACATTTGTTGTGTTGATGAAAAAGTGTACTAGTGAATGATGCTTTAATCATGTCAATGACAATTTCTGTTTCCTACTGAGCCTGACTAGAGTAGAGCTGCAACAGTTTGTGTTGAATGAATATGGACAGAAATATCTACCGTCAAGTCAGTTAAGACAGCCTTAATGGGAATCAATTGTTTTATACTCTGTCTATTCTAATTCTATTCTATTCTATTATAGCTAAGATGCTGACATTATCTGAACACAGAATCAATTAGCTAGATCAGTGGTGAAATTATCAGTACACAGTAATATTCTTTAGAGAAGTTTAGAAACACAATGAATCAACTGTTCCTCCAAGCCAAGGGCCACCAGAAGGTGTGCTACATCAATGAGCACCCTTAATTTAGTCAACATTTTGCCCACGAACCCTGATTTGATAAGATTTCTGAGAATATTTTGTATTGTTAGGTAACATTTTGCCCAGAATGCCATGACTATATCTGTATTATACACACAGGTAACGTTAGACAGATAACAAGAGAAACTATGATCTACATTCTCTACTTCATGTAAATGGAATAATACTGGCGTTTAACAATTCATCCGTTTTCTGGGGACCCCCTGAACCCTTCAAGGATCCCTGGTGGTCCTTGGACCCCACATTGAAAACCACTGTGTTCCGCTGCCACAAACGATTATTTTGATAATCAACTAGTCACCGATTCTTTTAACGATTAGTCGACTAATCGGATCATAAATTGCAGCTTATCGCACAATTACTCAATCGCTCCGATTACCTATCATCAGCTTCTAAATTTAGCTTGAAGTTGTTTTAGGCAAGTGCTAACTAAAAATAAAGACAATTAAGATGATAATTGACTCAAAAATTAATCTTTTAATGAACCAGCAGCAGCTTCGGGGAACAAAATAAACGGAAAATATGTTTATTTTAGCTCCCAAAAAACATGCGATGACGTCGATTACCAAATATGTTGGCGACTATTTTGGTAATCAACGTCACCGCGACTAGTCGACGTCATCGTGGCAGCCCTGTGTGTTACATCACTATGATGTGTCTCTTCTATTCCACTCTTCCCTATTGTGTTCTATCCCCTGTGCAGACTGAGGGATGCAGCAGAAGTTTTGTTCCAGAGGTTCCGGTTCTTTCCTCCTGGAGAGAAACGGCCAGGCGTGCGGAGCGCTCGGCGAGCCCGCCCCCGCTGACCCCGCCCCCGCCGTTCCCTCCTCGCTCCCGTTCCGCTGCCCGCGCTGCGGAGAGCACGAGCGCTTCGGCAGCGTGTCCTCGCTGCGCGCCCACCTGGAGTACCGCCACTCGTACCGCTCGCCGGACGTGACCGAAGCCCGGAGCTTCAGCATCACCGGGAAACCGCCCGACCCAGCGACAGAGGCCTTCCCCTGGCACGACACGAGCCTGCCAACCCGCAGGGGGCAGCAGAGCGCCGGCCGCACCGCGCTGCACGTGCGCTCGCTCAGCGACTGCAGAGACAGCGGTAGGGCTGTGTCTAGGCAAGAATCTGGCAATGCGATGCGATACAGGGGTTACGACTCTATAGAGAGCCAAAGTGAACGTCACTTCCTGCTTCAGCACTGTACCAGAGATTGCCATCTATTTTCCAATATACTCATTTCGTAAAATGGGTATAAAAAATAGTTTTACTTGTTAAAACCAAAATGACGGTTCAGACATATTTAGAAACAGGAGAGACCGCATGACATTTCACTCGGACCAAAACATAAAAAAAAAATGTGGATTCAAAGAAGAAAAAATCTATTTTTTTAGGTTTTGGTCTGAGTGAAATGTTCTATGGTCTCTCCCGATTCTAAATATAGCTGAACCATTTGGTTTGACCAAGTACAACTATTTTTATAAGCATTTTACGAAATGTCTATGGGAAAATAAATGGCGGATGAAAATCTCTGGTACAGTGCTGAAGCAGGAAGTGACGTTCACTTTGGCTCTCTATATATTGCGTTACTGTAAGCAAGGAGATATATTGTGTTTTTTTTTTTATCTTATTTTAAGAAAACCATAAAGAACTCATCACCATATGCAATACAATGAGTTAAAAAGTTTACTTTTTTAATGCAATCGGAACAGTCAGATCGGCATTTCTAAATTTATTTGCAATCATTCTGAGCAAAGGAATTATTAACATATCAGTAAAACATATCAATGCTTGCAGGATTCTTTCGGTAAAAATAAATAGAAATGCATTTTTTTTTTTTAATTGATAGGCTACAGTGTCACAAAACTTAATATCGCGATACTCAAGTGTACTTTCTTACACCCCTAGACAGCGGCTTCCTCCACTCCTTCAGCTCGGCCAGGAGGCGCACCCAGAGCGTGGGCGTGGGGACGCAGGACGAGGAGGAGGAAGACGAGGAGGAAGAGGATGGCGGGACGGACAATGAAGAAGCGGGGGACGAAGAGGAGGGGGACGGGGGCAGAAGTGAGCAGGATATGAAACTGTTCAGCAAAAAGTCCGATCCGTGCCTCCACCTCCTCAACCACCATCATCTCCCGTTCCCCCCAACCGAGCCGGGCCAGGACCCAGGAGCAGCGCTGGACACTCTGGGTGCGTTGAATTGACTTACATGTTTACGTCCTGATGTCCCTTCATCCAGGTCCAGAGGTTTGTTTGAGAGAGATAGACTCTTTCCTACCAATCTATTCACCTTATTCACCACGCCCACTTTTTCTCTCCTCCGCGTTACCCGCAATTGTATTTGTTCTTCCGGTTCAGCGCTAGTTGGCGGCCAATTTCAAAACAAAACATCACTATAATAATGAATGAAGTTTGGCAACATTCAGAATTAAGCTACACTGCGGCCAACTTCAGTTACATGTTCATAGCTGTAACATGTACATGTTACATGTTACATGTACTGCTGCGAAGAGCCGATGGCTGTAGCCGGTCGGCATTTAACGTTAGTTACAAAAGCACGTCGACGGTTTTCTCACTGCCTGTAGCCTACAGTAGGGTTTGACAGATAGCTAGTCCGACCGGTGTCAGCACAGTATAAACTCAGTCCTCGCTGCTCGTTAGAGATTTCCAAATAGGCGTTATTCTGATAAACTGGTCACGCATATGTTACGTTCTCACCCGAAAAATATTAAAACTTTAAAACAGTTTTTTTAGCTTGAAAACAGCTTTTTGGCAAGTCTAAAAATGGCTACGGTAGGCGTACTCTACTTCTGTGTTTAAAACCGGAAAGACGATTACAAAATGACATCATGTAGAAGCGTCCTTGTATGGGCAAAGAATAAGGTGAATAGAGCTGAACAGTCACGTGACATCTCTTGCTCCGTATATAACAAGTTTTAAGGCTGGAACCAAGCCAACCAGTGACCTACTGAATCATGAGTGACCATAAAACAAAAACAAAAACTAAAGACGGGGGGTTGGAGGAGTTAAATTAGAATTTGTTTTCCCAGTTGTTGTTTTTGCTACAGTGCGCGTCCTGCGTCGGAATACGGACGTTCTGCGGTTGAGAAGATGTAGTGCCAAAGGAAAGGGCTGTTTGACGACGAGTAGCAACGCTGAAAATATTCTAAATATAGCGTACACTTGAACTGATGTTGATTTGTTTAGGTGGCACGGTGGCTCAGTGGTTAACAATGTTGCCTCACAGCAAGAAGGTCCCGGGTTCGAACCCCGGTCCGTCCCAGGTCCTTTCTGTGTGGAGTTTGCATGTTCTCCCCGTGTCCGTGTGGGTTTTCTCCAGGGTGCTCCGGTTTCCTCCCACCATCAAAGAAAGACATGTATATTAGGGATAATACTCCTGTCAGTGCCCCTGGCCAAGGTACTGGCAAAAAGAACTGGAGTTGGTCCCCGGGCGCTGCACAGTGGCTGCCCACTGCTCCTAGCTCTAGGAACGTTCCTAGTAGAGGATGGGTCAAATGCAGAGGATGAATTTCCCCTTGGGGATAAATAAAGGGTAATTTTCTTTCTTTTTTTCTTTCTAAAACATATTTTCCTCCTGGCCCCACTCACAGCAGTACATTGGCTTTGCTTCTGTGCCGTGCAGGACTACTTTCTGCTAGGGGTGTGCCACCTTAGGCACCTCACGATTCGATTCGATTACGATTAAGGGTGCTACGATTCGATTATTAAACGATTACGATTAATCACGATTTTCGATGCATCTTTTTCACCAAACAGGATTTTTTTTAAGCAAGGTATATTTGTCAGTATCCATTAATTAAAGTAAACAAACAAATGTACCTCCATTATCTTCAGTTGCGACTGAAGTCCACGCATCACATGTTACAGCCACCCTGCATGCTTTCTTCAGTGATTCCAGTTTCCAGTACTTCGGTTTTGGTCTCGTTTTACAGTTAAGGAACTGCTTTCCGGGCGAAATACCATATTTTTTGCAAATAAAGCAAAAAAAAAAAAATGCAAACTCACTTTTTTTTTGCAATTTTTTGCAAATCGATAATCGAACATTGTGAATCGATTTTAATCGTCACGTGACTAATCGCGATGCATCGATTATATGATTAATCGGCACACCCCTACTTTCTGCTTCTCCAAACTGGGAGCACGGCGTAGAGATGGTGGTCAGCTCAGCACGCTTAGTGTCTGGTGGAAGTTGAGGAGGTGAAACGAGGAATAATCACGATGATTAATCATGATTACAGTATGAAGCGATGTAATAATGAAGACGATGTGTTTAGCCGTAGCGCTGCGGTAACGCTCGTCCCTCCTCACTGCACCGCAGAGCAGAACTCATGTGTTTAGCTGTAGTAGCGCTGCAGTAACGCTCGTCCCCTCTCACTGCACCGCAGAGCAGAACTAATGTGTTTAGCTGTAGTAGTGCTGCGGTAACGCTCGTCCCCTCTCACTGCACCGCAGAGCAGAACTCATGTGTTTAGCTGTAGTAGTGCTGCGGTAACGCTCGTCCCTCCTCACTGCACCGCAGAGCAGAACTCATGTGTTTAGCTGTAGTAGCGCTGCGGTAACGCTCGTCCCCTCTCACTGCACCGCAGAGCAGAACTCATGTGTTTAGCTGTAGTAGTGCTGCGGTAACGCTCGTCCCCTCTCACTGCACCGCAGAGCAGAACTCATGTGTTTAGCTGTAGTAGTGCTGCGGTAACGCTTGTCCCTCCTCACTGCACCGCAGAGCAGAACTCATGTGTTTAGCTGTAGTGCTGCAGTAACGTTCGTTCCCTCCTCACTGCACCGCAGAGCAGAACTCATGTGTTTAGCTGTAGTAGTGCTGCGGTAACGCTCGTCCCTCCTCACTGCACCGCAGAGCAGAACTCATGTGTTTAGCTGTAGTAGCGCTGCGGTAACGCTCGTCCCTCCTCACTGCACCGCAGAGCAGAACTCATGTGTTTAGCTGTAGTAGTGCTGCGGTAACGCTCGTCCCTCCTCACTGCACCGCAGAGCAGAACTCATGTGTTTAGCTGTAGTAGCGCTGCAGTAACGCTCGTCCCTCCTCACTGCACCGCAGAGCAGAACTCATGTGTTTAGCTGTAGTAGTGCTGCAGTAACGCTCGTCCCTCCTCACTGCAGCGCAGAGCAGAACTCATGTGTTTAGCTGTAGTAGCGCTGCGGTAACGCTCGTCCCTCATCACTGCACCGCAGAGCAGAACTCATGTGTTTAGCTGTAGTGCTGCGGTAACGCTCGTCCCCTCTCACTGCACCGCAGAGCAGAACTAATGTGTTTAGCTGTAGTAGTGCTGCGGTAACGCTCGTCCCCTCTCACTGCACCGCAGAGCAGAACTCATGTGTTTAGCTGTAGTAGTGCTGCGGTAACGCTCGTCCCTCCTCACTGCACCGCAGAGCAGAACTCATGTGTTTAGCTGTAGTAGCGCTGCGGTAACGCTCGTCCCCTCTCACTGCACCGCAGAGCAGAACTCATGTGTTTAGCTGTAGTAGTGCTGCGGTAACGCTCGTCCCCTCTCACTGCACCGCAGAGCAGAACTCATGTGTTTAGCTGTAGTAGTACTGCGGTAACGCTTGTCCCTCCTCACTGCACCGCAGAGCAGAACTCATGTGTTTAGCTGTAGTAGTGCTGCGGTAACGCTCGTTCCCTCCTCACTGCACCGCAGAGCAGAACTCATGTGTTTAGCTGTAGTAGTGCTGCAGTAACGCTCGTCCCTCCTCACTGCACCGCAGAGCAGAACTCATGTGTTTAGCTGTAGTGCTGCAGTAACGTTCGTTCCCTCCTCACTGCACCGCAGAGCAGAACTCATGTGTTTAGCTGTAGTGCTGCAGTAACGTTCGTTCCCTCCTCACTGCACCGCAGAGCAGAACTCATGTGTTTAGCTGTAGTAGTGCTGCGATAACGCTCGTCCCTCCTCACTGCACCGCAGAGCAGAACTCATGTGTTTAGCTGTAGTAGCGCTGCGGTAACGCTCGTCCCTCCTCACTGCACCGCAGAGCAGAACTCATGTGTTTAGCTGTAGTAGTGCTGCGGTAACGCTCGTCCCTCCTCACTGCACCGCAGAGCAGAACTCATGTGTTTAGCTGTAGTAGCGCTGCAGTAACGCTCGTCCCTCCTCACTGCACCGCAGAGCAGAACTCATGTGTTTAGCTGTAGTAGTGCTGCAGTAACGCTCGTCCCTCCTCACTGCAGCGCAGAGCAGAACTCATGTGTTTAGCTGTAGTAGCGCTGCGGTAACGCTCGTCCCTCATCACTGCACCGCAGAGCAGAACTCATGTGTTTAGCTGTAGTGCTGCGGTAACGCTCGTCCCTCCTCACTGCATCGCAGAGCAGAACTCATGTGTTTAGCTGTAGTAGTGCTGCGGTAACGCTCGTTCCCTCCTCACTGCATCGCAGAGCAGAACTCATGTGTTTAGCTGTAGTGCTGCGGTAACGCTCGTCCCTCCTCACTGCACTGCAGAGCAGAACTCATGTGTTTAGCTGTAGTAGCGCTGCGGTAACGCTCGTCCCTCCTCACTGCACCGCAGAGCAGAACTCATGTGTTTAGCTGTAGTAGCGCTGCGGTAACGCTCGTCCCTCCTCACTGCACCGCAAAGCAGAACTCATGTGTTTAGCTGTAGTAGCGCTGCGGTAACGTTCGTTCCCTCCTCACTGCACCGCAGAGCAGAACTCATGTGTTTAGCTGTAGTAGCGCTGCGGTAACGTTCGTTCCCTCCTCACTGCACCGCAGAGCAGAACTCATGTGTTTAGCTGTAGTGCTGCAGTAACGTTCGTTCCCTCCTCACTGCACCGCAGAGCAGAACTCATGTGTTTAGCTGTAGTAGCGCTGCGGTAACGTTCGTTCCCTCCTCACTGCACCGCAGAGCAGAACTCATGTGTTTAGCTGTAGTGCTGCAGTAACGTTCGTTCCCTCCTCACTGCACCGCAGAGCAGAACTCATGTGTTTAGCTGTAGTAGCGCTGCGGTAACGTTCGTTCCCTCCTCACTGCACCGCAGAGCAGAACTCATGTGTTTAGCTGTAGTGCTGCAGTAACGTTCGTTCCCTCCTCACTGCACCGCAGAGCAGAACTCATGTGTTTAGCTGTAGTAGCGCTGCGGTAACGCTCGTCCCTCCTCACTGCACCCGCAGAGCAGAACTCGTACTCGGGCCTGGAGACGGCGGCGGCCTCGGCGGCGGTGCGGCGTCGGCTGGCCAGCGTGCTGCGCGCGGCGGACAGCACCATGGAGCGCCGCCTGGCCCGGGTGAGCAGCGAGCTGGCCCAGACAGACAACCAGCTGCTGTGCGAGCGCGCCCACTCGCAGCACCTGGCCCAGGAGAGGCAGCAGGTGGCGGACAGGGAGCGCGCACTCAGCCGCCAGGTGGACGTAGCTGTCATGGTGATCGCCACGCTGAGAGAGCAGCTCAACGCCTCCGAGAACGAGCTGGAACGACGAGAGAGGTGAACCATCCCAACTGAAGGCTTTTATAGAGGAATATTTCGCCCCAAAAATGAAAATTCTGTCGTCGATCTACTTCCGCGAGCACTAACTCACCCTGTTGTGCGTTCAGGGAGGTGATAACCATCCAGAGGTTCCTGCAGGCGGCGGCCCGTCAGGAGACGTGCGGGAAGGTCCGCATCCAGCGCTTCATCGAGAACCTGCTCAGACGCATTGCCCTGGCCGAGAGGCTGCTGGAGTATTACCAAGGCAACAGCAGCCCGCCACACTGCAACCACTACAAGGTACAACGCACGCACGCACGCACAGGTACAGTATGTGTACAATTGTCCACTCACAAACACGCACTGACTTCAAAATATTACATTTTCCAAAGTTAAACAGCTAGTATTCTGCTTTAGTTAGTAGGTAAAGAGCTGGTATTCTGCCTGTCTGTTTCAGTCTGTGTTGTTTCACTTGCTGTAGTGAAAATCTGCTCTTCCCTCCTCAGCAGCACCAGCAGTCAACTGATAATGGACATCACAGAATCTCTAAAAGCAGGTGACTATTTCCACATGAGCTCATATGATGCGATCCAGGGGCCACATTACAGAAACTCCCTATCTTATGTATTAACTCATTGAGTGCCAGCCACTTTTGGAGAACGGACGCTCCCAGTGCCAGAGTTTCAGAGCTTTTTCAGTGATTTCTCGAGGCCCACATAATATTGTGTGATATTACTATGTAAACACGCACAAAGAACGAGGAGACTCTCTTCTATCATCTGCAAAAAAAAGTTTATTGATCCCATTTTCCGTTCTTTAGTTATGAGCCGGAGAAGATAGCTTGATTTAACCAAAAACAGCAATTTTTTTCTAGAAGCTGAGATAATGAGCCTTTTGTGAAATTAAACATTTCAAGCACATCATTGACTCTGAAGCTAATATTTTCTGATATAATGACACCTCAAAAATAATTTCCTTCAATAAAAGAGTGAAAACAAAGGAATTTTGTTTGGCCAAATAATATGTTTTAGCTGCAACCAGCAGCGCTGGCCCCTGCGTGCGCAGACCCTACACCTTCTTGCTGGTCTTGATTTACTGCTGGTGGGCATCAGATAGCCTATTCTAGCTTGTTTGCTCTCTATGCATCGAGCCTGCTGCTGCCTGGGTCTGTGTGTACTGTCAATGGTTGTATGCTGTAGTGCCCTGCGTGCCCCACCCCCCTCCTCCTCCTCCTCCGTGGTGGGAGGAGTGTCTCTGCTGCGGTTTGCTCTGAGTTTGATCTGCACTGAAAAGTCCGCTGCATCCCCCCGCTTTTTTACAGCGTGTCCCCGGCTCCCAGCTGAGAATAATGTAACTTTTCAGAAAGACGCTGGTGTCGCCGTGTCGGCAACTAAATCATATGGATGGGCTATCGCAGCGGACACGGATGGGGCTCAATTGTGGCAGCAGATGACTGCTGTTCACAGGCACAGCTAACGTTATGCTTCAAGCATATCGATGCGATTTCCGTTTCCTCATGACTTCTTCTCTCTTTTCTCCTGGCCTTTGTCTAATCTGGAGAGCACTGTCGCCACCTAAGGGTTCTGTAAAATAAGTTAGACACATTCAATAGCTCCCATATTGTAAGAGGCGATGTAAGAGGCTTAGATCGACATCCCCCCGTCAAAAAACGCAATTGACGAACATGTTCGTCCTTGGCACTCTACGTTACTAAACGAAATGACGAACATGTTCGTCCATGGCACTCAATGAGTTAAGTTAGGATAGGACTAGTTTAAGACAGGATTTTTTCTGATTTCGTATTACAGAAGCAAATCCTAACTAACTTTAGGAATCCTATCTTATCTTGCTAAATCCTATCTTATGTCTTGTTAGGAAATCCTAAATACTCATCCAGCATCGGTTATCAACTTTTCTGTCTGTTACCCTAGCAACCACTAGCAACAGACACCTCCTCCTTTCTCAACTCGCGGGGGAAGTAGGAGCGCTAGTAGCCTGCTATTAGCTAGTAGGCTAACGATGTGTGTTAACTTGTTGTTGTCGAACATTTTTGAGATTGTGGGGCAATGGACCAAAAACGAAGGGCATTTAACTTCAAGGCAGATGAGTTGGAGGTCTTAGTGACCGCCGTATAAAAGGTTAAAGACGTGCTTTTCGGAAAGTTTTCAGCCACCCTCACGCGGGAGGTGAAAGAGAGGGAATGGGCGAAAATAGCAGAAACCGTCTCTGCCGCATCAGGCATTCCTCCCCCTTGGAAACTGTATGTACCGAGGAGCCAAATTGCTGATGGCTGTTGCTACCTCAGTTAAATTACGTGACATAGCAGGATGAGATATTTTGGATATGTCGGCCACTTCAGATTGAAAATCTCCCTTCACAAAAAACCGAAGTGCATTAAGTTGTACTACAACCGGCAGAGCCCCGTGTCGCCTAGTCGGTCTCTCCAACACAGGTCTCAGCTCCTCGGCTAGCTGCAGTATCATGTCCCGGGGCGGTCTGTAAAACGCAAAACGTCATTCGGGTCCCGCATGAGCCTTTCGCCAAATACATTGCGCCTGTTGACATTTTGTTGGTTTTGCAAATGTAATAACAGCGCAGCCATAATGTAGGTAGGTAGGCGATAAATAGGCTATAAATTATAACGAGATGCAAGATGGCTGTTGTTCCAGTTGAAAATAGCGTAAATTAGTTAGGACAGCATAGCTGGCATCTTAAAGTTAGGAGAGCTTTTTTAAGATTTTGGGGAGTTGGGACGCTTCTGTAATACGCTTTTCCCATTTTAAATTAGGATGAGAATATTGACTTAGGAACTGTTGTTCTGTAATGGGTGTTTTCCTAAATCAAGTCCTAACTCTAATTACCATGGTTACCAATCATTTAGGATAGGATTTGGAATTTAGGAAGTTTCTGTAATGTCGCCCCAGTCCTGTAACTCAGAGGGTTTAAAGGATGGGTTTTCCGTGGGGGATATGAATATATATTAAATCTCACGCCCCTAAGGTTTTCGAATCCGTTGAAATTTTTGAAATTGGTTGTTTACAACCAGAGATATCAAGCATCTCTCACATTATTTCCATGTCGCTCTGACGCAAAACGCGTCAGAGCGACAATCCCCGCCTTGCGGAAGTCGTGCACCTATGAACTACAACTGTTGTTGGCCATGGTCCCGCCTCTAGAGGTCCTCCACGCCCCTTCAGAGGCCTTGACAAAAACAAAAAGACAGCCATCTTTTTCCACCACTAGCCTACTGTAGCTAGGTTAGCTTCCCATAGTTCCTTGCAAAGAGACCATATCTCGGGAACGGAAGCACTAATAGACACGGGACTGGCGGCATTGGAAAGATCGTCAAATTTTACATCTAGTAGTAGGTGGGTTGAAGTAACGAAATCAATGCTGAGCAATGTACCCGTTTTTACACATTTTTACAGAAAATAGTTACAACATCAGATGCGCGTAACTCCTCCGAAAATGCCTTAAAATGCATGAATTTTTTTTTATGAAGACATCTCCCGACATATATACTACCGTTTACATTTGGTGCAATTTGGAGGCAATTTTATTTTCGATTTATTTCTTCTTCTTTGTATCTTTTATTGTCGAAGCCTTCTTCTTCTTCTTCTTTGAGTTTTATGGCGGTTGGCAAACATATATGTGCATTACCGCCACCTACTGGAGTTTGATATCAGCCAAATGCCTGAGGGGTGGGCATGAAAACGAAGGCCACGCGAGCCCAGTGCATTGTGGGAAATGTAGTATTTCGAGTCCCCGCACCCGCACCTCCCCCCCACCACTCCCCCCCACACACAGAGTGGATTTCGGTTGATATCTCTGTGAGTAAACCACCAATTTCAAAAATTTCAACGGATTCGAAAACCTTAGGGGCGTGAGATTTAATATATATTCATATTCCCCACGGAAAACCCATCCTTTAAATAGGACAGGAAACATTTGATCTGAGAGATTTCACCTCAGACAAGACAGGACACTGAAATTTACCTAGATTTGCTAGAACAACATTTCACCTTTTCGCCAACTAAGGTGCTGCTAGATGATGTCAGTAGGTTGAATTCTAACAGGCTCACAGCATAATTATGCTGTTGTGTTTCTGACGTGGATTGTGGTCGTTTTGATTCATCAAAACATTAAAAATCCTTCCAACTGTACTGTACAGTCAACCTAGTGACATCATCTAGCAGCGCCCTGATATGATTCGATGCGTGGATTCGATGCGTGGTATGGAGACACACAAATGTTTCTAGCAATGGCATCATTTGCTTGCTAGAATGTCAACAGAAAAAATGTCAATACAAAGTGCAAATGATGATGGAGCTGATATCACCATTAATGGTCCTGAACCACGATATATTTTTGTATTGCGATATATTCCATTTCGACGCATCGTTCCATCCCTATCTAATAGTGGAAATCCCAGATCCAAATCACCACCAAAGAATAGCCGCGCAGTGATGTGCATCCCTGTGTGACCGGTGGAGGTTATGCAGCCATTGTGCAGCACCGCAAATTCGGCCATTACTCGGCCCGAATTAACAAATTAAAATATCCGGCTCTGTTAGGTCACCCGCATGGCTGCTCTTTACACTTCCTGAAAGACTCGGCGCCATCGCACGTAAGATGTCATAGCTGGGGCCGAACACAATTTCTACTCACTCACTCACTCACTCACTCACTCACTCACTCACTCAGAGACACACACACACACACACACACACACACCTACACACACGCGTGCAGACTTCACATTCTTATGATAGGATTGCTCTGTCTCGCAAGGACAATCTATTCACCAACATTTTATGGAAGTCCGTTCATACGTTTTATGGATATCTGACAGACAGATGAACGGAGGAGCTACAGCTCACTAATTGAAATCGGCCCCAGAAAACCCGATGCGTCAGGGCATACGATGGGTCAGGGCATATGATGCGTCAGGGTATATGATGCGTCAGGGCATATGATGGGTCAGGGTATATGATGCGTCAGGGTATATGATGCGTCAGGGTATATGATGGGTCAGGGCATACGATGGGTCAGGGTATATGATGCGTCAGGGTATATGATGGGTCAGGGCATACGATGGGTCAGGGTATATGATGCGTCAGGGTATATGATGCGTCAGGGTATATGATGGGTCAGGGCATACGATGGGTCAGGGTATATGATGCGTCAGGGTATATGATGCGTCAGGGTATATGATGCGTCAGGGCATATGATGCGTCAGGGTATATGATGGGTCAGGGCATAAGATGCGTCAGGGTATATGATGCGTCAGGGCATACGATGGGTCAGGGTATATGATGCGTCAGGGTATATGATGGGTCAGGGCATATGATGCGTCAGGGTATATGATGCGTCAGGGTATATGATGCGTCAGGGCATAAGATGCGTCAGGGTATATGATGCGTCAGGGTATATGATGCGTCAGGGTATATGATGGGTCAGGGCATATGATGCGTCAGGGTATATGATGCGTCAGGGTATATGATGGGTCAGGGCATATGATGCGTCAGGGTATATGATGCGTCAGGGTATATGATGCGTCAGGGCATAAGATGCGTCAGGGTATATGATGCGTCAGGGCATACGATGGGTCAGGGTATATGATGCGTCAGGGTATATGATGGGTCAGGGTATATGATGCGTCAGGGCATATGATGGGTCAGGGTATATGATGGGTCAGGGCATATGATGCGTCAGGGCATACGATGGGTCAGGGCATACGATGGGTCAGGGCATAAGATGGGTCAGGACATATGATGGGTCAGGGCATACGATGGGTCAGGGCATACGATGGGTCAGGGCATAAGATGGGTCAGGACATATGATGGGTCAGGGCATACGATGGGTCAGGGCATACGATGGGTCAGGGCATACGATGGGTCAGGGCATACGATGGGTCAGGGCATACGATGGGTCAGGGCATACGATGGGTCAGGGCATAAGATGGGTCAGGACATATGATGGGTCAGGGCATACGATGGGTCAGGGCATACGATGCGTCAGGGCATATGATGCGTCAGGGTATATGATGCGTCAGGGTATATGATGCGTCAGGGTATATGATGCGTCAGGGTATATGATGCGTCAGGGTATATGATGCGTCAGGGTATATGATGCGTCAGGGTATATGATGCGTCAGGGTATATGATGCGTCAGGGTATATGATGCGTCAGGGCATATGATGCGTCAGGGTATATGATGCGTCAGGGTATATGATGCGTCAGGGTATATGATGCGTCAGGGCATATGATGGGTCAGGGCACACAATGGGTCAGGGCATATGATGGGTCAGGGCATAAGATGGGTCAGGGCATATGATGGGTCAGGGCATATGATGCGTCAGGGCATACGATGGGTCAGGGCATACGATGGGTCAGGGCATAAGATGGGTCAGGGCATAAGATGGGTCAGGACATATGATGGGTCAGGGCATACGATGGGTCAGGGCATACGATGGGTCAGGGCATAAGATGGGTCAGGACATATGATGGGTCAGGGCATACGATGGGTCAGGGCATACGATGGGTCAGGGCATAAGATGGGTCAGGGCATAAGATGGGTCAGGGCATAAGATGGGTCAGGGCATAAGATGGGTCAGGGCATACGATGGGTCAGGGCATACGATGGGTCAGGGCATAAGATGGGTCAGGGCATGCGATGGGTCAGGGCATACGATGGGTCAGGGCATAAGATGGGTCAGGGCATACGATGGGTCAGGGCATAAGATGGGTCAGGGCATGCGATGGGTCAGGGCATACGATGGGTCAGGGCATAAGATGGGTCAGGGCATACGATGGGTCAGGGCATGCGATGGGTCAGGGCATACGGTGGGTCAGGGCATACGGTGGGTCAGGGCATAAGATGGGTCAGGGCATACGATGGGTCAGGGCATAAGATGGGTCAGGGCATAAGATGGGTCAGGGCATACGATGGGTCAGGGCATAAGATGGGTCAGGGCATACGATGGGTCAGGGCATGCGATGGGTCAGGGCATACGGTGGGTCAGGGCATACGATGGGTCAGGGCATAAGATGGGTCAGGGCATACGGTGGGTCAGGGCATACGGTGGGTCAGGGCATACGGTGGGTCAGGGCATGCGATGGGTCAGGGCATAAGATGGGTCAGGGCATACGGTGGGTCAGGGCATAAGATGGGTCAGGGCATATGGTGGGTCAGGGCATACGAGCGGTCTGTGAGTGGGAACCTCGGCCAGAAGGCCACAGAGAAGCTGCTGAATCTTTCAACAGATCAGCTGTGTTGTCTGTCAGATTCCTCTGTCACCCTCATGAATAATGCATCGCTCTACATCAGACGCTTTGTCCTTCCATTCAGTCACTCGAGTGGGATTACCGCCGTCTGTCTGCCTGAGTTCTGGATTTGGTCTCACAAGTCATCACAATTGTCACTCGAATCGGACTCAAGTCCATCTGGTACTGCTCAGCTAATAATAATTATAATAAACTTGAATTTTATAGCTAAAAGCAGTGGTCACTTACAAAGTGATTCAATATTGATTACCAAGTGTTTGAATATTGATGACTCAAGCTTGGACGCTGAAGACTTGAACTTTATCTCACAACACAATGCCTGGGAGTGACAACTGCTTAGTTTTGGTTTATTTGAAATCACAAATTAAATGAGCGAAATCAAGAGCTTGAAGTCATCGTGACAAATATTAAACTAACTTTTAATGTGACAGATGTACATTTGTGTGGATTTTTTTTTTTAATTCTAACATGCCTTAATTCTAGCATGCCTTACTGGTTACTCAGACTTGGACTTGAGACGTGATCTTGGTGAGTTGGACTCAGATGTGAACATTGAGGGTTTGGAACTTGACTTGGACTCGAGGTTTGGTGACTTTACCAGAGACCTTTAATATAGATAGAGACAGGCCAAATTCCAGTCACTTCCTGTATCTGTGCGACGGAGGTTTCGCCACTGCCACGCCCACTTAGGAGACTGGTCAGCCAATGAAGTGTCATACAGCCTGTGGGAGAGAATTTAAGTTCCATTGGCCTCGTAACTCCTGGCTTAATTATTATTTTGATGTCACGACTGGTTTTCTGGTCACAGGTCTCTTTTGGCTTGAGATGCTGTCTGGTTAATGTGGATGAAGAATGATGTTATTGATAGAAATTCCAATCTACAATACTGCCAATCATACACGTTTTCATACAGCCAATCACAAGCTGATAACCACGCCCATTTAGGAGACAGGAAGAGTACAATTTCTTACCATAGAGCTCAGCAGTCACGTGAAAATTAACAAGCGGGGGGAGAAAAAAAAAGAAGGATAAGTATTTTTCTAAAAGTCTATGGAGAAAATGAATGGGGAACTCACTTCCGGGGCTTGAAACATCACGGAAAGTCAGGTGACTCTTGAGCTCTATTGGTGGAGCGTGGAGTGGGGTGTCTCTATCTCAGGGGTGGGCAACATGTTTTTCCAGAGGGCCACACTGACTTACATCAAGTAAGCGAAGGGCCACACATTGGAGATTATACCTGCCAACACTCCTGATTTTCGTGGGAGTCTCCCTATTTTTAACCCTCTCTCCCGCTGTGATTGGCCAGAATGACATGAACATTTGGACACTTATTCAGCGCTGGGTATCTTGCATGTTGCGTTCAGGTGCACTGTAAAAAAAAAAAAAAAAAAAAAAAAAAAATGCAATTCCATCGCGGGCCACAGGGGGCGCCCGCGGGCCGCATTTTGCCCGTGTCTGCTCTATCTATTGTGACCGTCTCTGACTTTACTACAACGCTGTCTGACACCAGTTGTTGCTTGCAGGTCAGCGGGGGGGCAGCTGTCCTCCTCCCAGTTTGGAGGCCGTCCGCCGTTCTCCAAACCGGACCGGGACCGGGAGCACCGGGAGCGCCTGGCCCAGTCGTCCCGGCTCTTCTGCCGACCCGAGCACAGAGACGACATCTGGAACCACGAGCGGCGCCGCTCCGCCGGGTACGAGGCCTAGACCTGTACACACAGACACCAGGGAGGGGAGGGGAGGCGTCAGAGGGCTGGAGGGGAGGGGGGAGGGGAGTAAAACTTGACTTCACAATGACCTTAGTCCAGCGTGTTAACCTATGGAAATGTACTGTAGGTAGGAAATAAGGCTGTGTTCACAACCAAGCGTGTTCTGATCGGTTGCTCTGAGATCTGCAGCGTTGCTTCAGTTCAGCTGGTTTGTCCAGGTGAGAAGTACGATGACCTTTGAACTCTGGTGGCAGCAAATAACGGCGCAGAGAGTCGTCCTCAACAGCCGAACAAACTAGGGTTGGGAATCAGAGACTAATTCACGATACATTACTATAACGATACTTGCCCTCGATAACGATGGTATCACGATACAGCGATTCTGTGATACAAGATACATTACAAGAAATTTAATCTATGATACATCACGATATCTGTAACTGAAGAGGGAAAAATACCCCTAAAAAGGCAAGAAAGGAGGAAATATATATATTTATTAACAGAATTGACATGAAACAATGCGCAACAAAGTGCAGACTGCACAGTGCCTCTTCAACACACTCTGACTGCAGCTTGTCCACAACTCCACATGTCAAGTTAACGTGTTTAAAGGAAGTTAAAAAGTTTAAAGGCAGGATACAAAATAATGCCTCACTAAAATCTTTTCAATCTGTGCAAATAAAGCTGACAGAAAACACTTCAAAACAAACAAACCAACAGATAAATTATTGCTTAAAAAATACACATTTAAGGATCAGGATAAATGTCACGATATGGTATCACGATATGGCGCTGGTGTATCGATTAATGTATTGGAAGAGGATCACGATCGATATTTCGATATTTTCTCCCACCCTCAGAATTAAGTCTGGACAGTCTGCACATTATTCAGATATTTCTTTGTGCGTTCTTAACTGCTGTGAACACCAGAGAAGAAGAAGCAGACAAGTCTTCTATTGGATTTGCTGCATTGCTTGTAATTGGTCAGTGGGAACCTAAACGAACACACACAAAAGCAACAAAGTAAACTTTTCCACTCTGGTTAGACCAAAGAAAAACACATGTTCGTACCCTAATTGTGCCTAAATACTATAATTTGCATACAAGGGTGTAAGAGCACAATGTTGCTGCTTTTTTTAATCAACATATTTCTTGATTTCTTCAATAAATAAATAAATGAACAAATATAAAACGTATACACTTAACAGGCAATGATACAGTAGGCAATCCATTTGACACAGGGCAGTGACTAAAAAAAGTATTTCTTAATCATGTATGAGGAGAGAACACATTGGCCTTACATTGTGTTCTTACCTGTTGTAAGTACATTACATACATAATACATACTATATATATATATATATATATATATTATATATATATATATATATATATATATATATAGTATATATATATATATTTATATATATAGTATATATATATATATATATATATATATAGTACATTATATATATATATATATATAGTACATTATATAGGGAGATGTTCCAGTAATAATGATCAAAACAGTCTTATTGAACTTTTTCATAGGTTATTACACTGAAATAAAGCCACTGTGAAGTCTTACACGAGGTACTTTATCAACAGGGGGAGTGGGGGGTCAGTTTACTTTCAGTATTCAAAATATTTATATATTTACAACAGTAGTATTAGTGGTAGTATTATTACCATAAGTACGGTAGTCCTTACTGTATTATAGCACTTTGTAAAGGATAGTAGGTCACTTCAGTTCTTGGTTGACCTCCTTGTTTTAGAGACATTTAATGATAATCAGATCATGCTGTTTTATCCCACGACACTAGAACTCTTCATACCGGATGAAGGATTTCATTGCACATTAGTTATAAGAATCTTTCCGTTTTCATTCGTGGAATTTGTAAGAAAATGCACTTGCTGGCTTTGGGACGACTGACAGTAAGTTGACCCCGGTGATGTCGATGACGCCTCCTCTCCTTTACAATATATTACCTTTATCTTCAAGGCACACAAAACCACGGCCCCCCGGTCTGTCCAGTCATCTGACGTCTGTCTGTGCTTTCTGGCCCCGAAGTGAATGGTCATTGCACACACACTAGCTACGCACATACACAGGTCAGGCATGGCAGGCTGCTGTCCCTTTCTCACACTCTGTGCCAGAAATCTCCACTTCACTAGCACTTACATACACCAAACGTTCCAGTTATATTCCTATCTATATTCTGAAGGGGAAAAAAAATAATACTTTGATTTTTTCATAAATCATTATTATCTGATGTATATAACATTTTATTCCTAAAAACATTGTTTTCCTTTTAATACTGTTGACAGTATTTTCTGATTTATGGATTGCTAAAAAGAGAAATGTATTAAAATCAGCGCGTTCATCATTTGCATATTTGAACATAAAATGTCAGAAAACGTGTAATACAAAAAGAGATTTGTCTTAACATAAGTAATCAACTGGGGAAGTTTCATGTATTGGTTAACATGTTTACCCTATTCACCTGCCATGTCAAGTTTCGGCATTTAGCTGACACTCCCATACATTCAGGAGGTGTCTCGTCATAGACGCGTGTCGCATGGTCAATGGGTCAGCATGGGGGAAATCCCCCCCGTTCTCCCCATTCAGCATACTGTAGTTAGCATTTAGCTGCTAGCCAAGCCCAGGCAGACAGGATCGGGGATTCAACGCCCCGCAGTAAACGCACATCTGAACCGACGTCTATGTACCTGCTCTTGAATCCCCAATCCTGTAGTGTAGAGCCGCAGCACCTTCCGCTGGTGAGTCAGCCCATTGAGATATATGGGGGGTTTCCCCCACCATCCACCATTCATTCTACTGACACGACGACACCGGAAGTAACGTCTTGTGGGCGTTTCTACACAGACCGACTGTATCTATTGGCTGGTGACGGGTTCAGATCAGTGACTTTTCCATTACATTACTGTCTTTTTAAGAGACTCTTTAAGGGTTTTGGGAGATTGACCAACTTGGCTGTTAAACATAGACATCAATAACACCCATGTGTCCTCAGTAGATCGCTGGCTCCGGTGCTCCATGCTAACACTTGAACGCAGAGGTGTGACCAAGTCAGCTTTTCTCCAGTCCCAAGTCACTCTCAACAAGTCTTGAGGCACAAATCAGCTCAAGTCCCAAATCTAAATGTAGAACACCGAGTCAAATCCATGCCATTAATGTCAAGTCTCAACTCAAGTCTAAATGTAGAACACCGAGTCAAATCCATGCCATTAATGTCAAGTCTCAACTCAAGTCTAAATGTAGAACACCGAGTCAAATCCATGCCATTAATGTCAAGTCTCAACTCAAGTCTAAATGTAGAACAGCCAGTCAAGTCAGAACATATCAAGAGTCCAGTATCAATTTAAGAATGAAACTTGGTAAGAGCATTATCAGTTTGAATTAGATCATCAGTTTCAACTTCAATAAATTCAATTATTCCATACACATTCAGAAAACGGAATTAAAATTCAGTCGTCTGCTGGAACAAATCTCATCACTTTCAATCTAATTAATTTACACAAACACAAGATCTCAAGTCACGACTTTAGATATATTTTCAAGTCATCAATGTACAAGTCAAAATCAAGTCCCAAGTCAGTCTCAAGCAATTCAAACTGTGACTCGAGTCAAGTCATGTGTCATGTTCATTTCTGGGCATGTAGATATTTTACCTACTTAGCAGACTCATGGCTGTATTTTTTTTTATGTCTCTGTGTGTATTGTTTGAGGGAATGGGACGAGTTAGCTTAGCTCACTTGCTGGACATCTATAGGATCTAATAGCAGCTCCTCTCAAAAGTAGCTGCTCAGTATATTCCGGCTCAAATAAAGATGGCTCTGAATCTGAAACGTGCTGGTCTTCAGTGTCAGGACATGATCAGCCTGCGGTCATTTTCGATTGCAGAGACCAATGGCCACATGGCGAGTTAAGATAGCCTTTCAATTTGCTCCTTCAAGTTTTGAGTGTACAAATTAAACTGCACTGGGAAGTGGGAACTGGGAAACTTCCCGCTTGGAATACTTCCCAGCTCAGAACATTGAGGTGGGAACCATGACGCGATGAATGAAAACCTGTAGCAGCTCTAAAAGGTACTCACCTGAAAACGTAGAAATATTTCGTCTGAAAAAAATATGTACTTTTCTTCTAGTCTCCTACTGTCCCCTCAACATACTGTAGTTTGCTCCCCAGCCAATGAGCTGTCCCCTCAACATACTGTAGTTTGCTCCCCAGCCAATGAGCTGTCCCCTCAACATACTGTAGTTTGCTCCCCAACCAATGAGCTGTCCCCTCAACATACTGTAGTTTGCTCCCCAACCAATGAGCTGTCCCTTCAACATACTGTAGTTTGCTCCCCAACCAATGAGCTGTCCCCTCAACATACTGTAGTTTGCTCCCCAACCAATGAGCTGTCCCTTCAACATACTGTAGTTTGCTCCCCAACCAATGAGCTGTCCCCTCAACATACTGTAGTTTGCTCCCCAACCAATGAGCTGTCCCCTCAACATACTGTAGTTTGCTCCCCAGCCAATGAGCTACTGAGGTGCCTTTTGTCCTTCCTGTTTATGTTTTCACTTAACCAATCGGACAATCTCCCCAAAAACCGCTTTTCTATAAATAATGTATGGTGTGTGTGTGTGTGTGTGTGTGTGCGTGTGCGCATGTGCGTGTGCGTGTGCGCACGCGTGTGGTCCTAATAATATTTCAAAGTGGTAGTCACAAAAAATATCTTCAGCCCAACACACACGGCATGTCATCCAGACAGACGCGCACAACAAAGTTATTCCTGAGAGGATTTTGGAAAACCTAGCCCTCGGTGCTAGCTGTATATAGCGGTTATTGCTAATCTAATTTATAGATTATTTATTATTTTTGCAATTGAGACAGTGTTGTGCATCTTCCTCTGCACTCAAAGTGGGCTGTTGGCGCAGACAGGGGTTTGATGACACCAGACCCCAGACAAGGAGTTTTGCATATAACTATTGGTCTTTGTTTTAATGTGCTGTGGGTACCAGAGGGGGTGGGGCTTACCTTGGTTTTCGTTTTAATGTGCTGCGGGTACCAGAGGGGGCGGGGCTTACCTTGGTGTTTGTTTAAATGTGCTGGGAGTACCAGAGGGGTGGGGCTTACCTTGGTGTTCGTTTAAATGTGCTGGGAGTACCAGAGGGGTGGGGCTTACCTTGGTGTTCGTTTAAATGTGCTGGGAGTACCAGAGGGGTGGGGCTTACCGCAGCAGGACAATAGAGTGCCGCAGGGATGACATATTTTCGTAGGCTTACCCAGAAGTCACTGCGTTGCTGGTTCCTAGGGGGAAAAGGCAATGGGGTTTTTGCACATGGGAATTATGATTAAATGCATGAAATAAGCTCTGTGATTAACAAAGGTTTATGAAACTGCGAAGTTTGTGTTCAGCAGCATAATCTTCACAAACGAGGACCACCATTATGACTTTTGAAGCGTAAAATGCGTTTTTCTTTCTTTTTTTACGCCATTTTCAGAAAACATCTTCAAAAGTCATCAAAGTAGTGTTCACTTGTGAAGATGATCTTGCTACCATGAATATGCAAATCTCGCTTGGCCCGGGTCTGGGGGACGCCACGTCGCCACATAAAGAATGTACTCCGAGTTGATGTATAGAGAGAGACGCAGTGTTTCAAGGCCTGTTTTTCTGTCGTTATCTGGGCTTACACACATGCACTCAACCACATAGAAACGGGTGGAGATTCTCCTATGGCTAATGAATGAACGCGTACCATGCCGTTTGGCAGACGCTCGCATCCAGCATCCAAAGTGACTTCAGTCCATTTGCAGTATTCCCAGCGTACGAAGGCTTGTTTAATAGAATCATTCCTCTGTGTTTACATGCCATTATTGCACTCAACATCCAATACTGAGAATGTGTATGTAAAAGATGCTATTCAGTGTCAAATGTATCTTTGCTATTGTTGGTTTAGGTTTTGTTGACGGTGTTAGTTTGATATTTTGTACAGAGCTGTGTTGTGTCCTCGAGTGGAAGTAGTAGTCCTGCAGTCACAAACCACAAAGTATTTTTCTCAGTTTGTGCAAAGTTTGTTTATTTTAAAGACCTGACCCAGCGGTTATGTCAATCATGATTTGTTCCAAATGTATTGGAAAAGTTGCCAAAAAGTAGTCGGTCACTTATTATGGTTTAAGCCATTGTTTGTTTTCATTGGCTGAACAAAATAAGTCTGATTGGAAAATAACATTACAATTTCAGCGACAATTGTAGTTACCTCCTTAAATTGAATATACCTTGGGTATTAAAATTCAATCTAACTAGTTTTTCATGCATTTTTCTAAATGTTATTATTATGTTTCATGCGCCAACACATGGAGGGTAAACTGGTTCTCCTCCACTACGTAACCAACCTACCTACCAACGCGACGGGCGTGTTACCTCCGGCCTGGTCGGGCGTCCATACAGGCACGATTGGCTGGTGTCTGAGGGAGGGAAGCCGGATTGAGGGTATTGGCCAAGTTCAATTACGGAGAAAATGGGGGTAATCGGAAAAACATAATAATAATAAATAAATAAAAACCTGTTCCACATAAATTTGGACAAATCGCTCAGTGGGCAGCTTGGAGATCTCAGAGTTGAACAGGGAATCCAAACCTTTAGCACTTTGTGAATTTAGGCACTGATCATTTGAAGTGTGGTCGTCCCTGCTGTCAGATGAAAACCCCACATCTCTTCACTATCCAGGAGCTGAAAGAACCAAGATGTGTGTCTCATGGTGGCCATTAGAGAAGAAGATTTGAGATGCTCAATGCAGTTGTGTATACACTCTATATAACCACACTAGATATATAGAGGCTCTGAAATTGTGGCACAAATCTCCTATAAACCACATCAGTCTCAAAGGCATTTGTAGACGTACCACTTTCAGAAAATTAGGGATGTAACGATAACCGGTTTTAATGATAACCGTGATAAAATCCCTTACGATAACCGTTCCGTTTCAAATTTTCATTATCTTTAAAACTGTGGTACCGTGATTACCGTGTTACCATGATTACAGTGCTTTGAAAAACATGGTAAATACTGTCCATCATCAACCAAACTTGGCAACCGTCTCCCAGATGCAAACGCGCAGCCTTGGAGAAATGAAATTCAGTGAGTGTAGCAATCCTTTTTGGGTCTGAGGTTTCAATATAAAACTTGGTGAAATGATTTCTGTGAGTGTATTAGTACTTTTTGAACATTTTCAGCACATTTTAACAAACCGTGATAACACTGATAACGGTGGTAATTTTGGTCACTATAATCGTGATATGAAATTTTCATATCGTTCCATCTCTACAGAAAATCCAGTTTTACCCTTTTCGGCTGTTGGAATTTGACTTATGTTTTACAAGCTGGTTCTGTAGAACATTCAGGAAATAATTGTCGGCAATGGTTATGTACGACAATTGCATGAAGGAAGTCTTTCTACCACACCGTAGACATTTCAATTAAAGTAAAATATATATATGTATATATATATATATATATATATATATAGTTGTGGGGTTTTCATCCAAACGGCAGCATTCTTCTTTTGTGTGTCTGTGCGTATGTGCGCACGACATGCATGTGTGTGTGTGTGTAGTGCTTCAGGTACTCTATGGCCATGTTCACATTACCAGGCAGCAAATCCGATTTGCTGATAAAGTCATTAATCATCATTATCTTGATTGGTTTCCCAAATCTGATTTGGAAGTGTGTTCAAGTCGGATCTGTGTGTCCAGACCTAAACAGCCTATCTGCATGGGTTGCTATGGTAACGACGTGGGCGTCAGTAAATACGTACGTTGGTGACGTGGTTTTCCTGCGCAGAAGCATTTGATGACGAGTTGCGAGTGACGTTCAAATCAGATTTGGTGGATCTGCGCGTCCGCACTCAAGTCACATCAGTCGAAAGCAGATTGGAAACTACCTCCATATGTGGTTTGGGACAAGTGACACAAATCAGACTTGGAGCGTCCAGACTCATAAAACCAATCTGGATAAAGTCATTAATAGGTCACTAAAGTTCACAAATCAGATTTGGCCTCCTAGTCTGAACATGGCCTTAGACTCTGGCGTACTCTTTTCTTTCTTTTTTTTCTGTCACGCGTGTTTCCAATGCTCAGTCATTGGAAGGTGGGAGATGCATGAGGCAGCCTACTACTACTACTACTACTACTACTACTACTACTACATATGTAGCTATTGTGTTACTGTGAAAGCATGCTTCATATGTAGCCCCCCCCCCCCCAAAAAAAGAGCAAAGTACTTATAAAATACTGTTATATTGTACTACTATGTGTACTTTTGTAGCAGAGCGAGGTCTATTTTAATGGTATTAGAAGGAGGAGAGTTGCACTAAACCAACCAATAAGAGCACTTAGTTTGGATCTGGTGGATTTCATGCGGACAGTGTTATATGCTGGACAATCAGCGGGGCTCCTACACGGGTCTGGAGAAGTCTGGAAAAGGAATGTGATATTTTCTGCATCGTCTTGAAATGTTTGGCAAAAGATGTAAAGGCGACTGCTTGAGGAGCGGATGTAAGCGAACAAGTATTTATACCTAGAGTTCAAGTTCGTTTGATTATGACACTACTATACCTTTATTGGCGTGAGTCAGTAGAGACAAAGTTAGTTTTATGTTGTGTAACGGCGCGGCCAAGTCTATCTTTTGGTTCATACTGTTTGTCGGTAGGGATTTTGTTTTGCAGAAGTAAATCACTAGTTTTGTGCCTTCACTTGAAAACACTTTAGTCTGTATAACACTGTGTCAAAATGCAATACTGTGACCAACTGGAATACTTTGTTGTTGAAACTTGTCGGTCTGTGTGATATCATGGAAGATTAAAGAAGAAAATGACACTGTTTGCTTGTCTTTTGCTTCTTGTGGGTGTTTTGCAGATCGCATTGCAGGAATATCACTGCTGGCAGAGATGGGGACTTAGACTTGAGACTTGGACTTGAGTCGCACTTAAGTCACACACACAGTGACTTGAGACTTGACTTGAGACTTGTCCTCAAAGACTTGAGACTTGACTTGGACTTGAAGGTTTGGGACTTGTGAACAATCTATATTTTTCTTTATTTTATTTGTTATTTTTGTGTTGCATTAACATTAAGGAAATGCCTAATAATATCATCTCTAATTATTGCTGATGTGGTATTGTAATAGATAAGGAGTGAGGATAATACAGTACATGCTTTGAATTCCTTAGTTTTAGCTATGCAGTGTTCTAAGCAGACCAGATGACATGCAGCAGATGATAGAATGCTCATCCATAGGGACTTGAGAATTGACTTGGACTTGTGACCAAAGACTTGAGACTTGACTTGGACTTGCAAAAAATGACTTGTGAGCATCTCTGCTGTGAAGAGGAAAAGTTATTTTGTTCTTTTTTTTTTAGAAACAGCCTTATATCGGTAAATGGGCTACATTTACATATATGGTGCTTTTATCCAAAGGAAAAGCGCTTTACAATGTGCCTATACATTCACCCATTCACACACCGATGGGGCAAGTTGCTACACAGGGTTCAGTATCTTGCCCAAGGGCACTTGGACATGCAGACTGGAGGAGCCGGGGATCAAACCCCCCACCTCTTTTATCCAAAACGGGGTGTCTGGGGGTAGTGTAGAGGTAAAAGCACTCACCACTCCAGAGACCCGGGTTCAGATCCCGGCAGCGGTCCTTCCAGCTTGGCCAGGCGCTCCAACAGACACAATTGGCCCGTGACACTAAAAGTGACACTACCCAGCGAGCATTTTTCGGTTGAAAAGACGTTTAAAAAACGTTTAGGGTCAACGTTGAAAAAACGTGCAAGGAAGGTTTGAAAGTGAAAGTTTTTTCACCCACTATTTGCAGACGTTTATTGAACGTTCAGATTTAGACCATATTTCACCAGGATCTTAAATTAAAAAATCAACAGCGCACACGGGGGTTCACACGGGATTCGAACCCCACATTCAAGCCAGTCCGCTCTACGCGCTGAGCTATATATTTTCTTATACTCTGTAGAGAGCTGGGCACATATATACTCTATCTCGCACAGAACTTGTAGACTACATGATTGTCGACGATCGGAGGACAAGTTATTTTATGTGATGTGTACGAGACTATTATATTAATGTAACAGACTAAAATTATGTTGTGTGTGTGTGTTGTCTATAGGCTGTAGCCTATGGCTTCAGAGGTTAACTTCATTTAACACCAGAGACTGAGGAGGTACACAGAGCCTCGTATACAGTCTGTTACAACATAGCGTGCCCAGAGCACCTCGTTCCGCACTTGGTGCAGACCGGTGCAGACTTGCTTTGGTCTAGTCTAGTGAGTCACGGTTAGTATAGCTAGTACTTGCGCATGCGCGTTGCTGCAGGAACTGAATTCATTATTTTATAGTATTGCGCTAAACTATTAACCATAGTTGTGTCCTGGAAGCTTTTTGCTGGCACCACATAGCCTATATAGTCCCATATTTATGATATTTCATGTGACATAAAATGCGTTGAAATGTAGTTTTCGTATAGACCAGATTTCAACTCTCAGTTACACAATAAAATGGACAAATGCCAATTCACACACTATCAATATTGCCTCTATTCCAAGCTACAACAAATGTTTTAACAATATGATGCACCAAATTGTGTTTTTTTACACGTTGACGTTGTAACCGCATTTTAGCCGGTTGAAAAGAGGGTGAAATTAGGTCTTAGACGTTCAAACCCAATATCACCCAGATTTCAACTAAAAATCAACGTTGAAAAAACGTTTTGTGCTCGCTGGGTATGTAGAAAATATCCACATCCCAGCGAGCATTTTTCGGTTGAAAAGACGTTTAAAAAACGTTTAGGGTCAACGTTGAAAAAACGTGCAAGGAAGGTTTGAAAGTGAAAGTTTTTTCACCCACTATTTGCAGACGTTTATTGAACGTTCAGATTTAGACCATATTTCACCAGGAAATTAAATTAAAAATTCAGCAGCGCACACGGGATTCGAACCCCGCTTTCCCACATTCAAGCCAGTCCGCTCTACGCACTGAGCTATATATTTTCTTTTACTATGTAGAGAGCTGGGCACATATATACTCTATCTCGCACACAACTTGTAGACTACATGATTGTCGACATCCGAGGACAAGTTATTTTATGTGATGTGTGTACGAGACTATTATATTAATGTAACAGACTAAAATTATGTTGTGTGTGTGTGTTGTCTATAGGCTGTAGCCTATGGCTTCAGAGGTTAACTTCATTTAACACCAGAGACTGAGGAGGTACACAGAGCCTCGTATACAGTCTGTACAATAACATAGCGTGCCCAGAGCACCTCGTTCCGCACTTGGTGCAGACCGGTGCTGACTTGCTTTGGTCTAGTCTAGTCAGTCACGGTTAGTATAGCTAGCAAGTAAGTACTTGCGTTGCTGCAGGAACTGAATTCATTATTTTATAGTATTGCGCTAAACTATTAACCATAGTTGTGTCCTGGAAGCTTTTTGCTGGCACCACATAGCCTATATAGTCCCATATTTATGATATTTCATGTGACATAAAATGCGTTGAAATGTAGTTTTCGTATAGACCAGATTTCAACTCTGTTACACAATAAAATGGACAAATGCCAATTCACACACTATCAATATTGCCTCTATTCCAAGCTACAACAAATGTTTTAACAATATGATGCACCAAATTGTGTTTTTTTACACGTTGACGTTGTAACCGCATTTTAGCCGGTTGAAAAGAGGGTGAAATTAGGTCTTAGACGTTCAAACCCAATATCACCCAGATTTCAACTAAAAATCAACGTTGAAAAAACGTTTTGTGCTCGCTGGGATGTATCAATCAGATGCAGCGTAGCCTGTGTATCTTGTCAAGAAGTACAGTAACGTTAGTGGGATCCTGGCTGCTTTCACCGTCTATGCTGCCTTCAAAGCGATCAGGACGAAAGAAAAAGAGGCAGTCCTGTCAAAGGGGGTTCTGGTTCAACACGGTAAAATAAAATAAAAAATATATATATTCCTTTCATTTTATTGCCCAAAATTGTAGTTTCTAGTTTGAGTAGTTAAACTACGCAAAAATGACCAAAAAGTAGTTCAACTACTTGTCTCACTACGGAAATATGAATGCAGTTGAACTACCAGCAAGCTACTGAAAAATGTAGTTCAACTACATGTAGATTATGATCAACATAATTGAGATGTGTATTTTTCAACATGATCTTGCCGTTCTCACCAATGGCCACTAGATGTCGCTCTTCTCACATAAATAAGCTTCTAGGACAGAAAAAGGCAGGGAAATGTGCATTGTCATATTCTGCTTACTTCTAGCAGTTGGCACTCCATGGAGAAGCTCAAAGTGCGATTACAAGTAAAAATAGAACCTTACTTTATTATCTGTCAGTTACAAGTAACAATAGAACCGTACTTTATTATCTGTCAGTTACAATTAAAAATAGAGCATTACTTTATTATCTGTTTGACACAAAGTGGAACTGGTCTTTTCGAGTTCCTCCCTGGCTATACAAACAGCCACTGACTGACATGCAAGACTTCTGTTCATTCCTGCCCATGTGTTGTTGAGCAAGGCACTGAACTGCGACCCGCCTGCCTCCTGACCCCTCAGAGGCAAAGTTGGGGTCAGAACCTACTTACAGGGTTCCTCCTGCGCAGGTCTGCAAAGTCTGTTACGGGCTTTTTCCTGCATAGAGAAGTTTTTGGCGCAGCAAGTTTCTTCTGACATAGAGAGGCAAAGTGGAACGTCACTTCCTGCTTCAGCACTGTAGCCTACCAGAGATTTTCATCTGCCATTTATTTTCCCATTGACATTTCATAAAATGCTTATAAAATATTGTTACTTTGTTGACGCTATAATCAGGAGAGACCATAGAACAATTCACTCGGACCAAAACTAAAAAAAAAAAAACATTGAAAAAACATTATCTTTAAATTTGCATTTTTTTAATGTTTTGGTCCCAGTGAAATGTTATGTGATCTCTCCTGTTTCTAAATATATCTGTACCGTTTGGTTTGAACCAGTAAAACTATTTTTATACGCATTTTACGAAATGTGTATGGGAAAATAAATGGCGGATGAAAATCTCTGGTACAGTGCTGAAGCAGGAAGTAGGCGGTCACTTTGCCTCTCTATTGTCTGGACTGCCTGCTGTGTTGACCGCCCACCTGAGCTGCTGCTGCTGCTCTTGGGCCCAACTCTACAAGATGCGAATTCAATATTTCATGCTGTGTTATTCATTATGTATTGTATTATGTTTTATGTAGTGGTTGATGTCAATGTGGTGCATACAATTGGTAAAAACAAAAAAACACTACCTTCATAGCCTAACTGAACCATAAATAAATCTTTAATGTTACATGTCTGGTGTTAGAACACATTTTTTTACCTTGGATGAACATGCAAATAAGTACAACATTTTTTTTTTTTGCTGCTTTGAGCACCACAAGCCGAGTGCCATCCAGTTCCATTGTATTGGAGAGAAGGCAGACATCTCTACAGCCGATATCTCCCAAACTCGGCAGCTCACACCAAAACCATCTAGATCAGCGTTTCTCAACTGGTGGGTCGCGACCCCGTTTTGATTGGGTCGCGGACATTGGCCACACATTTTTTTTTTTTTCATATTTCATTTGAGTTGAATTCAGATTATTGAAACTGGATTAGCCTGACCAGTTTTACTTGTTTAACAAGCTGAAGCATATGCTCTGCTTGTAATTCAAGAGAAGTCTGCCTTTTCATTTCATATTTAATTTTAGTTCAATTCAGATGATTGAAACTGGATTAGCATGGCCCCAGTTTAATTAAAAGTTATGACCAGTTTAACTAAAAACCATATAGCCTGCCTGTGATTCAAGAAAAGTCTGCCTTTTTATTTCATATTAGTTAAATTCAGACTATTGAGACTGGATTAGCATGACCAGGTTAACTTGTTTTATTATTATTATTATTATTATTATTATTATTATTAACTTGTTTAAAAACATATAGGCATGTAATTCAAGATAAGTCTGCCTTTTATTTCATATTTCATACAGTTCAAATAAGACTTTCTGAGCATGACCAGTTTGACTTGTTTAAATTTAAAAACATATAGGCCTGTAATTCAAGTCTGCCTTATTTCAATTGGTTTTTAGCCCTAGTTGCACTTCTGTTGCACTTTTTTGTTCATTTGAGGTTTATAACAGTGCATGAAGGCATTGTGTATTAAATTAATGCGCAATTTTTTGTGCAATAAATTTGAGTGGTTTAAAAAAAAATCAGAAATTTGGGTCGCGACTTCATGACAAGGAAAATAGTGGGTCCTGAGGCTACACCAGTTGAGAACCACTGATCTAGATCACATTTATCAAACTCAAGGCCCGGGGGCCAAATCCAGCCCGGCATCTCATTTTATGTGGCCCGCGAGAGCTAGCAAAGAAGACCATTTGTGCAATACAATTCTAATTCAATTAGTTCTAATAGTTGTAGGCTACTAGTTGTCTGTAAGCTACTACTTGTCTGTTTGCCATTATTTCTCCTATAATTCTGCTTTCAGAGCTAGTTAATTATTACGTTATGACTAAAAACCAGTACTGATCGAATCAGTGGCAATGATGTAATATGATAACACGTAGGCTAGATACATTTATATCATTACAACCGGCCCTTTGAAGCCAACCAAAAGGCTGATGTGGCCCGGGATGAGATTGAGTTTGAAACCCCTGAGATGAATAAATAGCACTACAGGTAAGAAGAAAAACAACTATTTTTGATTTGGGGGTGAACTGTCCCTTTAAGTCTTCAGCTGAGACACTGTAAGAAGAGGAGGTACGGTGATATACATATTTTGCACACTGAGAGAATACATTGCAATGGCTTTTGTATGAAGAGGTCTGTCAATGACTTTGAGAGTGAAACATGTCTCTGGTTCTGGATGATCCTTTCTGTTTTCCTCCTGGATGACGTCCATTCCCGAGCCTTTAGTTTCAGGGGAACAATATCAGGAAGTGGGACTAGAGGTTTTGCATGAAATGTGTCCATTCAGGGTTAGGCTACTTTAAGGTGACCAGACGTCCCCGATTTGGGTCACCTGTCCCCGGCTGGAGCTGTCCCCGAAAATGTCCCCGATTTTCTACTGGCGTCTGCGGCCGATATGACTCGAGCTCTAGCAGGCTTCTTAAATCTAGAGTGAAGATAATTAGAGGCTATGAAACTGTAAGACTACAGCATATTGGGACCAACAATGCCATGCTACCTTGTCGGGAAGAAGGGGGCTAAATAATGAATTTTGAAAAACCGCATGGTCAATTTCAAAGGGGACCCCTGGGCCCTGACCTACTCTCACCTCAAGATATCTGAGTGAGAATGGATTCTATGAGTACCATGAGTCTCCCCTTTACAGACGTGCCCACTGGCAAACCACTCAAGCAGGAAGGTTGCAGGAGGCTTACGGGCGGGTTAAAAGCATATCAAAGCATCACATGTCTATGTAGCCCATTGATCCAGGCATCCAACAAGTGTTTACATGTTCTGCTGCTGCTCTTTCAGGAAGTCTGGAACAATGAAAAAGCACTTCTTTTTACAGCACTGTTTATTACAGTACAACAGCCACGGGCAAAATAAATGAAACCGGAATCATCCCCCTTTATTATTTCATAGGTAACATTGGATATTTTAATGATATATTGATTGCCAGACTGGAAATGTCCCCGATTTTCATTTGAGAAATCTGGTCACCTTAGGCTACTTTCATCTCATTACAAAAACAAAACAAAACAAAAACACTTTAGTTTACAGAACTGGATTTGAAGATTGTTGTTAGTGATGTAATGTTAGTAGTTCTCATACAAAGCGGTGCCTAATTCACCCTCAGGTATTTCCCAGATTGTTTCATTGGATGATCAGAGGCCTGGAGCCGGAAAACTATTCAGTATTTCATAACAAAATAGCAAAAAAGAAAAGAAAAAAGTTGTGAAAATATTTGTTTCCTATCCAATAAAAATGACAAAGTTATCGCACAAAATCTCCGATTATCTCTGGGTTGAGAACCGCTGGACTAGTTCCACAGTCCACACTGACCTATAGCTGAATACAAGATAACTGAAAGTTTGAAAAATAATTTATTTTTAAAAACACTGGACTAAAAAACTAAAACAAGACATTTCGGTGTTCATGCAAACACCATCATCAGTTAATGCAGCAGGAAATCCAATCAGAGAAGACAGGTGGTTGGAAAGAGGGGTGAAGGCGGCCATAGAGGAGGAGGGGCTTTGAGACATCACTTGTCCTCAGCCTACAATGCTGTGTTAAAAACTGTTCCTCTACGCTTTATGAAACCAACAAGCTCCACCTCACAAGTGGGGGGGAGGGGCACCGCCATAAGCTGCTGAGGACACCATCTTCTCTGGCAAACACACACTAGACTACATCTCAAGAAGTCATGTGACTTCATGCCATGTGTTTGTCATGTGAGTTTTCTTGTGTGGATTTGTTTGCCAGAGTTACTTCCTGCTGTGCTGCATTTACAACTGATGTCTTTTTTTAATAATAATAAATAAATAAATAATTTTTAAAACGTCTATTACCTGGATGTCTGAGAAATGAACGTACACAGACAAGATAACTGAAATGACAGTGAATCTGTGTCTACATATAGGTCATGTGTTGCCTTGTGCATCAAGACATAAACCGTGATCAAGACTCAATGTTTTTTCCCATATTGTCCTGACTGTGTCACTCAATATTTCCAAGACATGTCAATTCATTTTTCATACTTTCCAGACCAGAATAGAAATCGTCTATGGCTGGTAAACTTGGTATTGGTTCAGCCTCCTGTAGGCCAGAAGCCTCCATTGAACAATGATATTGAGACAGGAGCCTGACCCCATTGACCTCGCAGTCGTTTTTTGCCCAACATTCCAGAGAGAAACAGAAGGAAATCTACCGTCAACATCATCATCAGTAAGTAGCAAGTAGGACCTCAAATGTTAGGAAATAAAGTCGACACGTTTAGGCAAAATAAACACATTTTATGTGAAGTGACAGAAAGCCGTCATTACAGGCAAAAATGCATCGATACGGACACTGTTCATTTAACACCAACTGGTTCAGGATCAGATCCTGGGGTCTGGTTCACTTCAGGATCAGATCCTGGGCTCTGGTTCAGGATCAGATCCTGGGCTCTGGCCCTGATTGAAATGACAAAACACACACTACATCAGTCTCAGTCATGATTCTGTAGATGACATTCTGTTGAGCAGCAGTGGAGAACGTAAGGTTTGGGTTCAAGGGGGGGGGGGGGGTTTATCCATTTCAAACAAATTTGCAACCTTGAACGCATCGGCGAATATTTCAGATGATTATTTCCCCCCAGAACAGAATGATTGTGTTCGGTCAGAAGGACTTCACATAACTTTAATGTGCTTTGCTTTCATGCCACCAATCATTTTTTAGAGTACAGGCATCAGTTACGGTTACGCGGTGCAGATGTTAATATATCTTTTAATTAAATTCCTACCATGCCTTCAGACTCATTCATTGCTTTATGGAGGGAATGCTGGTTAGCAACAGATAATTTGCTCCACAAATTATGTTTTATGGTTGTTATACCTAACCCCCTTTCCTTAACCACAACCTGAACCCTGAACAGTGATAAAACCTTTAGATTGTCAAAAACATGGATGTTTCTTTTTAACATTGTAACTTCACCAAAAAGTGAAACCTATCTTTTTTTCTGCAGGTCAGAATCGCAACATCACCACGCAGTTTCATCGTCTTTTAATCACAATAGACCTGAGAATCAACTGCTCTTTCAAAAAGACCAGTCTACAGTTTGTCCAGTCCTAACTCCTAACTGACCTGTCAGTGTATTGGTCAATTGCCCGTTTTCACATTAACTGAAGACTCACACGGTCCAGGAAGACCGAACACCAAGGCCGTGCGTGACGTCTACAAACTCGCTATTCATTTCAGTAGATTTTAAGGTCAAGTCGTGTTGAAACATCAAACATCAGTGGATTATAAACATGTCAAAACTAATGCTGTGTTGTTTACAGTGTGTTTACAGCTGCTATGTTGACAACTGACTCTTACCCGAGTGGAAGTGGCACTTCCTGACATTCAAACATCTAGATCTCCTTCATGTCCTCCACACTGAGAACAGAACATCTGTCACGACCAACGCTTTTACCCAAAACACTCCACAGCACGTCGACTGTGTTCGATTTATTTTTAGCATTTCTGCTGCAGTCATGTGAAAACTTTTTCACTCCGGTTTGGGTGATTTTCTCATGTTTTAAATTCAGTCGGTTCAAAAAATGCTTTCATGAAATGCTTTCAAGACCTCAGTGGATAAACTCCAAAATAGGTGGTGGTTATGCTGAGAACTGAGAAATTGACATTTTGGAGATTTGAACTTCAAAGTGACTGTATGTGACTGTGACATAGGAATCAAACCGATTTATAGAGAGCCAAAGTGAACGTCACTTCCTTCTTCAGCATACGTACCAGAGATTTTCATCCGCCATTTATTTTCCAATAGATAATAGTTTCGTAAAATGCGTATAAAAATAGTTGTACTTGTTCAAACCAAACGGTTCAGTTATATTTAGAAACAGGAGAGACCACAGAACATTTCACTCAGACCAAAACGTTCAGAAAAATTGCGGATTTAAATAAAATATTTTTTCTATGTTGTTGTTGTTTTTTGGTCTGAGTGAAATGTTCTATGGTCTCTCCAGATTCTAAACATAGCTGAATCACTTGGTTTGACCAAGTAAAACTATTTTTACAAGTATTTTACGAAAAGTCAATGGAAAATAAAATAACAGATGAAATCCCTTGGTACACATGCTGAAGCGGGAAGTGACGTTCTCTTTGGCTCTCTATTTGAACACAATCCCTTAATACTCCACATTCCCACCGTCTCCAAACTCCCGACGCAACATTTCCTTCAGATCTCAAAGCAGCCTCTCTCTCCTTCGCTGTCGCTATAGAGCTCAAGTCACGTGACGTCTCTTGCCCCGGAAGTGAGTTTCCTATCCATTTTCTCCATAGACATTTTGAAAAAAAAATCCTTATATAAAAAGAGTTTTAAGGCTGGCCTGGAACCAAGCCAACCCGTGACCTACTGAATCGTAAGTGACCATAAAACATTTCACTTGGAGCAAAAAAACAAAACAAAAAATAAAGATTGTTATTTTTTGCTCCAAGTGAAATATTTGATGGTCAATCACGATTCAGTTATATAAGGATTTTTCGAAATGTCTGACATCACGCAGTCCTGACATTTTTACTGACTCAGAAACTCAGAAACCACAACTATTTCCCCAACGCTCCTTCAACGCCAACATCTAGACATGAGCTCCACGGTATATGGCTGATATTTTGGGGGAGGCTTTTTGCTCGGATGGGGAATGACATTTTTTTAGAGTTGGGGATTCAAGTAGAAGATGAGGGCCATCCTCAACATCCTGGCCTATATGAGCTCGTTTCCAAGAGCACCCTCATTATGAAGTTCAGTATCTGACCTCATCATCTTCCTCATCTCCTGTCCTAACAAAAGTATTCGAGGTGCAAAAATGTATTGTATAGCCTTTGCAAAACACCCAAAACAGTGCTTCCGCTTTTCCTCTGCCGGGCAAAATCATTCAAGTCACCTTAAATTTCCCTAAAGTTGTGCTGTAGACCAGTGATTCTCAACCTTTTTTCATACTTCTTCTTATGAGATTTCTCTGACTCAAATCTTTAGAATATTTGTATATTATCATTCGATATGATTTTGTCCAGAATTCCATGCCATCTGTATTTGTAGGTTGAGAGATAACAGTGAGGCAGAATAGTCATTCTCCTGTTATATAATTGTGTTAACTTGGTGAAGTTTAACAGTTCATCAAATTGCTGGGGGGACCCCCCCCCCTGGTGGTCCCCGGACCTCACGTTGAGAACCACTGCTGTAAGACCATTTTCGGAGAATTCTGCATCCTGACTGAGGCCCAGGCTACAGCATCACATTCTATTGTCAAAGAAGACTCAATCGTGGTCTGTGAAGGTTTATCCCAGTTTGTCCCGCCAAGTCCGACGCAGCCTGGCAAAGGCCTCGTGCGCCTCCGGAGTCCTCTGGACAGGGGACATGCGGGGGGACCCTCAGAGGGAGACCTCCGGGCCGGGGTAGGGCTCCCCACCGCACCAGAACTCTGAAGGCTGAGGGATCTCCATCAGCCACACCTCCTTGTCCTCGGTGTGCTGGCCCTCTGGCTCCGTCAGCACCTTGTAGTAGTGACAGTCCCTGCCGTCTTGCGGCTCATAGGGCGGGGCCAGGATGTCGAGGAACGCCGCGGGCCCGTCCACGGCGTCGATCCGGTGCAGGTTGTCCCGGTCCGGGGAGAGGATGCAGGGGGCGCTCTCCTCCGTGTACTCCTCGCTGGAGCGGAGCACGGCCCGCAGGCGGCCCCCGCCCCGGGACACGGAAGCAGCCTGGGCAGCCGGCCGGTCCAACCTGTTAAGCCGAGTTTATTTAGTCAGGGATGCATGATATATCGGCAATCATTTTGTATCGGCCGATGTGAGTCATTTTCTAATCTACCGTGTCGGTCCGATGAGCAAAATACAGTTAGAACAGTTAGAATTTTCATATTGAAACAACGCAGGCAATTTATGAGCTTATGCAAAGGTTTTGGAAATAGACGTTCCTTTTTCAAATTCAGTGTTTACATGTGTTTCCAGTATCATCAGCATCATAAAAGGGAGCAAGTTTCCATTTTTTACAGCGACATCTTTATTGACCAAAATCATCTTATGACATCACTGATGATGTTATAGGCACTGATGATGTCATAGGCATTGTGACATCAGTGATGTCATAATAGCAATTGTCATGGTAAATGGTAAATGGCCTGCATTTATATAGTGCTTTTATCCAAAGCGCTTTACAGTCAGTAGGTACATTCACCCATTCACACACCGATGGCGGCAGGTTACCACGCAGGGTGCTGGCACACCAACGGGAGCAATTTGGGGTTCAGTGTCTTGCCCAAGAACACTTCGACATGCAGACTGGAGGAGCCGGGAATCGAACCACCGACCTCTTTTATCCAAAGCGATTCGTGGACGACCCCTCTACCTCCTGAGCTACAGCCGCCCTAATTGTCATGTCATCAGTGATGCGAAGTTGACATTTGGTGATGACATCAGTGAGTGACATCAATGACTATGTCAATTGTGTCATCAGTGATGCAAAGTTGAGCAATTGTGCGCTGCGCTGCCTGCGCATGCCAATAGAGCGCGCGAGGCCACACAGCGACCGAGCTGCAGGGCAGGCGGGCGAGGCCGCGCAGTGGCCGCGCCTAACAATCGAGCGCGCGTAGAGATTTCTATTGTACAAAATTTGATTATCATAGAAACTTGTTTTTCTACCGATTATATCGACATCTGTAAACATCGGTTATCGGCCATAACAGAAATGTTAATATCGGTTATTGTCCAAAAATGTTCATATCGGTGCATCCCGAAGTGCATTTTCACCAATGGAGCCGAGGGGGCCCCTTTCTATTCCCGCACTGGCGCCAATGCGGGAGTGAGTAGCAGTAGTTGTTTGGTGTGCCATGGCTGTCTGTCCTTGTGTGGAGATGTTTGGTCAGATTCAACAGATTAATTAGCCCATGCCACATGATCAATCAAACATTATCCAACAGTTGATTGATAATGGTTGATCGGTGTGCCATGGGCGTTATTAGCCTACCTGTCGAAGCAGCTGATGCGGGCCTTGCCGTACATGAGCCTGAGCATGCCGTGCATGCCCGGGTGGTCGTGCAGAGGGATGCTGGCGCCGCTCTTCAGCAGGAACACGCCCATGCTGAAGGCATCTGTCTCGATGATGTGCATGTAGGTGACGGGGGGCGCGCCGGGCGAGCCGTCCCCGGCTCTGCGGGGCGCCAGCTTCAGGTCGGCGGCTCGCACCTCCGTCAGCAGCCTCTTCAGCTCGCTGTGGTTCTCCAGGAAAGCTCTACCAGCCGCCTCGCCCAGCGCGAGCGGTGCGGGCGTCCTGAAGGTAGAGACATAGAGGTATGAACATTTCATATTGGGATTATCGTGACCAAAATGATCACGTTATTAGTATTACCGCGGTATTGTTAAAAGGTGTTGGAAATGTTCTCAAAAGTACTGATACACTCACTGAAATCATTTCACCACGTTTTATATTGAAAGCCACAAATAAAATTTCCAATTTATTAGAAGGATAAACCCCTTGAGATGAACCATGTCGTTTTCGAGGGGGTCCTTATTAGCACAAATGTGCAGAAAAACAGGTGTTACATAAAACAAGCAATATACAAATACACTCCTACATACACATAAGAAGCTCTCCCTGGCTCATCCCCAAGCCCTTTCCCCAAATATAGCATAATACATACAGTGAGAATACATGCTGTAAGTGTACACATACCCAGATAAGGTGAATTTACAATCATGAGCAAGTTATTTCAAAATCTCATTTTTATTTTTAAATTTCTTTAAAAATAATTAGAAGCAAGAGCAGGTTGTTTGAAGATAATTGAGAAAATTAACATCACTATGCACCTTTTACCCTCTTCTTCACACACTCATACCACACCTATTTATTCTCACTCCAAATGTCTCTTTTGGGTGACTTTGTGAGTAGCAGTAGTCGTATTTTGAAGAAAAATACGTGTGTGTTAATATCTGGACTACATAAACATGTTACCCAATAAGCACACGTTAGCAAACGAAATTCTTATGAAAAAGGTGTTGGTTGGTTCGTAAGAAGGCCACAGAGAGGTCAAGTGGGTCAATTTAACTGGCCATAATGCAGGAATAACGCGCACGGTGTATCGTTAGACCGGGAATCGTTTGATCCCTAACGTTACCTGAAGGTGAGCAGGGCCTGGCGCGCCAGTCTCTGAGCGATTGGCACCATGCTGCTCTCTCTCGGCTTCATACCAACCCGACCACCAAGCGCCCCGCGTCGGCTAGCACTCCGAGCTGCTAGGCGCTAGCTAGCTTCAAAGGTCGTGTGTGTTGAGAAGACAAATCACTCAGTCAATAAACATGACCCTCCTCCTTCTTTGAGTGTTTATATGGCGGTTGGCAAACCAGCTTAAAGGTGCATTACTCCTTCACTTTCCATGAGCTGAAAGAACCAAGATACTGTATGTGTCTCGTTGGTGGCCATTATAGAAAACAGGAACATTAGATGCTGAATGTAGTTGTGTGTTCCTACCATCTTGATTGTAATCAATTAACAGGTGATTACAATCAAGTGACACAAACAGCCAATGAGGCGTGTGTACTGTAGTGCCATATTGGTAGGAAAACGCTTGTGACATCATGGAATACTATGAAATTTCCTCAAAGTGTGGCGCAGTTTTGTCATTTATATTGGCACACGGAAGTGCAGGCAGAGTGAGAGCTCACTGTTTTCTCCTCCTCTCTGAGCATCCTGTAGGAGTGGTGTGTGCTGACTCCCGCCTCCACCATTTGCCCTCGTTTTTCTTGCTTAATATGAACACGCTGAACTCTACATGGAGAAATATCACAGTAAATGTTTGTGTTTAAAGTGAGTTCTCGTTTATTTCACTGCTTTCTGTCACACACGTCCGCAACCGCACCAGCCAGCTTGGCGGTTTACCGCATTGTGGGAAATGTAGTCAGTGGGCCATGCCAGTTGCCGACCTTTTGCAAGGGCATGCACTACACTACCCAGCATGCTGTGTGCCCTTTTACACACATCCCCAGAATGCCTTGCGGTCGCACGGAGGCCGAGTAGATATACTTGGGATACTTTTGCTGGACAGAGGAGGAAAGCGCTCGTCAGGATCGTGGTCGGGATGCGTCGACATAGATTTTCTTCGTCTTTTGCATGGAATCGTGAGGTAGGTAGAGTCTCTAGGGATCATTTCCCACACGCGTTTCTCGTTTATTTGTCAGATTCCCCCTGTAGAATGAGGCTATGCATGGATCGCACTCAGCCACGGAATGTTTTTGTTGTGGCCGCCGCCATCTTGAGGAGCAATTAGATGCCAAAACAAAACGTGAATGATCTCAAAACTTTTCTTTCGCTGAACGCTATATTTTGACATGGTGAGTGAGAGCGTAGCTGAAAGGCTTTGATGCATAATAATATGCAGGTCGTGTTAAAATTGTGTGTGAAACTGTCACCGTTTTAAAATGTGTGAAATGTGCAGTCTGTAAAAGTCAGAGTGAATTATGACGTCACACACACCAGGTTGGCTTCATAAGCTTGGAAAAAGTATGAAACTTAAAGTGAGATTTCTCGAAAAGTACAGAAGATGTAAAAAAAAAAAAAGTTTAATTAATGTGATTTCAGTACTAAAAGTCTTTATTTGATTACTTACTATCTAACTTTGTAAATCTAAATTTGAAGTGGGGTGCATGATTAGTCGGTTGAACTGATTGTTGCTCCCTATTATTTCAGCTTAGGTCATGATTAAATGTATGTTGAGTTTATTTAGCACAAGCAGAAAAGACAACAACAAGCAAAATACAAAGAACAGTGGATAATACAGGGGGAGAATGGAAGCCCAGATGGCTTGTACAGTCCTCTCCCATCATAAGCCGTTCATACAGAACTAAGCAAATAGCAGATTTCTAAACGGAGAAACACAGAAAGACAAGAGAAGAGATTTAATAAAGAAAAAGACATCACCCAGCAAGCAAAATTAGGCTACATCATGAGGACCAATCACAGCCGATTTGGGGATGATTTAGATTTTAGACGTCTACGCCAGGACCTTAGCTGACGTGGAAATATGACGTTACCATGAATGTGCATATTCAGTTATTCTGCTATGTGTATTCAGCAGCTTTATATATAATAACTGTCCAAATTAACAATTATGCTACATTTTTCAAAAAAATAAAATATTGCCCCACTGGGATTTGAACCCAGGCTCTCCAGCGTGGCAACACACTGCTCTACCTTTTCCACTTCCTCCACTCTCTTCTGTCTGTCACCTGTCCCTCCCACACTCTCCCTCCCTCCCCTCTGTTTGCATATGGCCCATTTCCACCGCAGGTAGTAGCGCGATCCCGCTCCGCTCGACTCGATAAATGGTCTCATTCCACCACTAAAAACTATCCCAGCCCGGGTTGTATTGGGGTCGAGTCGTGCTACTTTTAGTACCTGCCTCGTCGTGGTTCTATTCTGTGAACCCGGGTTCATACGGTGACGTGAAAACATTGTTGACGACTGATTGGTCAGGCAGAATCGTGTTTACTCTGTCTACTGACTGTCAATGCAATGCTGGCGGCTGCATACCAGTTTAGTGGACTTACCTTCTCTTCTGTTATGTATATTTCCATCAGTCTTTTGTGTTGCTGCCTTCGCCTCCGGTGAAATAAAATCGTGGCGGGTGTTCAATTGTCTGAGAGAGAGAAAAAGTCCGCTGCCCAGGAAGCTCTGTAGCTGAGTGCAGGCTGCAGCGCTCCGCTAGGCCGCAGCGGGTGTTTGGTGAAGCCGCGGTCTTGCCTGGTGAGAGGCCGCGGGGTACAGGCTTCACTCTGTTGCGCCTCTCCCGTCCCTGCACAGTGCAGCGCATGCCTGTGAGTTTGACTAACTACAAAGTGATATCCATTCTCCTGGCCGTTTGTCACATTTGCCCATGTACACTGTAGGTCATTTAGAGGCACCAGTATTTCATAAACAGTTTAAAAGTTCTGTGGATGGATTTAATTGTAACGTTATGTTATAGCCTACTTCGGCTATAAGCGAAGGACAGATATGCGGTCGCTATGACGACCAGCTGTGGGCGGGGGTGGGTGGGGGCAGATGATCCGCGGTGGAAGCAAAACGTCCATCGGGCCGAAACGATTAGAGCCGAGTGGTGACGAGCTGTGCAGGGCAGTAAAATGTGGTGGAAATGATACCTGATCGACGTGTTAACTGTTGCCTGTTGTTATCTTGTTGTCTATGTACTCATACTGTGTCAGCGTCTTTGGGTCATTGAAAAGCACTTTATAAATAAGACAAATTATTAATATTATTATTTGGTGTGCCCCAGCAGCTGGAGGCATCCGGGGTGGATCTGCCCCCAGAGGAGAGCACCACCACCGTCCACCTCTATCAGCTGACTGACGGCCAGCTCATTGAGTTGGACCTGCTGGGCGACAGCGACAAGCAGACGAGCAGTGACGACTCTGATGAGGAGGTGAGATGGAGAGGTCCACAATAACATGTGCAGCACTAGGTCTGACTTTATTAAAGCAGCTATGAGGAACTTTTATCTGGTTATGAAACAGTCTAAATGTAATACTAACATCTTACCTACATCAGCAAATGAGAAAATCAGCGAGGAGATTGGCAATAGGGCTGGACAATATATCGATATTGTGATATGAGACTAGATATGGTGATATGGAATAAGTGTTGTCTTTTCCTAGTTTTAAAGGCTGCATTACAGTAAAATGTCATTCTGTTCTAGCTGTTCTATTAATTGCATTCACCCCCTTATGGTAGTCGTCATATCCACACTAGGCCAAAACCCTAGCACGCAGCTCAGTCGCTGCGCGGCCTCGCCCACAGCTCAGCTGCTGCATGGCCTCGCCTGCTCTATTGGCATGCACAGCGCACAATTGCCCAACTGATGACATCACTGTCACTGATGATGTCATAATGCCTATGACATCACTGATGATGTCACAATTAGGGCTGTCCTCTAAGAGTTGAATAGTCGAGTCATCAGTCGAGAGACCCCTGAGTCGATGGCAATTCCTCGAGTCGAGCAGTCGTTTTTTCCCCATCTAAATTCCAATGTTAATTTCATTTGTTAATGTATTCTTCTTTAGATTTATTTAGGCCCTTTAGTTTTTGAGAAATAGGCTATATAACTGTTTAAGTTGTTATCCATACATGTTGTTTTAATGTTTATTAAAAGGTGAAAATGAGAAAATTGGCTATATGAGCTTCATTTAAAAAATAAATATGTGTCCTGCCTCTCTCAATGCGTGTTGCGTTCAGGTGCACTGTAAAAAAAAAAAAAAAAATGCAATTCCATCGCGGGCCGCCAGTTGAGTATCACTGCATTAGGCATTCTAGTTTTGGAGGATATCAGTATCTTCACCCTAGCTTTAAAAACGGGTCAGTTTTTAGGTGGCTAGAGGCTCTGAAACACAGTCATGTTGGCCCCAGACGTGTCTTGCAAAAAGGGCACTTATCCTTCAGAGGCCAAACGGGCAGGTGCTCGGGCGCCACCTGGGGTCTATCTGTGGACGTCCCTGCTTGGTATCAGGACAATTGTCCTTCCATAAGTATTCCTCATCCGTGTTTGTAACTGTGTGTTCTGTGTCAGGAGGAGGAGGAGGTGCAGGAGGAGACCAGGTTCAGGAGGAGAGAAGGTGGAACCAACGAAGCCAGGTGTGTATGCTCATAAGACGAAGCAGAAGAACAAGAGAGAACCGCTTTTATGTATGCTCACATGCTAATGCTGAAGAAGGGCTGACAACTCTGATCTTATGCCCCCCAAAAAGTTAATTTATTTATAATGTTTCGATCCTCAAACAGATCTTTGTCAGGTGACTGACATACACGCATGCCAGGAAGTGTTTGCAGTGTTTCCCATACATAAAGGAATTGGTGGCGGGCTGCCACAATAATATTTTGACCGCCACAATAAGATGTTGACCAAAAAAAAAAAAAAAAAAAATTTTTTTTTTTTTTTTTTACACAGTGCACCTGAACGCAACATGCAAGATATCCGCTGAATAAGTGTCCAATAAATGTTCATGTCATTCTGGCCAATACTTCTGTTATAGCATTTCAGTCTGGAATATGGAATATCTTTCAATAATCTATGATTTAGCTGCTAAATTGTCAAATACCGCCATCTGCTCGCTACCCAGGCACTTATGTATGTACAGTACTTAACCCAACTAACTTAACCTAACTAACTATCCGGTGTGCACAACACTGTCAGCCTAAACTCCGGCTGACACCCCAAAAACCTACAATCCGCTACAGAAAAATGTATATTGTTTGTTTATTAACTGGCCCCTCGCCTTCTATCATTTCACGAAAGTGGCAAAGCAAGTTGAGTATCCCTGACCTATAGGGAGAAATTTAGTTTGTCATTGTAAACCCACAGCACAGTAATGATGACATGTTCTTCATAGATCTAGCCTTTTAATTTTGCTCTTAAGCTTTCTCAAAGTACACCAAATTCATCCATTTTACTTTAAAATGTTTAAAAAAATCTCGCGGGGGGGCATGCCCCCGCACCCCCCTAGGGGGTCTGCGGGCCCCCACCACAAATTCTCAAAATCCTGTGGGAAACACTGTGTTTATATAGACAAATTCATGGGTACACTCTAGGCTTGCTGCGGTAGTCGGTGTTACACGGTGGTTGGGCATACACCGATTATATAACATGCCCACCGGTAACACCGTTCATTTTTAGAAGGAAAAAATGAAAGAACAAAACTCTGCCCGCTCGTGCCAGTTTCAGCGTGCGCCGGTGTCAATTACAAGCGCTCCCTCAGTCCTATCTGGGCTGTCTGAGTTTGGCTCCGACGTTCATCATATCTCTCTGGTTAGACCAGCAAGTTACTACGTTAGTTGTACATGTTGTGAACACAACCCCCCCCTCATAAGACCCTTATCTAAGCATGTGTGTATTCTGCTGTCACTGCCATCTCTGGAAATGTAGTTTTAGTACCACAGCTAAAAGTCTGCTAGCATTGATGCTAATACCATGACTAAAAGTCTGCTAGCATTGATGCTATCGGACTTAGCTATGATAAAACCACATGCTACTCACCTATCATCATTGTCTGGTTTACTGCTGCTTGCTGGTAATGTTAATCCCATGGCCAGAAAAAATCCCAAGACTTGTCGCTGAAGTCGCTGTAAAGCGCCCGTCAAGGTTCTGCGCAACCTCGACTTGGAGTCTTGTCGCCGCCAGCGAGACTGTACATACTCGAACGTACCTCGTCCAAAACGTTCTCTTGTCGTTTACCAAGAACTTGCAATCATGTCGGTGGGGGAACATTTTATTGTCCCTCCATTTCAAAACTCATTCCGGTGAGCCTGCAGAAGGCTTTGCTAGATGAGGGACAAGCACTGTAAAATGAGGAAATGGCATTTCCTCATTCCTCACAACAATGAGTTGACGCCGCGGAGTCACATTTTCGAGGAGCTGCACGCCCCCTACGCCGAGCTGCGCCGATAGGACGCCCAGCTGCGGCGACCCCCTCAGTGCCGTCGATTTCGCTCGAGCATAATTCGCGCTTTAGTTCTTGTCGCTGTTCGTCTCTTTTCTCCAGGAGGGTCTGAAAAGGTGTGCTGAGTTATGCGAGGGCTTCAGCCAGCCAGCGCAGTAACTTGTGAACGCACGACTCGCGAGTGAGCAGCAGCAGGGAGGGGAGGGGAGGGGAGAGGCAGAGGATCTCTGTAGCTTTATTTAAAATCTTTATTTATACTGTGTCACCGGTAAAACCGGTGTTGTCACGTGTTTATTACGCGGTGGGAAAATGTGCACACCGACACCGTGGCATCCCTAGTACACTCGACTCTGGCTAGTGGCTAGGAGGTGGAGCTTGCTTGCATTAGGTTTCAACAGCAGTATAAATATCAAAGAAAATATATACATCTTTAGACGCAGCATTAAGTATCAAAAATATCACCAGAATGTATCACATCCAAGGGTCTAGAAAACGATAGTATTAGTCACAAAAATAGTTCAAATGATATACGAGGAAATAACAGAATGCAATATAATAATAATATGATAATAGCTGTTTCCGTCCTCCCTTTCGCATCCTAAATCATTTTTATATCAAGGTAAAACCAGAAACAAACTGCAAAACATTTCATTCTGTACTTTTAGAGTATTGAGTGAGTTGTGCCTGTATGACCATGTACAAAAAAATTGAGCGACGTGCATGCAATTCTCGGCGGGTAGGCACAACTCAGCATAACACGAGCCGTCGCTGCAAAATGTATATAGCCAAAACACTGTCAAATAAAAAATAACTGCATTCATTTTTTCCTTGGTTTTGTAAAATGCTTGTAAAAACTAGTTTTACTTAAAGGATGGCTTTACCGGTAATTAACCCACTTTGTATCATTAATAATCTCGGTCATATAAGCACATGGGCAGTGTTTACCTCTATCTGTGTTTTCCTCATGGAGAGCTCCCATTTCCTCCTCTGGCAAAGCGCTCCGTTCTGGCGCGTTTTGCGTCACAACGGAGCTGCGGACGTTCTGCTGGAGACGTGTAATCTGCTCCGAGGGCGGCTGCTATTGTTGATTTAAATGTTTTCATGTATGCGCACATCCACATGGAGAGCCTTAACGAGCCTTAATGACTTGCAGCTGGCAGGGTGGAGTTTCTGCAGACAGGAGCAGGAGCATTTATCTCCCGTAAAACAGAGAGAAGGTAAACACTGCCCATGTGCTCATATTACCGAGATTATTGATGATACAAAGTGGGTTGATTACCGGTAAAGCACACCCTTGAAGTTCAGCGATATTATAATACAGCATTAACAACATCTTTGTTTCTTTACAGCATGGAGGAATCAGAGGAGAGTATGAATGCTGTCGAATGGAACAAATTCCTAAATGACCACTACGTCGAGGGCAATTACATTTATGGCCATGTCGCCAACGAGGCCAGTGTTTCCACTGTGCTCGAGCTGCACAAACGGGTCACGACGACGACGTTCAGCGTGCGCAACTCCTCGTCTCTGCAGTACAACCCAGCAAAGGTGGACAAGGAGAAGTTCAAGTTCAGCCCTCGCTCCATCTTTTACTCCAAGTCCGTCAGTCCGTACATCCCCGACGATGGCGTCCCCTTCCTTTTCGGTGGCAGTAAGGTTCTGGAGTGTCAGTTTGGACCCATCAAACTGCGCCCAGCCAATGTGTCGGACCAGGACTATGCACACGGCCGGAAAGACACGAGGAAGATGGGGTGCGAAGCGAAGATCACCATCAAACAGATCTGCCGGTTTCCTCAGTATGCCGTCACCTCGCAGAAGAACAGGTGCAGGGAGCAGAAGAAGATGAAAGAAAGAGTGCTGGAAGACATGAAAGAAGGAAAGCAGATGGACTTTGAAAACCGATACTACATGGAGCTGCCGCTGAACGAGGCGCACACGAAGCACAAGATCGGAGCCGGGCTCTCCGGACCGGCCCAGAGGATCCATCCCACGCTCACTCAGTGGATCGAGCGGCTGGTCGGCGAGGGGGTGACGCGCAGCCGGGAGGTCCAAGCCACGCTGAGGCACCTCGTGAAGACCAGGATGACCAACACCGCCGCCCCCAGCGAGCTGGACAGAGCCTACTACCCTCGAATCAAAGACGTCAAGAATCACATCTACCTCTCAAAGTGCCGCCTGAGCGTCGCCAAGCGCAAGCAAGAGAGGCTTCGCCAAATGCGACAGTCACCGTACCAGAGTGAAATCCTGTCCACGGGCCCAGCAGAAGACTGCCCGGGGGCACCTGTTCAGATGGAGCCAGACGAGAGTGGCATCACCCAGAATGAGTCTGCAGATGCTATATCAAGGACAAAGGTATGTGCATGGTGTTATAACCAGTGCCTTTTATACAGTTTGTGTTAGAGCTGCGCACTTAATCAAATATGAATAGTGATCAAGATTTTAGCTTCCCACACAGGAGAACACAAGGACCCCCCTGAACTTTCCCCCATCTAAAAAGACGAGTCGGCTGTATGGGAATATTTAGGCTATTGTAAAAACACAGATGGTCCGCACATAAAGGTCCGCAATACCGCAAAACCGTGGTATTTTTGTCCAAGGTTATCATATCGTCAAAAACTCATACCGCTGCATCCCTACTGCTGACGGAGCCCCTTGAGTTTGCACACACATGAAATGAGCCTGCCCCCAGAGGTTAGAGATGGTGTATGATGTTGACAGACCTGAAACACCTCACGACCCCAGTTAACATCACTGATGACGCGTCCCCGCGCATGCTGTAGTATGTATATTTGAAACTAAAATCCTGGCTCCCCCTGGCCAGTGACACTTAGGAATAGACTAGGTGACAACCAAGTATAGTTTGGTGACAAGCTGGAGAGACAGTTGACGGTCGGAGAGACGGCATCCGGTACGGGATGGGTTTTAGCACCCCAGCCTGGCTCTCTCGTGAGGGAGAAATCCACAACCGCTACGGATCAGCCTCCTGAAAATCTGCGCAAAGATTGGCGCGGCCTGGGGTCCTTCAGGCTAGAGCGAAGTTGAGGCATCCTCCCTGCCCATGGTACGGCATGGTAGGATTGCCTTCTTCCACGGGAGGTTCTGGTGAGACGAAGGAGGTGCCCGGCCTGGAATCACCCCACAGGGCCTTAGACCTCCATGCACCGAAGGTCTTTCAATGCTGCGGTGTAGCACTAAACTCTATTGCAGCGGATTGGGCGTGATCAACCCTTCCGCGGGCAACGTTGCAGACAGAGTAGGAAGGCTGACCCGTGAGCGGCTGTTTCTGGGACGTGGGTCGTAATCGGCCTCAGCTGGGTCTACTGGGCGAGGGTGTATGATGTTGACAGACCCAAAACACCTCACGACCCCAGTTAACATCACTGATGACGTGTCCCAGCGCATGCAGTAGTATGTATATTTGAAAGAGAAAAAAAATATTTTTTTTGTTTTTTGTTTAACCGATGGGTTCCCAGATTGTGTCGCAATGAGATTTTTTACCTGTCTAAATAAAGGAGAAATAATTGTTCTTCTTCTTCTTGTCTTTTGCAGTGCTGTTGCTGGGCGGACTGTACACACATGAAGAACACAATAGAGTGGTTGAAATGAGCATAAAGGGGCGTGGCGGAGAGCCTCGGCGTTGAGTTCCGGTTATTCAGGTATTGAAAGGACGAGCATGCCCTGGCAGAGGTTAAAAACATTTTCATTTCATTACTTTTTTAACCGATGGCTTCCCAGATTGAATCGCACCTAATAATATCACCATTCAGTTCAATGGGATGAACATTAATTTGATCATTCATTTTGCATACATAAATGATACCTATTGATATTGAGAAAAATAAAAAATATTGACAGGGTTGCCACATGTCTGGAAAGTACTTGAATTTCAATATAAAAAAAAAGTACTTGAAAGTGCTCGGATTTATAAAAGATGTCCTTAAAAGTGCTTGAATTTAGCCTAGCGGAAACTCTTGAGTTTGAGCCTCGTGCGCTGCGTCGTCTCAAAATTGCTGGGCCAAGCTTGATACAGTTTCTTCCTATTCTACAGTATCACTCTGCAGTGTGCACTCTACAGGATCACTCTGCAGTGTGCACTCTACAGTATCACTCTGCAGTGTGCACTCTACAGTATCACTCTGCAGTGTGCACTCTACAGTATCACTCTGCATAGGCTGCAAGCAGAAATGCCTCATGGGACTCATGAGACTGGTGTATGTGAGGATCTCTGTGAATTATTGGCCTGCAGATAGATAGATAGATACGTTTTATTTCTGTGTCATGCACCATATTCCTGGGCTTACAAGACACAAATCATTCAAGTTCGACAATACAAACAAATCAACAAACAAGCTACAAAAAGCTCAAACATAAACAAGACAAGACAGAGTCGTATATTCAGATAAACAACTTCTCCATTCTGAGTTTCCAAGCACTCCCAATAAACCTGGCCCAACTGAAGACTTCATCTCTGAATAGCCATTCCAACTTAGCATCATGTCCTGACCAAAATAGTTCAGGTTTCTTATTTTGCATGAGCTGAAATAAGAGGCAATCTTCGTTCCTCATATAGCGTACAATGAAACAAAAAATGAAATTCATCTTCCACAACCCCTAGTTCACATACAGTACAAAGTCTCTCCTCCTCAGCAATAGAATTGAACCTGCCCACCTCAATAGCCAGAGGGAAGGTACCCGTTCTCAACTGGGCACATAGAGCTCTTCTGGATCCTGCCATTTTGAAATAATTTGTCCTTGAAAAATGCAGGAAGTCTCATAGCAAAAGAGTGGCAACCCTGTATTGATTTCAACCATATTACCCAGCCCTACTTCAGAAACAACAGACAATTGATCAAATAGGACAAAATGTAAATACTGCAAATCAGATGATGCGTGTGTACTGGATCAACATTTATTGAACAATCAAGTGTCGTGTCTCATAAAGAACTTGAAAATGTATTTTATCATTAAGTTGAGCTAAGAAGGGGGCAGTGGTAAGCACTGTCGCCTCACAGCTCGAAGGTCCTGGGTTCGATTCCCACCTGGGACGCTGTGAACGCTGAAGGAATGCGTGCCCGTCTGCATGTCCTCGAGTGCCCACCGCCCGGGTGGGGTCATCAAAAGGGCCTTTCTGTGTGGAGTTTGCATGTTCTCCCCGTGCCTCCCGGGGGTTTCCTTCATATAGGAACCCCCTTCACCAAAACATGCAATATCCTGGTTGCTAATGTGGTTCCTCCTCTGGTCGTTAAGGGCGCCTGTTCAGAGGGAGGGGAACTGGTTGGAATAGCGGGAACCTCCCACGTGCTATGTCCTACAGGTGAAGCTTCCTCTGTCAGGTGAAAAGAAGCGGCTGGCTAACTGCCCATGTCTCGGAGGAAGCATGGAGCCAGTTTCGGCTCTCCCCAGATCGGCAGAGGGTGGAGTAGCAACCAGGATACATAAATTGAATTCGCAGTAATGGGGGATAAAAATGGCATAAAAAATCGGGGGGGGGGGGGGGGGGGGGATATTGATAAAAAAAAAAAGTTGAGCTAAGAAGTTTGTATAGCAGTATTAGAACAGTGACAATACATTCACATCTGTTACAGAGCAACATTCCCCCCCAGACCCAGCAGCCAACAGAGGTATGAAGAAGGCACATGACACACTGGAAATCCTGCGCGCCGCCATGACGGACAACTGTAAACACATTCACTCGCTTGTAGTCGCCGGCGCCGCTGCCCATTCATTTTTGTATTGGATACGTCTCTCAGCACCTTCCAAATCATGCTGGGATACCTGGTACCTGGCGGCGGACGACAGCGACGAGAGGACGGGCCAATTTCCAAATCGACCAATCCAAAAGGGAAAGACAGCAGGACAGCCAATCAAGCCGCAGCGACGAGACTACAAGCGAATATGGTGGTGGTGGGGGGGGGGGGGGCGTGGCCCGGCAGGAAACAGGAAAACTACACCAAAAAAAAACACCTGTCTGAAGAAGACTCTGGTGAAGAACACAAAAATCAATGATTTGAAATTACTGGTAGAAAGTTTGACCTCTGAAGACTCTGGCAAAGGGCAAATCGCTGAAATTACTAGTCTGCCTTTTTCTCCTGTGGGGTGTTTTGGTGGTGTATGTATATATATGTATGTATGTATGTGTGTGTGTGTGTGTATATGTATGTATGTGTATGTATGTATGTGTGTATATATATATATATACTTTTTTTATGTTCTCATAAAAACTTAAAGGGACACTGCCAATTTTCAATGCTGACTTAGTTTCACATAATCTCACACATCCGCAAACTGTAAACACTTTTGCAGGCATTCATTTGGTCTGACAGTTATTGAGAATGGATTTGAGTTAAGTTGTGGACTACGGACCAGTGATGTCATTCATGCACAAATGACATCACTGGTCCGCAACTTTACTATAAGTCAACTCATCGTTCCTTTTTGGTTTTAGGAATACACAATATAAATAAATAAATTGGACATACATTTGTTTGAACAATCATTTTCTATATCATACCATCTTAACTCAACATAATGTAAGGTGTTTAGAGGCAGAAAGACTGCAGTCAAACAGTTGGTATCTCCAGCTCAGACAAGTTGCTGGGGGTTTAGCTGCTCATAAACAGCTCTCAGAGCCAATTGGTTGGTCCCACCTAAATGAGTACTTTACTGGCTGTTTTGTGAGCTTTTTGATGAGAATTGATCATTTTTATTGGGTGAGATTATTTTTTTTTATCCCACGATGGGGATGGGGGCTTGGACTTGGGACTTTCCAAGTTGGACTTGAGCCGCACTTAGGTCACACGCACACACAGTGACTTGAGACTAGTCCTCAAAGACTTGAGACTTGACTTGGGCTTGAGGTTTGGGACTTGTAAACAATCTTTATTTTTTATTTTTGGTGTATTAACATTAAGGGAATGACTATGAATTATTATTTTCTAAATGCAAGAGGTTGTTCAAGCAATTTGAGAGCATGATTGATCAATTTCACATTTTGCACCCTTGGACTCAAAAAGCCCCCGCCTGTGTTTAAATTTGCTCTGCTTGTCCTCAAACTGTACTCTCACACTCAAAGGTTTTCTGCTTGCACAGATTTCCTGCACTCGCACTGAAACATCCCCTTCTCACACTTACATTTCCTCTGTGCTCAAACTCTGTGCCTGGATGCAAATGTCCTCCCCTCCCCCTTCAAACTGCTTCTGTGCGCTCTTCAAACTTCTGCTCTTGAATCTCTTCTCTTCTCTCAGGTTTGTTGTGCAACAATCTTGCCATAGATCCACAGCCAATAGAATGCCAGGATAGTGTCACGTGATCGCTGGGTTGGGGATCATGTGACACTATCCTGTGCAACAGATGGTTGCACAACGAAGAGAAGAGATGCGTGTCTGACTCTGCAGCGTTTGTATCCACAATCATCTGCTGAAAGTGGAACGTTCCTCTGCTCACTGAAAAGGCCATTTCCTACAAGCATGATTTGTTACATCACAAAATACTTGGAGCCAATCCCTGTCTGGTATTCAGCAGTTAAACTTTAAACATAAACAATATTTGCATATTTACAGAGTGGCATTTTTAATGAGGGAGAAGGAGGAAAAGCAATCGGACAAATTGTTAGTCAAAGTAGTACTTGCTATCTTAAAACACTGACTTTCATGGTTCTATGTTAGCTGAGTGATCAAGTCCAGTGGTTCTCAACCTTTACCAAGTACCACCCCATGAATTACTACATAGGAAGTATAAGAGAGGAAGCCCCGTGTTACGTACCACCAGTGGGACCCGTGCCACAGGTTGAGAACTGAGAAGCACTGCTCTAGGCTTTAGTTTTAGCTGTACACTGACGTGACAACCCAGGCTGAGAGACCATACAACGGCATGCAGGCCAGGGTTCCCATGGGTCCTTGAAAGTTTATGAATTTGACAGAGGGAAAAAAAATCAAGGCCTTGAATGTTTTCGAATAAATAGACATGGGCCATTGAAAGTGCTTTGATTTATTTCCATCCGGCCCTTTTCATTTTAATTTATTTTAGTGCAAGAATATCAATTTTAGTTCTGTTTTTTTTTTACTTGTGTAACAGCACAGATGGGAAGTGTTCACACATGCAAGCCTCTTTTTTGAATAGTTGTCTGTGAGCTTCTGTAAAGCTGCTAGTTCTCATTATAACAATGCTCAGTGTTGTAACAGTAATTAACCTTGATCCATGTCTCAAATGATGCTGTGTTGGGTTCTTGAATTTGATTGTTTGAAGAAGGTGTGGGAACACTGAATGTAATCATTCAACTGAACTAAGCAGAACTTTCCTGATGTTCAAAAGGTAGCCAGGCTACCTTTTGAACATCAGGAAGGTTCTGCTTTATTATTGTGAGAGGCTACCATAGCCTCTCACAATAATAAAGCCCATGTGGAAATGAGTTTGAGTTTGAGTTTAATCATTCTGACTTGCAATACATGATTGAATTATGCAGAATGTACACTTGAAAAAAAACTATAAAAAATACACATACATTATGCATTATTAAAACAAACCCCAACATCAAAAATACAACAACGCTTAACTACAGCCCATTAAAAAGCCTGACGCCACAAGAGATGGTGGAGTTTCTCAGTCTATTTGTTCTGTTTTTTGGCAAAGACAACTGATTGCCTCTGTGCAGAACACGGCCAGTCCTTCCTTGCTAGGAGGGAGGATGTGGTGGTTAGGCTGATGCATCATGTCCTGGATCAGCTTCACAGTGACCTGTTCTCTTCGTGTCTGCAGATCAGGAAGATGCAAAGAGATGTCCTCCTTGAACCTCATTATTTTGACAGCCCTTTTCTGGACCCTGTCCATGGTGGCTCGTTGTTTAGCCGTACAGCCCACAAGCAGTACACTCCCAGTCCCATATTGTAGACATGGTGTGATCAGTGTGTTATAGATATGGACTAGGTATTTTACAGGGAGCCCATTTCTTGCCATCACAGTGAGAAAATGCAGACGCTTGGAGGCTTTTTTCACGGCCTCCTCAACGTGAACATCTCCACTGAGCTGATTGTCCAGGTGGAAACCCAAATTAACATATATTGAGATCTTAGCAGTTCTCTGGTAAGGCCATGTGTGTAGTTAAGTGTGTGTATCTGCACTATATGCATTTGTGAGTGTGTTGTGTTGTGCTGCTCTCTAGACACCACAACAGCTGGGCTCACACAAAATAATGATTGCCTCACTACATGCTTGCCTGTGGTGTGTGTGTGTGTGTGTTTCTTTCTCCTGTAGGGTATCATTAATCAGTATGGCTTTGACTGCTCCTGCTGCTCCCCCCAGTTCCCCTCCCCCAAACAGGCGCGCCGGCCGTTCAGGGGAGGCACTAGTGCAGCGACCACCCACAGACAATGCACTGTGATTTCTAGTTAAATGTACCCTACATTTTTTCCCATATAATAGCCTACTGTAGGCTACTGTCACAGGAAGTGTAAACACAATAGGAAGTAACTGGCCGACCTCTATGTTGGAACATGAGTGAATGAGTGAACCATTCCGAACACGGAAACGAATTATGCCCCCCCCCCCGCTCTCGACTGCTCGGCTTCCTTTCTGTGGCGCAAGGCACTCTGGGTATTGTGGTGGCGGTGACGTGTTTGCGTAACTTTCGTTGGTTGAAGCTCCGTTCTTGAGTAGTAAAGTGTTTCCCGGTTAAATGGTTTCAGAAGTGTCATTTACAAACGGAAGACTCGTGTGTGCGGGTGATCACGGATATATCAAGTGGAACCGGGGTTCCGTTAACTCACAGGAAGAAGAAGCGCATCTCTTACGGACTCAGACGAATGGTTTAGCTGTGAAGCTAACGTTAGCCGTAAAGCTATACTAGGAGCTTTGAAGGGTAACGTTTGCCAGTAAAGTAACTGTGTGAAAATGAAAATGTCTAAAGTTCAGAAGCTGAGAGCTGCCTGTGGTGTAGCAGCGCCTAACTGCGGCTGTTGAAGAGATATTTGGTCTGTTTGAAAGAACGATAACAAAAGGAGGAAGCTACTCGTTCAAGAGAGGAGATCGACCGACAAGGAAAATGCTGGACGCTGTGCGGTTACACAGAGAAGCCTTGCCTCCAGACCTCCAGCAGCTGTTGGTCATTAAAGAAGAGGTTACCGCTGAGCAGCAGGAGTGGAGCCCCAGTCTGGACCAAGAGGACCCAGAGCCCCCTCACATTAAAGAGGAACAGGAGGACCCAGAGCTCCCTCACATTAAAGAGGAACAGGAGGACCCAGAGCTCCCTCACATTAAAGAGGAACAAGAGGACCCAGAGCTCCCTCACATTAAAGAGGAACAGGAGGAACCCTGCACCAGTCAGGAGGGAGAGCAGCTTCAGGAGGACCCAGAGCCCCCACACATTAAAGAGGAACAGGAGGAACCCTGCACCAGTCAGGAGGGAGAGCAGCTTCAGGAGGACCCAGAGCCCCCACACATTAAAGAGGAACAGGAGGAACCCTGCACCAGTCAGGAGGGAGAGCAGCTTCAAGGGCCGGAGGAGGCTGATATCACCAAGTTCCCATTCACTGCTGTTCCTGTGAAGAGCGAAGATGAGGAAGAGAAACCTCAATCTTCACAGCTTCATCTAAGCCAAACTGAGGAGAACAGAGAGGCAGAGCCTCTAGCCAGCAGCTCAACTGAACAGATGAAAACAGAAGCTGATGGAGAGGACTGTGGAGTATCAGAACCAGCCAGGAACTTGTATCCAGCTGGTAATTTACAACCAACTAGTGATGACAAGACTTCACACTCTTCTGATCCCGAGACTGAAAACAGTGATGACGAATTGATGGAAACTAGCGAACCTCAGTCAGGTTTAGACTCACAGAAAAACATTGAAGTTCTTGGGAAGAAACACTTGATTTGCTCAGTTTGTGGTAAACGAGTTGGTTACAAATCAGCCTTAAAGAGACACATGATAATCCACACAGGTGAGAAACAATTTAATTGCTCAGTCTGTGGTAAAAGTTTTGGTCATAAAGGAAATTTGAACACACACATGGTAATCCACACAGGCGAGACACAATTTAATTGCTCAGTTTGCGGTAAAGGTTTTGGTCATAAAGCAAACTTGAAGACACACATGATAATCCACACAGGTGAGAAACAATTTAATTGCTCAGTCTGTGGTAAAGGTTTTGGTCAAAAAGGATCCTTGAAGACACACATGATAATCCACACAGGTAAGAAACAATTTAATTGTTCAGTCTGTGGTAAAGGTTTTGGTCATAAAGCAAATTTGAAGACACACATGATAATCCACACAGGTGAGAAACAATTTAATTGCTCAGTCTGTGGTAAAGGTTTTGGTCAAAAAGGATCCTTGAAGACACACATGATAATCCACACAAGAGATAAGCAATTTAATTGCTCAGTCTGTGGTAAAGGTTTTGGTCATAAACAACACTTGAAGACACACATGGTAGTCCACACAGGTGATACACAATTTAATTGCTCAGTCTGTGGTAAATGTTTTGGTCAAAAAGGGTCCTTGAAGACACACATGATAGTCCACACAGGAGAGAACTTTTTTTTTTGCTCAGTCTGCGGTAAAGGGTTTGGTCATAAACAACACTTACAGGGACACATGATAATCCACACAGGTGAGAAACAATTTAATTGCTCAGTCTGTGGTAAAGCTTTTGGTAGTAAAGAAACCTTGAAGACACACATGATAATCCACACAGGAGAGAAACAATTTATTTGCTCAGTCTGTAGTAAAGGTTTTGTTCAAAAAGGATCCTTGAAGACACACATGATAATCCACACAGGTGAGGCACAATTTAATTGCCCAGTCTGTGCTAAAGGTTTTGGTCAGAAACAACACTGGAAGAGACACATGATAGTCCACACAGGTGAGAAACAATTTAATTGCTCAGTCTGTGGTAAAGGTTTTGGTCAGAAAGGAGACTTGAACAGACACGTGATAGTCCACACAGGAGAGAAACAATTTATTTGCTCAATCTGTGGTAAAGGTTTTGGTCAAAAAGCATGCTTGAAGAAACACAGGATAGTCCACACAGGAGAGAAACAATTTAATTGCCCAGTCTGTGGTAAAGGTTTTGGTCAGAAACAACACTTGAAGTCACACATGATAATCCACACAGAAGAGAAACAATTTAATTTCTCAGTTTGTGGTAAAGGTTTTGGTGAAAAAGGATCCTTGAAGACACACATGATAGTCCACACAGGAGAGAAACAATTTAATTGCTCGGTCTGTGGTGAAGGTTTTGGTCAGAAACAACACTTGAAGTCACACATGATAGTCCACACAGGAGAGAAACAATTTCTTTGCTCAGTCTGTGGTAAAGGTTTTGGTCGTAAAGGAGACTTGAACAGACACGTGATAGTCCACACAGGAGAGAAACAGTTTCTTTGCTCAGTCTGTGGTAAAGGTTTTGGTCGTAAAGGAAACTTGAAGTTGCACATGAAAATCCACACAGGAGAGTAAACATTTAATTATCTGTGGTGGAGGGGGGATTTGAGTCTTTGTACTTTATGTACTGTAGACCGTGTGTGTGTGTGTGTGTGTGTGTGTGTGTGTGTGTGTGTGTATATGTATATGTATATGTATGTATATAATATTCATGCTTTGTGTGTCATCCTGTTTACATATAAAAAACACTAGCACAAGAATTCTGTTGCAAAAGTTTTAGTCAAAATGGAAACAAAATAGCCCTGTTCCAAACCGTTCTTTATGACAGAAATAGTGGACTACTATATAAGCCGTGTTCGGAATGGTTTACTCATTCACTCACTATTCACCATGTGGTGTAGTTTATCATAATAGTGAACTATATGGGGAACGATCACCTCACTCTTCTTTTTAGTAAACCTGACAGCATTGCATTGTGGGATACGGGGACAAAAATTAGGGTACATTTTCTGTTCACTAGAAACTGTTGTGCATTGTGGGTATTTTACAGTGGACTATAGGTGAATCAAATTAACAGCTGAGAATTCGGACACCGGTTTCGAAGAGGGCTATAGTGTTTGCCACTTTTTTTTTTCTTATAGCGTCCGGATTCTCAACTGTTAATTTGATTTACTCCTTATAGACTGTTTCAACTCTACAACATACACATTCTAAATCCCCCCCAGTATATTTCCTGTTCCAGTGTTTGCAAGTACAGTACCTGCCGAAACTGTTTGTTGTTGCTGTGCTGCTGCCCTACCCAGACTAAGGTATTAAACCTCTAAAAGGCCTTTTTTGTGTGCTGGCCTTTCTGCTGTAACTTGATATTGTATGTGCCCTGCACCAAAGTTGTTTATATTTTTTGGATTGTGCTCGCTGTTCACTTTTTCACAGTGTAAATAGCCTACAGATGTGATGTGAACAAGTGTATCAAAACTCCCCATGTTCCAAGCTACAATGTTCTATTATGTTATGTTGTTGTTGTTTTGAAGACCAAGAAGAGATGTTGACATAGTCTATAGATAATTAAGGTATATGTTATACATAAGATCGAATGGAGATATGATAGGCCCACAGACGTGAATAGACATAGTAGGCTATATAAAGAATGTGGTCACCTGTTTCATTTATATGTATAAAAAAATGTCTACAAGACTATATATTTACATAAATAATGTGAATTTATTGTTTAAATAAAAAATACATTTGAAAAAAGTTCTCTCTTTTTGATTGGAAATCATAATAATGGGAGATGTGAGTATTGTGGACAGGAAGAAACAGAGGATCATGCTTAATTGTATTGCCAGAAGAACTATAGACCGAATCACCATAACATAAGCATAACATTTACTTCCGGGTAGACAGCTAGCGTCTGGCGGGAGGTTTACATTGGCGGAGATATCGGCAGTGTTGTCAAACTATTTTTGGCAGTAACAGTAACGTTTAACGATAACTTGCCATAGCTAAACATGGTTGTCTGACATATCTAACGTTTCTGCTGCGTTTGTTTTATGAAGTGTTAACGTAAATTGACAATCTGGAACCCAGTCACACTGGGTTCCCAGATTGCATCTTTGATAAACAAAATCTATTCGACAACAGCGCTGACCGTCGGTCGGTGTGACTACTTTCTAGTCCTTAGGTCTGGTCTGGCCCAACAGGTAAATTAGCTAGACTAGGTCTCTCCACCAACGTTATTGAAAGTGTTCTTATGAATGAGATATGAAACCATTAAACATGTCTTTTATATGAATGAAAATACACGTTGAAATAACACCATCAAAAAAGTAGAACATTTGACATGTTGCTGCCAGATGTTGAATTAAATTAGCCTAGTCAAGTTAGTGTCATTTCATTCAACAGTGCATGAAAGACTGAAAAGAAAAGTGAAACTGATTCAAACCAGGTGAGAAAGAGGAGAGACAGTCAAAGGAGACAAGACGCAAGGGAGTCTATTCTCATAACCATTTTTGCACCATTGTATTATTGAGAGAATTTAATGCAATGCACAAATACGACCAAATCTCAAAATCAGCTAATAAACCAGGGGTTTATAAAGTCTGAGACTGTGGGCCTCCCCCAAGACAAAGCCTGGAAAATGGAGCCTCCCACTTTGAAAACCTCTTGACAGGCTAAAATATATCTAATCATGTCTTTCTGATTATTGTAATAGGAACTATTGTTGTAGAATATGGTTCCCACACGGACGTGTATTGTTGTTACCCACCGGAAGTAAACAGGCTAAGGTGTAACCTAGAGTGTCTGCCGAAGAAATTATAAATAAACAGTTACCCAGTTGGGCTAAATAATAAATTCTGTAGTCAGTGTATATAAAAGAACAGAGTTTAACAATTATCTCACTGAATAACTAAGTTGTGCTTTTCCCAGAATTAGATTTCAATTGTTCTGTGTGTTATCCTCACACTAATCAATATTTCAATACTACTTCAGTCAGTGCTGCTCTGAAAATGTTTGAATTTAATATTGGATTTTAGAAATGTTCAATATTTGGAAGAAATATGCTCTGCATGCTGAAATTCCATTTGCACGTCACCTGCAGGTGGTATGTGGACTGGAATAGTTAAAAGGATGACTTGAACATGCTCAACACTCAACAGAGTCAAACAGTCCAACACATCTTGAACAGAATCCTAGTTCGTCCAAACTCGTCGACAAAAGCGGCAGCACTAAAACAGCAGGATGATTTTCCTATCCAACATTGGGCTCATTGATATGTTTTTCCAAAGATAGTCACGTAATGTTTCTCTGCCTGCTTCTCAATTTTATTACATTTTATCACATGGGGTGCATTCAAAGACTGTGATTGGTACAATGAAAGTGGTTGATATACACACTGCCACTTTTAGGGTAGGCTAATTGAAAATATAACAAACACTTAATATCTCCAATTACAGGATTATTAGTCATGGGAACATAACATCGTGATATACAATGATCTACAATTAATTATGCAGTGTTACACCTCCATAAACAATATAAAGCTTAAAAGGAGACCGGATACATGTAAATCAAGGTTGTGAAGACTCAAGTAACAAAAAAGGGGTTCATTTTAATTAATTAAGATACCAAAATCCAAAATAAATACACAGCAAAAGGGTGGTAGAGCCCACTCTCCTAACCATGCATGTGGAATGACCAGCTACAACATAACCATGTTTACTGTGTCTATCACACACCCCTCCATTTAACTGTGGTCTTCTCCTGTGGTATGGTATGCCTGTCATTACATTACGTCATTTGGCAGACGCTTTTATCCAAAGCGACTTACAATAACACATTCTTAGTCAAGTCCTTGGAAAGGATGCGCTTTCCCGGTGGCTTTGCTTTCTTAGTGGTGCTAAAGCAGCAAAGTTCAAAACATAAAAATAATTGCACCTAAGGCACAAGGTAGCAACACAGATCTTCAGGACAAAGGATTCTCTATTTCACCATTTATTTGGCCATGTCTTCTTTTCTTGCCCTGATGAAGGCCGAGAGGCCGAAACGTTGGCATGTATCGACCTGACATGGCCAAATAAATGGTGAAATAACACATTCTTGTCAGCAATAGAGCAATCAACTATGCAACACAGTCTATGACAACTACAACTTCTGAAGGAATAGTGGTCAAGTTTAGTTTAGTTTTTTTTTTTTTTTTAAGAGAGAGAGAAAAGTTAGTTTCAAGAAGGGCCCAGATGGAGCCTGAAAAGGTGTGTCTTTAGTCTTTTCCGAAAGATCGGCAGTGATTCGGCCGTCCTGACCGAAGGTGGAAGCTCGTTCCACCATTGTGGTGCTAGGGACGAGAAGAGTCGCGAACGGGATGAGCGACTTTTGAGCCCCCGTAGCGGAGGAGGGGCGAGGCGTCCTGCACTGGTGGAGGAGCGGAGGGAACGGTGAGAGATTTGAAGCCTGACCATAGATTGAAAGTACAGAGGGGCTATCTGGTGTACTGCCCTGTAGTGTCAGGATCGGCGTCGGAAGACATGTGGATCTATTCGCGGATAGCCGAGGGCCACGGGAAACTTGGTAAGTCTTGAGAAGCTGGGGTGTTGTGGGACTTGACAGCTGAGTCTGCACTGTTCGAGGTTGGGAACGGTTGCAGAGGTTGCAGAGGTTGCAGGTTGCAGAGGTTGTAGAGGTTGATGTGATCCTTGATGTGAGTTTATGAATCACTCGCGAGAGCCTGCCGGAACGGGCCTTTATAGATCCGAACATGACACCACCTGTGCTATGACATCACTACCGTTATGACATCACCAGCGAAAGGCATGAAAGACACTTATGAATCATGACATCATCAGTGATCGATGACATCATAGTAGGAATGACGACGTCACAGTAGGAAAGATGACGTCATCCTAACAGTACCCTCCCCTCAACGGACGCCACCTGGCGTCCAATGAGGCCATCAAGGATGGCATCTGGGAGACAAAAAATCCGCAGGTTCTGGTGGAGGTGCTCTTCCGCAGGTGGTTAGACGCAGGTGGTTAGACCCCAAAGGGGGTGTAGGAGAGTGGAGGTGCTCCTCCCTAATACTGGATATCGAAGCCATAGATAGACCGATACGTAGACAGAACTTCTACCGGGTCCGGTGGATCCTCTGGGGCCGGCCATCCCCCGGGGCACGATCCAAACACGGGAGGCTGGGGACCATCAAAAGGGTCAAATGCCGCCGTCTCCGAAGGCAGAGCCACAGGGGGATCTGACTCAGCGAGGCCTGCCCTCCCGACCTGTAGTTTGGGGAGGTCACCCACCGTCTCCTCCTTTAAACGCCTCTTATTTCTTCTTGCTCTTGACCGAGGGCTGACGACACTACGGGGACCTCCCAGCATGAAGCTGGAACCTACGTGTGGGTCAAGGACAGGAATTGGCTGCTGCTGAGGTACGGGTTCAGACTCGGCGAGGGGAAGGTCCACAGGTTGTGCCTCAGGTACGGGTTCAGACTCGGCGAGGGGAAGGTCCACAGGTTGTGCCTCAGGGCCAGCAGACTCGGAGGCCCCCTGCGGGGGGACGGAGCCGATCTGCAGGCAGCGATTGAACTTCCCAATGAGACGATCGACAGTCCTCTCCAACTCCTTAACCCTCTTGGAGACACACTGCCACTCCTGGGTCCTGCAGGGAACGTTGCCCAACCATACAGATTTCGTGGCTGGACACGTAGAGTCTTGGGCCACTGAGAGCACCACGGGCCAGCGAGCGGTGGGACCACTTACTGGACGCCGGGAGCAGGAGGAGAGGTAATGCCCGGCTCGACCACAGTACAGGCAGCTCCGGACAGTACAGGCAGCTCCGGGTGTCCAAACGGCGCTGCCTCTCCTCTGGTGTGATGCGAACCCTGGCGGTCAGATCACGGTACAGATGGCTGCTGGGACTCAAATGTGGCTGCCCCTGCTCTGGGATGACGCCAACTCCCCCCCAGAATATGCGCTTAGCAGCTGGAGGCGGCCGAGAGGCAGAGCTAGAAGCAACGGCCGCTGTGGCCGGGGGGGTAGCAGGTCTGGAAACCTCCGGAACGACGGTGCGCTCGGAAGCTGGGGCACGAGGGGCAGAAGGCTGCGGAATGGCACCCTGGGGGCCTAGCCCGTCGAGACGATCTAGCCGGCCAATCAAGAGGGCGTGCCGATCAGCGGCTTCGGAAGCCAGAGCCTGGATTGCTTTTTCCTGCTGGGCAATCAGCTCAAGTATTGTCGGCAAGTCTCCGAACGTGATGGGACGAGTGGAGACATCAGGATGAGTGGAGAAATCCAGCTGACCGCCAGGTGGGTCAGCTGAAGCGACCGGCCGGGTCACTGGCCTCTCGGGGGCTTCCTCCTTGATTGGGGTACCCGCTAAATCCATTTCAGAGTGATTCATGCTCTGAAACTCATACATATCTAGCCGGTTCGTCTGCTCCTTCTGGGTGTCAAGCAGGCGTGACATCAGGGCCAGCACCGCTTGTACGGTCTCCTCGGTGACAAGACCCTTCGTTGACTCGCCTGGTGGGTCAGCTGAGGCGGCCGACAGGGAAACTGGCGCCTCATGGTCCTCCTCCTCGATCGATGGAACCTTATCCGCTAAATCCGTTTCTGAGTGATTCATACTGTCAGGATCGGCGTCGGAAGACATGTGGATCTATTCGCGGATAGCCGAGGGCCACGGGAAACTTGGTAAGTCTTGAGAAGCTGGGGTGTTGTGGGACTTGACAGCTGAGTCTGCACTGTTCGAGGTTGGGAACGGTTGCAGAGGTTGCAGGTTGCAGAGGTTGCAGAGGTTGCAGGTTGCAGAGGTTGTAGAGGTTGATGTGATCCTTGATGTGAGTTTATGAATCACTCGCGAGAGCCTGCCGGAACGGGCCTTTATAGATCCGAACATGACACCACCTGTGCTATGACATCACCAGCGAAAGGCATGAAAGACACTTATGAATCATGACATCATCAGTGATCGATGACATCATAGTAGGAATGACGACGTCACAGTAGGAAAGATGACGTCATCCTAACAGTAGGCCAGAACCAGTGTTTTGAATTTAATGCGTGCCGAGATGGGAAGCCAGTGAAGGTCGCGGAAGAGGGGAGTGACATGAGAGAATTTGGGTTGGTTGAAAACTGCCGCGTTCTGAATGAGCTGAAGCGGACGGATGTCAGCGGCAGGATGGCCGGCCAGGAGCACGTTGCAGTAGTCCAGGTGGGAGATGATAAGTGACTGGACCAGGAGTTGTGTCGCTTCCCTGGTGAGAAACGGGCGGATTTTGCGGATGTTGTACAGGGAGAACCTACAAGGAGCGTGCTGTCGCAGCAATGTAGGCCGAGCAAGACAGCTGGTTGTCAATGATCACCCCAAGGTTCTTAGCTGTTTGGGAGGGAAGCACAGTGGTATTGTCAATAGAGATGGAGAGGTCTGCTAGATGGCAGTCTTTCCATTATAATAGTTCCTCTCAGCCCTTAAAGGATGGCTTTACCGGTAATCAGTAAAAATGGAGGAGGCACGCACATCCAACACAGTTAGGGTGGGTGCTGGATCAAAGAGTTACTTCCAAGAAAAATAATGGATCGGCACACCACTGGAGCTGCCGTGTACCGTAAATTCCGGACTATAAGCCGCGGCTTTTTTCCCGTTTTTTGGCCTTTTTTGGCCCCTGCGGCTTATATAACGGTGCGGCTTATCTATGGATTTTTTCAAAAAAAAAAAAAAAAAAAAAAACTCTCTTTTTTAGCACTCTTTCTAACTATAAATCCACTTCTGTTTTAATTTCCTCTCTTGCCCTCTTTTAACAACATAACATAACATAACATAACACAACACAGGTAAGCAGAAAGAAAAAGACGAAGCAATCACCGCCATGAATGAGGAAATGACTCACCTGCTGGAGGCTGGAGATACACGGCTTGGGCTAAACTTTTACTCCGTGAAACACTATCGATTAAGTCCGACATCGCTCAGAGGTTTGAGCAGCTTGAAAACAAGTTTGAAAACGTGCAGAAGTCCATCCACTCAATCACTAAAGAAAATAAGGCAACCGTGGCGTGAACAGAGTTTCTAATGCGGAAAAGCGCATCAGCGCACTGGAGGACAAAAACAACACAGTGAGTCCGAAAGTGGATAAAATGCAAAAACAAATCGAAACCCTGCACACGCAGGTTGATGACTTAATCAGCAGGAGTAAAAGAAATAACATTCGCCTGATCAATGTAAAAGAGGGAGCTGAGATTGGTGACATGGACGCTTTCGTGGCAAAATCCTGTGTTACATCCTGGACCTGAAGGAAGGCGAGAAACCACCAGAGGTGGACAGGGCACACCGGGCGCCTCGGCCACGTCCAGACCCCGGCCTGCCACCGAGGGCCATCTTCATCTGCCTACTCCGCTGGCCCGACCGTCAACTCATCCTCCAGGCTGCGGGGAAGAAGCCCCTCACCTGGGAGGGTACGCGCTTTTTCGTCCGGCAGGACCTCTCCGCGTTGGTGCAACAGAAACGCGCAACATACAACAGCATCATCGAAAAGGTTAAAGTCAATGGATATCGCTTTGGCGTACTGTACCCAGCGAGACTCGTCATAACCATTGATGGACAGCGGCGGAACAAGAGCTCAAAGTGAAACTGCCGAATATCTTTTGAGTTGGACTGGTCAATAGTACTGTGAGTAACTAAAATAAAAAAATAAAAAACGGAATTCTCTCTTCTTTAGCACTCTTTCTAACTATAAATCCACTTCTGTTTTAATTTCCTCTCTTGCCCTCTTTTCACCACACCGCGGACACTGTGTGCACTGTAAAAAAAAACAAAAAATACCATTAAAACACCCGCGGCTTATAGTCCGGTGCGGCTTATATAAGAAAAAATTAGTCAACTTTGAAGGTGCGGCTTATACACCGGTGCGCCTTATAGTCCGGAATTTACGGTAGTTTATTTTATTTCTTTTTTAAATTCTTCTTCAGACGCTTGAAAGCGCGAAGTGAAGTGTGCGGATCCATTATTTTTCTTTACCGGTAATCAACGCACTTTGTATCATATATAATCTCGGTAATATAAGCACATGGGCAGTTTCCCTTCTCTCTGTGTTTACCTCACAGAGAAAAATGCTCCTGCAGAAACTCCGCCCCTGCCAGCTGCAAGTCGGTAAGGCTCTTTGATTATGTGCACATACTTAAAAAATAAACAATAAAGCCCTGGAGCAGATTCAACATCTCCAGTAGAACTTCCGCAGCACCGTTGTGATGTAAAACGCATCAGAACGGAGCGCTTTGCCAGAGGAGGAAATGGGAGATCTCCATGAGGAAAACACAGAGAAGGTAAACACTGCCCATGTGCTCATATTACCAAAATTATTAATGATACAAAGTGGGTTGATTACCGGTAAAGCCATCCTTTAAACTGTATCCCTCTTTCTGCAGGGCTCTACGCTCATTTTCCATCCGTAGACTCTGTCCAGCTGCAGCATGGACATCCAGACTTCTTCTTTTACAGGCCCTGTTATATCTCTCCAGTTTTACTTCCATTCTCTTTTTTGATGTTGCTGGGCTGGTGCTGCTTCGTACTTCTGGGCCCAAGCAAAGTGATGGTCCGTAGTCTGGGTGGTCTGGATCAGCGTTTGGCCTCTCTTAATAAAACAGATAAAGAAAGGAGAACACTGCAATATTACCATAATCAGAATGTGACTCACTGCACAATATATCTCAATTTAAACAGATGGTCAGAGAAACAAGACTTTGGGGCCTAATTCATTTATTTGTAGAAAAGGCCCTTGCATGCCAAATGATGATACCATACACAATGGAACAACGCCATCATCGGTGTCACCCAACTGTGAGGTCATTGATGATGTCACTGCAACTATGAGGTCATCGATGATGTCACTCACTGCAACTGTGAGGTCATCGATGATGTCATAAGTCAGTTGTGATGTCATCAGTGCCATCATACATGCCCAAGATATAAATAAGCGATGTTTCAAGTGTGCTCAAGTACTTTATCGGCTGCCTTACCTCAGCCTGATTGTCCCAATAAAAGCACAATAAGTGGAAGCTAACTTTTTTTTTTTTCCAAGAATGTAGAGAGCGCTGTGGTGCTGTAACGTTAAGTTTAGTCTCGCTGGCCAGCCTCCTCTCGCTTCCGTCCGACGAGTCTGGCGCCGCAGTGGGATTGCAATGGGCGGCGCTTAGCGGCAGTGCCCTTGGAAAATAGTTTCCAACAATCAATTCAGCGTGTAGCAACGAGCTAGTGTGTAGGTTTCGGCATACAGTCCATGGTTTCTGCCATTAGCTTGCTAGCTAGTTAGCGTTGTTGTTTTCACTGAGGCGGCAGGTCACTATTTACAGCGACACACAGGGAGGAGGGAGCGGAAGCCGCTCTGATTGACATGGTCGGAGCCAATGACAGAGCTTGTAATAAGCCGGGAGCGGACATCCGGCACCGAAACAGTCGCTCGAATGGGAGAGCAGAGTAGAGCAGGGGGGGTTTATCCCTGTTATGGAGACCTGCGGCGCCAGACTCCAAGGACGGAAGGGAGAGGAGGCTGGCCAGCGAGACTACGTTAAGTTAACAATGAAGAATAGCCTACTCAAACGCAATCCTCATTCCTATGGCATTGTCAACATCTACTAAACTAGCTAACTTCTGGCGTCCAGCTAAGGTTCTCTCTCTCTCTCTCACACACACACACACACACACACACACACAGAGCCAGGTTCAATGCTCGCTAGTGATAGTCAGATAGCTCTAGCTAACGTTAGCTACGTTAGCCCAGTGGTTCTCAAATGGGGGTCCGCGGACCCCCAGGGGTCCGTGGCACTTTGCCAGGGGGTCCGCGAAAAGTTTGCAAGTAATTTTTTTTTTTTTTTTTTTTTTTTTTTTAAAAAAAAAAAAAAAAAATGCTACATGTTACTTATTCCTTCTCAAACTACTTCCTACATGGTGCTAGTCTATCAAAATATCTTGGCTGTCATTGATTGTGTTGCATAGTGGTTTTCTGTACTGTTGACAAATTGTGATATTGTAAGTCGCTTTGGACAAAACAAAAGTGTCTGCTAAATGACGTAATGTAAATGTAATGTAATAAAAAAAATAAAAAAATTTTTTTTTTGCAAAATCTTCATAGTTCAACGAAAATAGTTTATGCTTTAAATCTAAAATGGTTCATAGATTACATTCTAATAACAAACCTATCAAATTAAAAGTCAAGCACGTTACAGTGGAAACAATTAAGCTTAGCCCAAAATCACAAATCAGAATGAGGGGGTCCCCGGTATATTTTCTATCTTGTAAGGGGTCCTTGGCTGAAAAACATTTGAGAACCTCTGCGTTAGCCTAGCTAACACGACGCCAACAAACCCAAACAACTTGTTTCTTTGATAATGAAAATTAATAAATGAGAGAAAAAGCTTACTTGTCACAAAATGCTTCCCACAAATTCGGTCATGGGGACCTGGCTGCCATGTTTCCCCAGCTCCGGACAGCGAGACCCCCGTCTTTGCCACTGATACCAGCTGTACTTGGGCCTGTCCCGGTTCAGACGTTGAATCCAGAGCTGTCTTTGGGCATGTTTGCTCTTTGCAGATGGAAATCTAAAAAATCCAAAGCCTTCTTCACTCTTTATCGTCACTCGGCACCCCCAAACACAACAAGACCGAACCATTTTCTCTTCTCTTTTTATCTCGTTGTTATCTCTGTCTGTTTACTTTGCTCCGCACCGCCGCCATTAATTTGTATGTGCGTGATGCAAGAGCTTTCTACCCGGAAGTAAATGTAAACACCCGTGGTGATTGGGTCATAGCGGGTCATGGGCGTGGCGTCTTTGGTGTCGAGCAGAAAGTGTTTTTCCATGCCCAGGCCCAGGGTGCACAGTTCCCACGCGAACGTGTGGGGAACTATGGGGCTGCTCGTTAGGCTATGGGGAATAGCGATCACATTCGCTTGGCTATCCTGCGTCTCTTTCTACAGTCTGTGGTCAGACAGACAGCAGTTTCGCTTGCTAGCATGCATGAAAGACGCCACTGTGTGTTTATGTTTTTGATATAGTCTGGTCTCTGGTTTATAATGCTGCCGCTACTCTTGGCAGTGTAGCCTACAGACAAATAAAAAAGAAAAGATAAAAGATTAATGAGAATTGATCAAGGGTTATATAAAAACAGTGTCAACACCCATTTACTTATTCTAACACAAGAGTGAAATGTATTTGAATTGAAATATTAATCAGAGCAACAATGTGATTAAATTTGGAGTGACAAGAGAAAAATACACACCTGTGCAATAGGCTAATTAAGTAAGCCTAAATAACTCAGATATAGGGTTTGTAACGTTCCATATAATGAAGTTAAATAATGAAGTAGCCTATCTCATGCATGCTTGTTGATTTAATGATTGTTTTGCACCTGCTGCTCACGTTATGAACAAATGCTTAGGTGACCATAGCTTCAGCAACAACTAACTGCAGTCATGTATGAATGTTAGCTGTCAAGCAAACACTAATATCTATATCGTGAGTATTCGTGACATTGAATTAAAGTATATTTAGGCTCGTTTGAGATACTTCTGGCTTGCCTAGAAAGAAGGTGGGAGCAGGCGAGTACAGTCAGCCAATCAGAGGCAGAGAGGGGCGGGTCATGCCTTCGCCTAGCCTTCGCCATCATGGGAAAAAAAATATCGCCTCCCTCTCGACTGCAGCAGTCGGACTGCTCGGCTTTCAGCAGCCCCAACCTCAAAAATCCAAGATGGCTGCGCCGCGCAACAACAGTAGTAGTAATCGTAGTAATATTGTTTAGCACTTCTGTTTTGTTTGTGTCTCAATAAATCAGCTGTACACACAGCACTGCCTAACTTCTATCTGTGTGGACATGAGGCTGCAGTGTTTGTATGCGCGAAATGCCATGTTGTCAATTGTTATTGCTAACAATGGCTAGCCTGTGCAAATGGAACGCTAAAACGGATGTGATGTAGCCTCCACATCTCTCAGTTATTTTGCTCTTCTGTGCCAAGGCACTCTGGGTATTGTGGTGGTGACGTTTGTTGGTTGAAGCTACGTTCTTGAGTAAATCGTTTCAGAAGTTTAATTTAGAAGACTCGTATGCGCTGCGCCTGTGATCTGATCACGAATATATCAAGTGGAACCGGCGTCCCGTTAATTCAGAGGAAGAAGAAGCTCCTCTCTTATGGACTCAGATGGTTTAGCTGTGAAGCTAACGTTAGCTGTGAGTGAAGCTATTGGAGCTTTGAAGGATAAAGTGTATCAGTAAAGTCACTGTGTGAAAATGTCTAAAGTCCAGAAGCTGAGAGCGGTGGTGAAGCAGCGCCTAACTGCGGCTGTTGAAGAGATATTTGAGTTGTTTGAAAGAATGATAGCGGAGTACGAGGAGGAAGCTACTCGTTCACATGAGGAGATCGACCGACAAGGAACACTGCTGGACGCTGTGTGGTTACACAGAGAAACCTTGCCTCCAGACCTCCAGCAGCTATTGGTCATTGTTGGGGAACAGCAGGAGTGGAGCCCCAGTCTGCACCAGGAGGACCCAGAGTCCCCACACATTAAAGAGGAACAGGAGGAACTCTGGTCCAGTCGGGAGGAAGAGCAGCTTCAAGGGCTGGAGGAGGCTGACATCACCAAGTTCCCATTCACTGCTGTTCCTGTGAAGAGTGAAGATGAGGAAGAGAAACCTCAGTCCTCACAGCTTCATCAGAGCCAAACTGAGGAGATCAGAGAGGCAGAGCCTCTAGCCAGCAGCTCAACTGAACAGATGAAAACAGAAGCTGATGGAGAGGACTGTGGAGTATCAGAACCAGCCAGGAACTTATATCCAGCTAGTGATGACAAGACTTCAGACTCTTCTGAGACTGAAGATAGTGATGATGAATGGATGGAAACTAGTGAACTTCAGTCAGGTTTAGACTCAGAGAAAAACAGTGAAGTTCTTGGGAAGAAACAGTTCAGCTGCTCAGATTGTGGTAAAAGATTTGTTAATGAAGCACAATTAAAGTCACACATGATAATCCACACAGGTGAGAAACCATTTAATTGCTCAGTCTGTGGTAAAGGTTTTGGTCAAAAAGGACACTTGAAGAGACACATGATAATCCACACAGGTGAGACAGAATTGAATTGCTCAGTCTGTGGTAAAGGTTTTAGTCATAAAGGAGACTTGAAGAAACACATGATAGTCCACACAGAAGATAAACACTTTAATTGCTCAGTCTGTGGTAAATGTTTTGGTCAAAAAGTAAACTTGAAGTCACACATGATAATCCACACAGGAGATAAACAATTTAATTGCTCAGTCTGTCATAATGGTTTTGGTCGTAAAGGAGACTTGAAAAAACACATGATAGTCCACACAGGAGAGAAACAATTTATTTGCTCAGTCTGTGGTAAAGGTTTTGGTCGGAATGAAACCTTGAAGACACACATGATAATCCACACAGGAGATAAACAGTTTAATTGCTCAGTCTGTAGTAGAGCTTTTGGTCGTAAAGAAACCTTGAATTCACACATGATAGTCCACACAGGAGAAAAACAATTTATTTGCTCAGTCTGTGGTAAAGGTTTTGGCCGTAAAGGAGACTTGAAGACACACATGATAATCCACACAGCAGAGTAAACATTCAATTCAGGGTTCCCACGACCATGGAAAACCTGGAAAAGTCATGGGATTTCAAAATCTTGTTTTCCAGGCCTGGAAAAGTAATGGAATTAGTAAAATCCTTGAAAGTTTAGGAAAAGTCATGAGATTTTTGTTGTCTGTAATGAATTTGTTACAGTAATCTTCCCATGGATAACCTTCCACGTAATGTAACAATGGCATATTTATTCTCTGTAGCCGTTTGTTGACGTAACGTAGCTCTGTGTGTCGATTTTAGTGCTTCTTATTTTATATTAATATTTGTATGGAAGATTCCTGTTTTAGTTCAATAGCGTCTATGATGCAGTGACACTAAAGGACTAATCACCAATATAAAGAGCAGCTGTGTATCCTATTTGTCCTAGGTAATAATTTCTAGTATTGATTCTGCGTCACACGGCGCTATTATTGATCTTTGCAAAGTCATCTAAAATTTTGAAATTTTATCCATGAGCATGTGTAGGAACTCCGTTAATTGCTATCCGTGTTGGAGGGGGGATTTAAGTGTTTATGTACATGGACATTTTTGTTGTTGTGCTTTGTTGAGCTGTCCTGTGTTATGTACAGGGTTCGTACAAAGTCTTGAAAGTTTTGGAAAATGATTGATTTTGAATATGCTCCTTGAAGAGTGTTTGATTTTCATCATAATCTGGTGTCCCGTCTTGTCACTCATGTCAAACAAAAATCTTTTAATATCTGAAATGAGACGCTCCCTCCCTCATCATTTCTGTCATCTCTAGTGTCTCACACAGGATGCAGAGGAGACAGCTAGTGGACCAGAGCTGGATTGACTGACATCATGTCATTCCGGCGGCCCTTTGCATCTCAGAGCTCATGTCAGTGACATCTAGCCTGCTAAGCAGCCCCAATGAAGGATTCATATGGAGTGCTTCTTCTGATAGCTGCCATTCATATGGGTCTGGATACCAGGCTAAGTCACACGGGCTCCAAAATGAAAAGGGGCGTTTTTCTCTTCAGCTCCACTCCATTCCCCGTCATGAGGGCAACCGATCTGCTCTCACTGCTCTGAAATAAAAGTGCTTGAGTTGAATTTTACTGTTAAAAAAACTGTACGAACTCTGAATGTAGGTGATATCTTTTGTGCAAGAATATATATTCAAGTTCTGTTTTTTTTTTGTTTTTTTTACGTGTACAGTTGAGAAGCCTGGGCCTCTCTCTTTGTAATAGTTGTCTGTGGGCTTCTGTAAAGCTCTTAGTTCTCGTGATAAAAATTCTCAGTCACAGTAATTCACTTTGATCCGTGTCTCAAACTATATCGTGTTGGGTCGTTGGATTCGAGGGAATTGGGTCTGCAAAGTCATTGACGATATTACAGAATACTGAATAATATTGTAGTACTAATTTCAAGAACATACAATTGCAACAAAATAAGTGTTATAATTGTATTATATGTCAGCATAAAGGTCACAATTTGTCTTCAAATATGACCGTGGTTTGTTGTACATGCTCTTTTGTAACAAAAACACTTCCACACTACTGAAGTCACTCCCCTATTTGAAATTGACTCCTCCCCCGTGCGCACGGCCGGTTCACACACACGCCTAGAGCGACGCTTAAAGCAACGCCTAAGCAACGCCTAAAATTTAGGCGTCCTTGTTAACAGACGAGAGCGTTCACACATACCGCTGCCACGCTGTGCTGAAGCCACGCTCGCGCTGTGCCTACGCTGCGCTGCATTTAGGCGTCGGTTCTATTTTTCAGCGCTGAACTGTCAAGCTGGCTGTTGTTTCTGGTGGACTTGGGCCATATTTTCTACCGAGTTTGCCCAAAAGGGAGGGTGGAGTGCGAGTGCATAGGAGAGCTGTCCTTCATGTGTTCCTCTATTAACGTCTTTTCTGTCAGATGTATATATACCCCCCCTGTCTCAATGCATGTATCACTCATGGTGTTGATGACTCATAGTCACATGATTACCCGAGGGAAAATAACAATTACAGCGGGCCAAGAAATAGACAGACATCCTCACTTGCACATTACAATAAAAAAGAGGACTCACCCATGCTATAAATCAGATCTGAAAAGTGTAAAAAAAACGCTGCTCATGTGTTCAGCGTAGCGCAGAGCGTGGCGTCCTGTGTGAACGAAAATAGGCGCCAGGCGTGCATGAAGCAATGCCTATATGCGTAGGCATAGGCGTAGGCATAGGCGTAGGCGTGTGTGTGAACCGGCCGTGACAGTGTGACATTACATCAACAAGTCGATCTATTGCCATTATCATGATGTCACGTTATGCATTTTTGATGATAGGAACAGGGATGCAAACTAGTCACTTTTAGGTGACAGTCACTTTTTTTTATCCCAAAATAGTAAGTTAATGATTTCTGAGTGGTTTTGTGTATCTGTCACCTTTTTTCACTCAGCATGAGTTTGCATCCCTGTATGAATATGAATTGTAATGATATATCAATATGATATGACGCATCCCTACTGAACACTCCAAGTCAGTTTGTGTGTCTATGCCAGGTGTGGGCATTCTTTCCCTATAGACGGCCATACACTTACAAGTAAGCGAAGGGCTACACATTGGAGATCATACTGAACACTCCTGTATAGATATGTGTGTGTGTGTGTTTGTTTTTTTCCTGTTTTCTGCTGTCTATCCTCTCCATGACACAAATTTTAATACATAGACACAAAATCCAGCAAGTGATTTTGGACTTACTAATAATAATAATTAAAGAAACACCTACAAACTTTCCCCCGGTGTTTTTGTGTAAAGTGAAGTGAGCACCCTGCCAGCATCTCCTCTGTTGATGTTTAATAATGTCTGTTTTGTGAGACTTTCTCCTTTCAGAAGGCTGTCCTCTCTAGAGTAGAGGAGCATCAGGTGACAACCTGATGACTCTTTCAAAAACCTTCCCTGCCCTTTGCTTCTGACACACTTTTACTTTCTGTAGAGATTGTCTGACAACGTCAATGTTTTGGATTCTCACAGAATGGAAGAGAAAGTGTGTGTGTGTGTGTGTGTGTGTGGTGTGTGTGTGTGTGTGTGTGTGTGTGTGTGTGTGTGTGTGTGTGTGTGTGCGTACGTGTAGATTAGAAGAATGAAGAAGTGTGTAAACAGTGGTGTAACATTGCAATCAAATATAATATACATAAGACTAGGTCAAGTTAACTTAAAATTTGTCACATTTAATTTTGTTTATATTTTTACTTTGACAGTGCTATTTCTGAGAGGAAGCCTGTTGGCAAAATACAGTGTTGCCAGCAGGGGGCAGAAGCTCCTTGTCGCCGTTCTCATTCTTTCTTTCTCCTTTTTATACAGGTTGGTGACGTTTTCAAACAACTACATACACGTGATGCTTAACATTTAAACCAAGTATTAGATTGATTTTGTAAGTGTAGTGACATGCATTGTGATTGTTTTGTGAACAAGTAGAAAAACGTTTCTCTTATCGTTGTGTTGTGGTTGTGGGCAGTGGTGGAAATGTATGAACCCTGATCATTTCCCCTTGATTTTATTCATGACAGACTTGATGACACATTTACTGCATTCAGCTTCCCAATACATGTTCTCCTACTATTCTCTGCTCCTTTCATGCGGCTCCCTCTCCACTGTTCTGCTCTTCATTGCTCTACACTGCATTGCAAGAACCTTTGAAGGAGAACCTGAGGAGGAATGTCGTTCCCCCTCTCGTTCTCGCATTCACTCTCAACCAGGCAGGCAAGGCATGTCCAAAATCTGGGCCGGGGACCAATTACGGCCCAGACCGATTTTAAGTGGCCCTCGGCTTGTCACAAAATAGACTGTGGCCCTCCACACAGTGTCGGTTAATCAAGCAAGTTCAATTCACATTTCATTCAGCCTGAACTAATGTTTTCAGATGATAGAGTACAATTGTATTGGATGTTATCTTTTTCTTTTTATAACCCATAAATATGATTCGAGAAGAAGCTGGCCCCACGGGAATTTTACATTATCTCACCTGGCCCCCATTCAAATAAGTTTAGAGAGATGGAGAGAGCTTGTCGACAGATCGTCTGTGGTGCCCCAACGACCCTCCGGGGTTATATGGGATAGGTGAAGGTGAACATCGTAGGTGAAGGATTTTCTAAGTTACTGTAAGCGTAAGGTTGAAAAATACACACATTATCCTTGAAGAACCATTCTTTTTCTGTGTTACTTGTGTGTTACCGTGTGCGTGCGTGCGTGTGTGCATGCGTGCGTGCGTGTCATCGGGGTAAAACCATGAGTGAACAATGTCGGGGGGTGAAATGCCCTATGCCCTCTCAGTTGCCACCATGCATGTTTATTCCAGATCAAACAGTGTCGACAGCTTTCCTTCATTTCAACAAAACCAACCGGAAGAAGAAAACCTCGTCTGCCCTCTCCTGCCTGTCAGACTCCTGCAGGTTCTTGGAATCCCTGAGAGCGTGATGCATTATACAGTTAGACCCGATGCCTTGCCAGAGGGCACTAAAGCGGCAGCAGTTGGGCACATCTTGGCAGCACAGAGTCCAAACGGTGAAATCCTGTTCTGAAGACTGGCATCCAGTGTGAATGGCTTTAATATGCAGCCTAAGCTGTGGAGAAGTCCTCGCCTCTCATATAATTGACCACTGAAACCATGGCAACAAAGTGGACCGATGAGTGACGAGTCAGAAGAGATTATCATTTGGTCAGTTTGATAAATAACAAGTGAATAATAAACCCCCCCCCTCCAGTGATGTAGATCCACCCTTGGGCCAGTCCCATTCATTGTCAATGCCGCCCCCTAGCGGCACAAAGTCAATGTAACGTGTGACTAACTAACAAACGTATGAACAAACTAACGGACGGAGATCGATCCATAGGGGGACAATTACAGATGACCACACAGTTTACGGGGGAACTCTGGTCCTGAATGCCTTTTAGATTGCTGGCTTCAAAATAGATTTCCGGAGATTTCTTTGCTTTTATCTTTACTACACTGGTTAGGAGGACTTCTCCTTGTGTCTGAGGTGGACCTTCACGCGTCTCCTCCTCTGCAACGCTGGTTAGGAGGACTCCTTCTCCTTCTGTCTGAGGTGGATTCCACGCACCTCCTCCTCTACAACGCCGGTTAGGAGGACTTCTTCTCCTTCTGTCTGAGGTGGATCTTCATGTGTCTCCTCCTCTCGTCGCTGCGGGCGAACCTGCGGCCGCACTGCTCGCAGCAGAAGGGCTTCTCGCCGGTGTGCGTGCGGATGTGGGTGGTGAGGTGGTCGCTGCGGCTGAAGCTCCTCAGGCAGATGCGGCACTGGAAGGGCTTGTGCCCCGTGTGGATGCGCAGGTGCCGGCTCAGCTCGTCCGACCGAGAGAACCTGCGGCAAAGTATTTGTACTTAAGTGCTGTAGTTGAGTATAGCGTTTTCAAATATATTATAGACAAATAACTTTTAATCTCTCTCCCCTCCCCCTCCCTCTTTCTCTCCCTAATATAATATTGTTCAATCCTGTTTATTAGCTAGACTTAGCTAGACATGTATTCTCTGTGAAGCCCTCTGAGACATGCTTGTGAATTAGGGCTATACAAATAAACTTGACTTGACGTTTTAACACGCATTTCTACTCCTTACATCTTCAAAACAGGCTTGTTACTTTTGATTTAATGCACGACAGACAAAAACGATGTAACGTTTGTCTCTCTCGTATCGCGCTCTCCCAGCTTTCACAGTACTACCGCTCTCTCTCTTCATGCACGGTTCTAGCTCGCTTGACCGCCTCTCTTTTCCTCTCTCTCTCTCTCTCTCTCTCTCTCTCTCTCTCTCTCTCTCTCTCTCTCTCTCTCTCTCTCTCTCTCTAGTGTAGTGTGTCACATCACATCAACAATGTAGCCTGAGGGAGAAGGAGTAGATGTCATTTTAAGGATTTTAAAGAGCTAATTGAACATTTTTGTGGAAAAACCATATCACACAAATTAGTAATTTAAGTAGAGTTGTATACATCTTAAAACATGTTTGGTAGAGATCTTTTAAGTTTAGTCTTCAAATTATATCAATATGATATGAGGTTCAGTTAGCTTGGCATAGAAACAGCTGGTAGAAATACTTTTTTTAAACTTTTATACTTTTGAGTACATTTCAGAGCCTGTAGCCTTATTTTGTTTTTACTTTTACCAGAGTAAATAAGTTGAATCAGTATTTATCTTTTTTCCACACAAATAACTAACTCCTGCTTAAGTAAAGAATGTGTGTGCTTTTCCCATCTCTGACCTGCGGTCGCAGCTCTCGGCCGGGCAGGGGTACGGCCTCTGGTGCACGGGCGTCTTGCTGGGTCGGTTGGGGTACTTGCGGGGCCTCAGGATGGGTCTGAGCGCCAGGTTCTGGTGGCCGGTGGCGAAAGCCGCGGCCATGGGGCCGTCGGCGGCCGGCGAAGGTGCGCCCAGCGTAAAGTTTCTGATGGTGTTGAGCGGCGTGAGCGGAGGCGGCACGCGGAGAGAGTCCAGCGGGTGCGGCAGAGATTTCCTCTCTGAGAAAGTAGCCACCTGGATGTCTCTCTGGCAGCTCTGCGGGTAGAAGCAGGGTAGTAACGAGTTACAACAAGTAACGCACATGAGGAAAAAGAAGCAGGGTATAACGAGTTACAACAAGTAACGCACATGAGGAAAAAGAAGCAGGGTATAACGAGTTACAACAAGTAACGCACATGAGGAAAAAGAAGCAGGGTATAACGAGTTACAACAAGTAACGCACATGAGGAAAAAGAAGCAGGGTAGTAACGAGTTACAACAAGTAACGCACATGAGGAAAAAGAAGCAGGGTAGTAACGAGTTACAACAAGTAACGCACATGAGGAAAAAGAAGCAGGGTAATAACGAGTTACAACAAGTAACGCACATGAGGAAAAAGAAGCAGGGTAGTAACGAGTTACAACAATTAACGCACATGAGGAAAAAGAAGCAGGGCAGTAACGAGTTACAGCAAGTAAAGCACATGAGGAAAAAGAAGCAGGGCAGTAACGAGTTACAACAAGTAACGCACATGAGGAAAAAGAAGCAGGGTAGTAACGAGTTACAACAAGTAACACACACGAGGAAAGCAGGGTAGTAACGAGTTACAACAAGTAACACACATGAGGAAAAAGAAGCAGGGTAGTAACGAGTTACAACAAGTAACACACACGAGGAAAGCAGGGTAGTAACGAGTTACAACAAGTAACGCACATGAGGAAAAAGAAGCAGGGTAGTAACGAGTTACAACAAGTAACACACATGAGGAAAAAGAAGCAGGGTAGTAACGAGTTACAACAAGTAACGCACATGAGGAAAAAGAAGCAGGGTAGTAACGAGTTACAACAAGTAACGCACATGAGGAAAAAGAAGCAGGGTAGTAACGAGTTACAACAAGTAACACACACGAGGAAAGCAGGGTAGTAACGAGTTACAACAAGTAACGCACATGAGGAAAAAGAAGCAGGGCAGTAACGAGTTACAGCAAGTAAAGCACACGAGGAAAAAGAAGCAGGGTAGTAACGAGTTGCAACAAGTAACACACATGAGGAAAAAGAAGCAGGGTATAACGAGTTACAACAAGTAACGCACATGAGGAAAAAGAAGCAGGGTAGTAACGAGTTGCAACAAGTAACACACATGAGGAAAAAGAAGCAGGGTATAACGAGTTGCAACAAGTAACACACACGAGGAAAAAGAAGCAGGGTATAACGAGTTGCAACAAGTAACGCACACGAGGAAAAAGAAGCAGGGTATAACGAGTTGCAACAAGTAACGCACATGAGGAAAAAGAAGCAGGGTATAACGAGTTGCAACAAGTAACGCACATGAGGAAAAAGAAGCAGGGTAGTAACGAGTTGCAACAAGTAACACACATGAGGAAAAAGAAGCAGGGTAGTAACGAGTTGCAACAAGTAACACACACGAGGAAAAAGAAGCAGGGTATAACGAGTTGCAACAAGTAACGCACACGAGGAAAAAGAAGCAGGGTATAACGAGTTGCAACAAGTAACGCACATGAGGAAAAAGAAGCAGGGTATAACGAGTTGCAACAAGTAACGCACATGAGGAAAAAGAAGCAGGGTAGTAACGAGTTGCAACAAGTAACACACATGAGGAAAAAGAAGCAGGGTATAACGAGTTGCAACAAGTAACGCACATGAGGAAAAAGAAGCAGGGTATAACGAGTTGCAACAAGTAACGCACATGAGGAAAAAGAAGCAGGGTAGTAACGAGTTGCAACAAGTAACACACATGAGGAAAAAGAAGCAGGGTATAACGAGTTACAACAAGTAACGCACATGAGGAAAAAGAAGCAGGGTATAACGAGTTGCAACAAGTAACACACATGAGGAAAAAGAAGCAGGGTATAACGAGTTACAACAAGTAACGCACACGAGGAAAAAGAAGCAGGGTATAACGAGTTGCAACAAGTAACACACATGAGGAAAAAGAAGCAGGGTATAACGAGTTGCAACAAGTAACGCACATGAGGAAAAAGAAGCAGGGTATAACGAGTTGCAACAAGTAACGCACATGAGGAAAAAGAAGCAGGGTATAACGAGTTGCAACAAGTAACGCACATGAGGAAAAAGAAGCAGGGTAGTCACGAGTTACAACAAGTAACACACATGAGGAAAAAGAAGCAGGGTATAACGAGTTACAACAAGTAACACACATGAGGAAAAAGAAGCAGGGTATAACGAGTTGCAACAAGTAACACACACGAGGAAAAAGAAGCAGGGTATAACGAGTTGCAACAAGTAACTCACATGAGGAAAAAGAAGCAGGGTATAACGAGTTGCAACAAGTAACGCACACGAGGAAAAAGAAGCAGGGTAACGAGTTGCAACAAGTAACGCACATGAGGAAAAAGAAGCAGGGTATAAGGAGTTGCAACAAGTAACGCACATGAGGAAAAAGAAGCAGGGTAGTAACGAGTTGCAACAAGTAACACACATGAGGAAAAAGAAGCAGGGTATAACGAGTTGCAACAAGTAACGCACATGAGGAAAAAGAAGCAGGGTAGTAACGAGTTGCAACAAGTAACGCACATGAGGAAAAAGAAGCAGGGTATAACGAGTTGCAACAAGTAACGCACATGAGGAAAAAGAAGCAGGGTATAACGAGTTACAACAAGTAACGCACGTGAGGAAAAAGAAGCAGGGTAGTAACGAGTTGCAACAAGTAACGCACATGAGGAAAAAGAAGCAGGGTTTAACGAGTTGCAACAAGTAACGCACATGAGGAAAAAGAAGCAGGGTATAACGAGTTACAACAAGTAACGCACGTGAGGAAAAAGAAGCAGGGTAGTAACGAGTTGCAACAAGTAACGCACATGAGGAAAAAGAAGCAGGGTATAACGAGTTGCAACAAGTAACGCACACGAGGAAAAAGAAGCAGGGTAACGAGTTGCAACAAGTAACGCACATGAGGAAAAAGAAGCAGGGTATAAGGAGTTGCAACAAGTAACGCACATGAGGAAAAAGAAGCAGGGTAGTAACGAGTTGCAACAAGTAACACACATGAGGAAAAAGAAGCAGGGTATAACGAGTTACAACAAGTAACACATACATTTGTTCTCTCTAGGACAGACATGGAGAAAGAGAAGGGTAGGTGAGGAAGAGAGGGGCAGAGAGGGAGAGAGAGACAGTGGGAGACTTGTATCTCACTTGTAGGCTATCCTTATCTTACATAATAGAGAGTGGGTAACTTGTATCTATCTCACTTGTAGGCTATCCTTATCTTACATAATAGAGAGTGGGTAACTTGTATCTATCTCACTTGTAGGCTATCCGTCATACCCACTGATGATGTCATATCCACTGATGATGAACAATCCATCAACTGAGCATACACACGCCACCGACTGATGATGTCATCATTCATGTCAATTAACCCTTTATTACAGCTTTAATTTAGCCCTATTTAGCCCTATCTATCTGTTGTATGCAAATATCTTATTGGCAAGTACATTTACCTCTAATCTTCGCAGTATTCTCATCATCATACTAAAGTTTGTCAGGTTGGCTCATAGATCCATGGGTTGGCTACATTCTCCAATAGATCAGAAGCATCAGCTGCTCTTTTCAAAAACACTCCAAATACTCCCCCTACATGATATCAACACTCCACCTTTGTCTATACATGTTTTACAGTATTCCCCTGTCTCTCTCCATGCACCATGTAGGGCAGGCAGGCCATACTTCCAGCAGATTGTAAACATACATACACATAAGACAAGACATTCAGACCACCTTCACCCCCACATACTGTCACACTACAAAGAACCTTTTTGTTGTTGTTGGAAGCTGCATCTGGGCCCTGGGCTGCAAGTTGAATATCACTGGTCTAGAGCAGAGGTTCTCAAATGTTTTTCAGCCAAGGACCCCTTACAAGATAGAAAATATACTGGGGACCCCCTCATTCTGATTTGTGATTTTGGGCTAAGCTTAATTGTTTCCACGGTAACGTGCTTGACTTTTAAATTGATAGGTTTGTTAGATTAGAATGTAATCCATGAACGATTTTAGATTTAAAGCATACAATATTTTCGTTGAACTATGAAGCTTTTGCAAAAAATATATTTTATTTTTTATTTTCCTGAAAACTTTTTGCGGACCCCCTGGCAAAGTGCCACGGACCCCTGGGGGTCCCCGGACCCCCATTTGAGAACCACTGGTCTAAAGAGTCTCAACCCTAGAAATGAGCACGGTGTGCGGAATTTCTAATTTGTTTGATATTAATCCTACCTGCTATACTTCATTCTTTTTGCACTGGCCTGCGCACACCCTAAGAATATTCAAATGGAAAGTCACTTGTACTTTGAATAATCTATCAACCAAGTACTTTTAAACTTTTACTTTCACAAATGGCAAATTTCACTTGTATACTTGAATATTTGTAAGGCTACTTTTACTTGAGTATAGATTTGGAGTACTCGAGTACCCACCACTGGGTAGAAGCCGCCATACTCGGGCATGATGGAGAGCAGAGCGCCTGGGTCGACGCTGGCTTTGGGCAGTGCTGAGCTGTAGGACGGGGGCGGGGCCGGGTTGTAGGCCTGCAGGTAGGCCGGGTCCTGGTGGTACATGTCCCCGCTGCAAGAGTAGGCCGGGCCCGCGTGAGGGCCCACGTACATGTGGCTGAGATCCGACTGGCCGTGCGCCATGGTGCCGCCCTCCACGTCTCTAGACCTGCAACCATTCGTCCATTAAGCCCATCGCACTCCAGTCAAACATTCTACAACAAACACATCAGACAAACACAGAGGTGTGTGGTGTGCCGGGGCTGTCTGTCCTGACTTCTTGTTTTGGAGATGTTTGGTCAGACTCCACATGTTCAATCCTTGTTTTCCTGTGTTAGCCCATGGCACACCAATCAAACATTCTACAACAAACACAGACAAACACAGATGCATGTTTTGGTGTACTGTCCATAGCCGTCTGTCCATGTTTGGAGATGTTTGGTCAGATTCCACATGTTCAATCCGGTTTGTCTGTGTTTGTTTAGCCCATGGCACACCAATCAAATATTATCCAACAAATGCCAATGCTTGCTTTAGTTGTCAACTATTAAATTAATCGCCAACCATTATGATAACCGATAAATTTTTAACAAACAATTGATGATTGAGGACATCATCTCGCTTTGGGAATCACTCACCGACATTTCTCGCCATTTTCTGACATTTTAGAGCAACCAGCTAATCGATTAAGATTCGAGAGAAAATAATCGACAGATTCAACGACAATGAAAATAATCGTTAGCGAGCCTACTGTACTTGCAGCTCTACCTCCTCCTGCGTAAATATCGGGCGATGCTGGCGGCGATCCCTGAGCGGAGACGTCCGCGCTGGCCCACGTTAATAACGTCCCTGGGACTCCACGGTCCTCCCGCGCCTCTGGAATCCACCGAGAAGCGGCCGGTAAACGCCGCGGGATGCGTGCGCCACTCTTCTCCTCCAACAGAAGCTCTCCTTCTGTCAAAAAAAAAAAAAAAAAAGTACAATATTTGCCTCTGGAGATATAGTGGAGTAGAAATATAAAGTAGCAGAAAATAGAAATACTCAAGTAGTACATAAAGTACGTCGGTATTGAAGGTAAACAAGGTGAACCCTACCCACACGCCCTTACTGGGTGGGGCGTGTGCATGAAATAAGGCCTGTGACTGTGGTTAACAACAGTTTATGAGACAGCGACGTTTCTGTTCAGCAGGATAATCTTCACAAACGTGGACCACTTTTATTACTTTTGAAGCCTAAATGCGTCACTTTCGTCAACCACAGGCCTTCTTATTTCATGCATTGAACCGAAATCCCCATACAAAAGTCCCATTGGCTGTTACACGTACGAGCTGGAAGTGCTACTTTAGACTCATTCCAGTAGTGCTCTACTGAGCTACATTAATACCGTGACATTATTCAACTTCATGCCCGGGCAGACACGTGTGTTCCACCTATACATGTGCATTCTCATGTTCAATAACTCGTGTGCATTCTCATGTTCAATAACTCGTGTGCATTCTCATGTTCAATAACTCCACACTCGGACTCAGGTAATGGGACTCTGACGTGGCCTCAGAATCGAACACTGGAGACTTGAGACTCGACATGGAGTTGAGATACACAGTAGTGACTTGAATACAACACTGACTTGAACACTGCAATAATCCTCCTAATCTGATCTGTTAATGTGTCCATTACAACTTCATTACAATGAGAGAGAGGGAGCTCCACTCCCCTCTCTCTCTCTCTCTCTCTCTCCCTCCCTCTCTCTCTCTCTCTCTCTCTCTCTCTCTCTCTCTCTCTCTCTCTCTCTCTCTCTCTCTCGCTCTCTCTCTCTCTCTCTCTCTCTCTCTGAGCCTATTGAACGCCCACAGTTACAAAAATGTTGGTGTGTATTGTCGTTGTGTGGCGAGCCGCCCACCCAGTGGCAGATGGGGGTTTGGTGCATCCACACACTGCACTACACGCACCACACACACACACACACACACACACACACACACACACACACACACACACACACACACACACACACACACACACACACAGTTGAGCACACAGCCATGCACACACTTCAGCTATCTATCTATCTATCTATCTACATCTATAGCTATCTATCTATCTATCTATCTATCTATCTATCTATCTATCAAAAACACACTCTCCCTCTCTCTCTCTCTCACACACACACACACACACACACACACACACACACACACACACACACACACACACACACACATTCTTGCTCTGAATCTCTAAGCAAACACACAAACACAAACATCCTCCCACACACACGTGCACTCTCTCTCTCTCTCTCACTCACACACACACACACACACACACACACACACACACACACACACACACACACACACACACACACACACACACACACACACACAAACCAACAAAATCTCTCACTGTGAATCTCTCAAACACGCACACGCACGCACACGCACACACACACACACACACACACACACACACACACACACACACAAAATCTCACTGTGAATCTCTCAAACACACACACACACACACACACACAGAGAGAGCTCCGTGGGGACGGTGCCCTGCTCGCACCCTTCGCCCACGCTCGTACGGCCCTCGGGTCTTCGGGGGGGGGTTGGGTTTTGTGTTGTGTCTCTGGGTGTCAGCCGGGGGTCCGGCGGGCGCGGCCGAGCCCACCACGCCGATTAATCATCTGTCAGCCGCCCGTTTTGTTCCTACCATCTTTGTCTCGGTGCTGAGGCTGCTGCAGCCCGGGCCGGGCCGGGCCTGCTAGCCTGCTGCCTGCACCCCCCCCCCCCCCCTTCCAGCTCCCACTCTGCACCCTGGTGTCACCACTCCCCCCCCCCCAAAAAAAAACACCACAACATCCCAGCTGCCTCCTTTTCGCTTGTTTGTTTGCTGTTTTTCTTTTCTGCAGCTCGAGTTTGAAGTTCTGCGCGCTCGTCTGTCGTTCGGGCGAGTTTCGTGACCCCTGGAGCCCGCGTAAAAAGGAAAATCGCTTTTGTGACATCAGACACAACACAGGGGCGTCGACGTGCTAGCCGTCCTGTTCTTCTTTAGATATTAAAAACCCAAAGTTATTCAGTAATGTAAGAAATATGAAAGAGTACACCCCCCCTCCCCAAATAAAAAGGTACTCAGTGAGCAGGTATGAAAAGGTAAAAGGCTTTTATAATAGTGGATTCGTAATCATAACTGCAGCCAACGCATGCATGTCAACCAAAAACTGGTCTATGCTCATCGCACTGTTATAGACGGTTTTCACTGAATTGTGTTGCTAGGCAACCGTTTGAAACCTAGCTTATTTCCTGTCAGCTATTGTATTAGCATCACACTGCAACAGGAAGTAAGCTAGCGGCAATTTAGAATGTTTATGTTGTCAAGTTAAAACCGTCGCAACCGTTTTATAAAAGCAGTAAGTTATGAGTTATGAATAAGTTATTTTGTAGGTGTTATGGTATTTTATGCTTTTGTACCTGAATTGGATTATGTACATGCATGTGTATCAGATTTACATTGTAACTGTTTCATTGTGTTTTTGATTGTCCTTCTATCATCTAGGGACCCAGGGACTGCAGATGAAATGTAGCTTCCTAGCTAAGTCTGGGACAGTTTGTGATGTCTCTGTCAAATCAAATAATCAAATCAAATCAAATCAAAATAAAAAACCCAGTGAGGGTAGGTGAAGCTAACACAATAGATCCACTGTACTGTATGGTTCCCGACAACTCTTGTGTGAAGTATAACAAGCTACCTTTTTGTGGTCTCTGCTAGCATTACGGGTGGTTACATATGGCCCGAACAAACTGAATAACGTCACATAATGCAACACTGTTCGGATCCCACCTGCAATTACCGCTCATCACCGTAGGTGTTGCCAAAGAGAACGAAATGGAAATCTTCAACAATGAAAACTAACATTAAATAAAGTTTGACTAAGCTAAATTGTCAGATATGGCCATCTGCTCACCGCCCAGGCACTTACAATTATGTACTTAACTAACTTAACTTAACTTAACCTCACTAACTATCCTGTGACACCCCAAAAACCTACCATCTGCTCCAGAAAAAAAGTTATATTTAATGTTTGTTTATTAACTGGCCCCTGGCCTCGTGTCATTTTGCAAAAGTGGCCCCCGGGCAAAGCAAGTTGAGTATCCCTGGTTTACGCCCTCCTTCCACCCTGACCACAGCACTCTTACTGCCACACTATCAATATGACAGGTTGATCTACACATATCTAGAAACATGATATGCAAAGGATTTTTGGGCTCAGAAATGATATTCTACGTATCCATGGATTCCAGAAATGTACAATGTCGACATTTTATTCTGGCGGCCAGGCTGTTAAAAACAACACATTGTAATAACAAGAATAGACACGCATCAACAAGACAATTAGGCTTCCTCTATTTTGACTTTTGTAGCTACACACTGATCTCATACTACATTTTTCTTATAATGTTGAAATTGTCCGTCGAGTGTTTCAACTCCCATTTTCTCTGTACTTTATTATCTTTTTGTTCTATTTGTCTTTGCTGTATCCTTGTACTATTTGCTGCTGCAGCTTATTTCAGCATATGTGTTTTTGTTTGATATAAGCGATATGGAGGAACTTATATGGAGAAGATGATCGGGGGGTTGGAAGTTTGGATGTTCAAATCCATTATGAAACAAGAGTACGAAAAGAAACAGAAAGGCATTACTTCATGTTCTAGATGTATATTCTGGAAAGGTAGCATTTTGCCAACCAGGTGATCCATCATCCTCTGAATAAATACCATTAATCATCTTCATTTTGTGCTATCATTCATATTGAAAGAGCAGGTGTTTTGGATGGGGACTATTCATCTAGTTTATCTATTTTATATATATATATATATATATATATATATATATATATATATATATATATATATATATATATATATATATATATATATATATATATATAATTCCAGATTCAAGAATCATAGTTTAGGCTGGATTTTCTCAAAATCCAGGAGCCAGCCAGTGTGTAAAAGTGTTATTATTTTGTCAACGAAAGCCTTCAACTACCTATTGTCCTTTAAAAGAGAATGATGCTTCATTCTGATATAGGATTTTATTTATTTATTTATTTAATTATTATTATTATTATTATTATTATTATTATTATTATTATTATTATTATTATTATTATTATTATTATTATTATTATTATATTATTATGATGCTGTCATTCATAATAAAACTGTAGGTTTTGTTCAAATTGTGAAAGGAAACAAACTCTTGTTGGTTTGGCCTTGCAGAGATGGCTGGGAGATTTGGTCTAAAAACAGATCCATATTTCATCCTATGGTTCCAGCATTCATGTAAATACAGGAGCTGTTTTTCCAGCCTCTCATTCTGGCAAAAACATGCTGATGGGGGTGTGTAAGTTTGTGGATGTGCGGTAGAAACCTCTGTCCCGGCCGTCAATATAGAACTGATTGCATATTCATGGGACATGTATTGACTGCTGAGTGTTGGATAATAGACACACATATCAATGATGGTCAAGTCACGATGAATGGTTTCAGCCAAATCTGTGCGACCCAGAATGTGTTGTCCGTTACTTACAGCTTGTCTTGGTAATTAGCTTTTGGAGACTTTCAAATGACTTTTGAGTTGTTTTTGACTAGAGTGGAACAAAGTCTTTTTATGTTTGGAGCTTAACATTTTTAACAAGATCCAATAAACTACAGCACACACTGGGGACATATTCAGACCCCAAAATGGTACAATAATGTATCTATTTATGATTGCAATTAAATAAGGTAATTCACTTTTGGAGACTCAAATCATTGCTTTTGAGTACAAAGACCAGAGTGGAAAGAAGTCTTTTTGTGTTTGGAGTAGTAGTTTTTAACAATATCCAATAAACTACTGCACACTAGGAACATATTCAGACCCCAGAATGGTAGGCTACAGAAATGTTATGATATATGTATTTAAGAATGGATAAAAAAAAATAAAGAATGTATGGCAGAACACCTCTATGTACCTTCTGTAGTTCATAATTATGGGCTAACTCACACAAAAATAAACAGAAAACATCCAATGGTGGGACTCCATAAATGAACAGAAACAAGGCAATGGTGATGAAACATGACAGAACTGCATGCAGTCAAGTTGCCTTCTTTCTTTATACTTTCCTACCATTCTATAATCAGCATTTTATCATTTAGAGCCACATTTGCTGTTCTAACCCTAACCCTTTTTCACAATTGCTGTGATTTGACAAATCCCAGTGTATTGATAACAATTGGACCGTTTGAAACATTGTCTTTGTATATATCACCACCAAAATTAACTATATAGTATTGTATAAATGACTGATTTGGTGAAGACTCGAATGTGAAGGCTAAACGAGGATACTAAAACCTTTGCAAATAACAGATACATTGGAATACATGATATTTTTCTATTATTTCCTTATATATGAGTCCAGTGAGTATTTATCTAACAATGTGGCAACACGAGGCTTGTGATGTTTTGAGGGTATATGTATATTCCCATTTTGCACAAACCCAAACTTTTCCACATATTTTACTCCACTTCACACACACAACCACATATTCGGTCTCATACAAAGTGATTTAGTCATAAACAGGAGGAGAAAGGATGACCTGCAGCCATTGAGCATAAGGTAAACAACAGATATGAACAAAAATCAAATTTAACTTCTGAAAAGTGTCAATTTATGAGGTTTTTCCCTTAGAATACTCTATCCTAATTTAACATCAGTTTGATACCATAGGCCTGCTTCATTAAATTAAAGTACTGTGAATTTACACCATAAAGATATACGGCCTAAAAAATGGCTTATTCTTTCCCCAAATAAGCTGAGTCATACCAACCAAACCATATCACCATATAACCATATCAAAGGAGACATTGTCTGCCACCAGAACATGACAAAAGCGTTCAAGTATTAGACTCACTTTCACCTGCAGTGAAGATCCTCCTCCTGTTTCAGGCTCCCAAGTCGATGCTTCAGCGGGCCTCCTCTCCCTCAAGAGCGACAGAGCGAGGGAGAGAGGGAGAGAGAGAGAGAGAGAGAGGGAGAGATGGAAAGATGGAGAGAGGTGGAGAGAAAGAGCGGAGAGGCTTCCTGAAGTGACCACCAGCCAAACGTTTGGCCGTCCGACCGAAACTTACCCGCTCTGGCCTTCTCGCTCGCCCCCGGAAAGGGTCATCGTCACCCGGGGTCCGAGTGGGCAGCCAGTGACAAAGAGAGAGAGAGAGAGAGAGAGAGAGAGAGAGAGAGAGAGAGAGAGAGAGAGAGAGAGAGAGAGAGTATATGCATGGGGGAAGACACAATACGATTGTTCCCACCTCACTTTGCTTCCACCCTTGCAGTTAAAATTGTTATGGTAATGAAGTGGACTTTTTTTGTGCCTCCCAGCAGATTGTAACAGAGAGACATTTCTTTGACTGGAAGTGGAGGTCTGGAGGTGTTTGGGTCACCCTGCCTCACCCCGGCTAGGGCGAGTAGACCCTTTTTCATATCGAGGCCCCCAATTTAGACCCTCATTCTGATGAGACGTTGTCTCTCAGACTCAAATCTGAGAATGTTTCTACTGTTAGATAGACTTAGTGCAGAATTCCATAGTCTCGCTTGGCAGAGCTGATCCTTCTATGGACCCATTTCACAGCAACCGTTTTTTGAGGTGGTAAAACAGGAAGTAAAGCAGCTGTAACTAATACCATTAATTATATGCTTCCATTCTGTTTAGGTGTTCCAGTGCCGGGTGCCCTCATCAATGCTAATGGTTACACCTGCGTTGCTTCCTGCTTTAACACCTCAAAGTGTTGCTATGAAATATGGGCCCATTGAGTCAGACCAAGAATTCCACGACTGTCCGTGTTTAGAGAGATAAGAGAGAAACTAGGATCAAAACCCTCACTCTTCCACATATGTGTTCCCTCAGCCCTATGTTCCCTCAGCCCTATGTTCCCTCATCCCTATGTGTTCCCTCATCCCTATGTGTTCCCTCAGCCCTATGTTCCCTCATCCCTATGTGTTCCCTCATCCCTATGTTCCCTCAGCCCTATGTTCCCTCAGCCCTATGTGTTCCCTCATCCCTATGTTCCCTCATCCCTATGTGTTCCCTCATCCCTATGTGTTCCCTCAGCCCTATGTTCCCTCATCCCTATGTGTTCCCTCATCCCTATGTTCCCTCAGCCCTATGTTCCCTCAGCCCTATGTGTTCCCTCAGCCCTATGTTCCCTCATCCCTATGTGTTCCCTCAGCCCTATGTTCCCTCATCCCTATGTGTTCCCTCATCCCTATGTTCCCTCATCCCTATGTTCCCTCATCCCTATGTGTTCCCTCATCCCTATGTGTTCCCTCAGCCCTATGTTCCCTCATCCCTATGTGTTCCCTCAGCCCTATGTTCCCTCATCCCTATGTGTTCCCTCAGCCCTATGTTCCCTCATCCCTATGTGTTCCCTCATCCCTATGTGTTCCCTCATCCCTATGTTCCCTCATCCCTATGTGTTCCCTCATCCCTATGTGTTCCCTCATCCCTATGTTCCCTCATCCCTATGTTCCCTCATCCCTATGTGTTCCCTCATCCCTATGTGTTCCCTCAGCCCTATGTGTTCCCTCATCCCTATGTGTTCCCTCATCCCTATGTGTTCCCTCATCCCTATGTGTTCCCTCAGCCCTATGTGTTCCCTCATCCCTATGTGTTCCCTCATCCCTATGTGTTCCCTCATCCCTATGTGTTCCCTCATCCCTATGTTCCCTCATCCCTATGTTCCCTCATCCCTATGTGTTCCCTCATCCCTATGTGTTCCCTCATCCCTATGTTCCCTCATCCCTATGTTCCCTCATCCCTATGTGTTCCCTCATCCCTATGTGTTCCCTCAGCCCTATGTGTTCCCTCATCCCTATGTGTTCCCTCAGCCCTATGTTCCCTCATCCCTATGTGTTCCCTCATCCCTATGTTCCCTCATCCCTATGTTCCCTCATCCCTATGTGTTCCCTCATCCCTATGTTCCCTCATCCCTATGTTCCCTCATCCCTATGTGTTCCCTCATCCCTATGTGTTCCCTCATCCCTATGTGTTCCCTCATCCCTATGTGTTCCCTCATCCCTATGTGTTCCCTCATCCCTATGTTCCCTCATCCCTATGTTCCCTCATCCCTATGTGTTCCCTCATCCCTATGTGTTCCCTCATCCCTATGTTCCCTCAGCCCTATGTTCCCTCATCCCTATGTGTTCCCTCATCCCTATGTTCCCTCAGCCCTATGTTCCCTCATCCCTATGTGTTCCCTCATCCCTATGTTCCCTCATCCCTATGTGTTCCCTCATCCCTATGTTCCCTCATCCCTATGTGTTCCCTCATCCCTATGTGTTCCCTCATCCCTATGTGTTCCCTCATCCCTATGTGTTCCCTCATCCCTATGTTCCCTCATCCCTATGTGTTCCCTCATCCCTATGTGTTCCCTCATCCCTATGTGTTCCCTCATCCCTATGTGTTCCCTCATCCCTATGTGTTCCCTCATCCCTATGTGTTCCCTCATCCCTATGTGTTCCCTCAGCCCTATGTGTTCCCTCATCCCATGTGTTCCCTCAGCCCTATGTGTTCCCTCAGCCCTATGTTCCCTCATCCCTATGTTCCCTCATCCCTATGTGTTCCCTCAGCCCTATGTTCCCTCATCCCTATGTTCCCTCATCCCTATGTGTTCCCTCAGCCCTATGTGTTCCCTCATCCCTATGTGTTCCCTCATCCCTATGTTCCCTCATCCCTATGTGTTCCCTCAGCCCTATGTGTTCCCTCAGCCCTATGTTCCCTCATCCCTACGTGTTCCCTCAGCCCTATGTGTTCCCTCAGCCCTATGTGTTCCCTCAGCCCTATGTTCCCTCATCCCTATGTTCCCTCATCCCTATGTTCCCTCATCCCTATGTGTTCCCTCATCCCTATGTTCCCTCATCCCTATGTGTTCCCTCATCCCTATGTGTTCCCTCAGTAATATGTGTTCCCTCATCCCTATGTGTTCCCTCAGCAATATGTGTTCCCTCATCCCTATGTGTTCCCTCAGCTCTATGTTCCCTCATCCCTATGTGTTCCCTCAGCCCTATGTGTTCCCTCAGCCCTATGTTCCCTCAGCCCTATGTTCCCTCAGCCCTATGTGTTCCCTCAGCCCTATGTTCCCTCATGCCATGTCAAAGGGCAGGCACTTTCGAAAAATACTTGGCAGGTGATTGAATGAACCATCTGCCGATCACGGGCTCGCTCTCGCTGGCGTCACACCAAAGCCCACCCGTAGCTGCCTCTGATTGGTGTGAACCCCTGGAGGTTCAGATTCAAACCTATAGATTGGAGCGTGGCAAGGATGGATGGATTTGTGGTGTGATCGTGATCTCATGATTTTGCGCGAATCCAGCTGCCTCCCTGTAAGGTTAGGCGAAGGCATGACCTGCCCTACTCTGCCTCTGATTGGGTTAGGTAGGACGTAGGGTAAGGCATGGGGAGTGATGGTTGGTTAGGTTTAGGCATGGGGAGTGATGGTTGGTTAGGTTTAGGCATGGGGAGTGATGATTGGTTAAGCTTAGTGTAAAATATCAGGGTAAGCCAATCAAGAGGCAGAGTATGTCTTCACCATCCTGGGAAAATAAATATCGTGTTAGGTAGGCTACTGATCAGAGGGAACATAGTGCTGAGGGAACATAGGACTGAGGGAATAGGTCTAAGGGAACATATAGGGTGCTACTAGCTGCTACTACGTTAGCTATGTGTGCTAATCAGATGTGTTAACAAGATGTGAACGAAAAAGCCCTGTATAACAGCTTAACGTTATGACATGACACGCCCAACACCACCTTGCCTCAAATAGGCAGATTGAGATAATCATTGAATGCTGCGTAGGGCATGTTCTGCCCACAAGTGCAGTGGGATCTATAATAACGCCTACACTACACTTAAAAGCCCTATCAAAACGATGAGAAAAAGAATGAAGATATGAAAATATAGCAAATAGAATAGAATACTGTAAATGTGTACAGTTTTATTTGTGTGCATCTTGTGTCTCTGTGTCCGTGTGTGTGTGTGTGTGTGTGTGTGTGTGTGTGTGTGTGTGTGTGAAAGGGATTGCCCGCAGCACATAAAGAGATGACCCCCCCCCCCCCCTCCCCCACCCCCCCGGGGGACTGAGTGGGTGGACGGTGCTCAGGAGATGGATGGCTGCTCTCCACTGGTCACTTCATAAACCTGACGTGTGTGTGTGTGTGTGTGTGTGTGTGTGTGTGTGTGTCTCACACACGCGCGCGCGCGCACACACACACACACCGGTATGTGCGTGTTTATGAATGCATAATTGTGTGTATGTGTATTTATGAGCATAATTAGGAGTGTATGTTTCCTTGTTCAAATGATTGTGTGTCGATGTGCATGTGTTTAAGTGTGCACATACAGTAGCATGTGTTTCTTTGTTATCAACTTTTTTTTTATTGTTTCGACATAACAAACACATAAACACAACAAAAACACAACAATTAACGCCTACCCCCCACCCCAGGCAGCAACCAATTCACATTACAATTGGCCTTAGTACTATTTCAGATCAGAAAGGAGAGAGATAAACAACTGATAAATTCAGGGGGGAAAAATAGTCTGTATCATTTTACGTGACAATACTATATACTACATTATAAAACGGCTATCTCAAATCAAGCAATCTGATTGGTTCACAGCCATTGTATAAATCCCGTAACCCACTCCAATAACCCATGGCCATGGGTTATGAGTTGCCATGGCAACTCTCTTACTAAAAGGCTTTGGTTACCCCAAATGACAATGTAGAAAAAACAAATGGCGGAGACAGCTGTCAGATCCTTGTGAATCGATCTTCGCTTATAACTTTACTAATACTTCGCAGAAAATTATGTTTTGTTCAAGAAGGCTAATGTCTTCTTTGCAAAAAAAAGGCTGTTAACCCCGCATTTAACCCCGCATTTAACCCCGTAACGTTAGTTGGTGTCTGGCTTTCCAGAAAGCTCTCAGCTTCTCAGCAAGCGCTGAGAATGCAGCGCTGTGCTCGAGCTGCGTGTCGGGCTTTCCAGAAAGCTCTCAGCTTCTCAGCAAGCGCCAGGATTGGCCAATGTCAACTTCAGTCTCCAGAACGATCCAATCAAATCACCCGCACGTTCTTGCGGTCCCGCCTTACAGTAGTGTTTCAACTGACTCTACCAGAATGCCATGGCAGTCGGACTTATAGTATTACTATTATTATTATATTATCATACTTGGAAACCATTTTATAAAAGCAATATAGCACTCGAGCTGCATGTGTTGTGGCATATATCCCGCTGCTCAGCAGTTATCCCACTATCAGCGGGATATATTTGCCACAACACACTGGCTCTCATGCTATATTGCTTAAGTATACTGTACATATTTGTATTATGTATAGTGGATGTGTTCAAAAGTGTGTTCGGCCTCGCCCTGGCTGCTCCTTGATGGTATATATATATCTGCTTTAGGACGTTATCTAATTTTGATGTGTCCATTTAAGTTTTTGAATCCAAGAAATTGCAATTTGGTTGCAATTTGCAATGGTTTTTTGGAAGTACCATCCAAATTGTTCCACATTGTTAACCAGCAAATGTAATGCTCTGAACATCCAAGATCCCTGTTCCAGACCTGATGGGCTGGGTTCGCAGATGGAATTCAAGAGTAAATATAACCTTCATTTAACTGAACATCTTTCTAAAAACTGTTGATGTTGATGTGTGCACCGTTTCTTACACCATTGTTTCACCAAATTGTTCATTGGTTCTGCGTCATCTGGATTATTGCCAGTGTTGGGCAAGTTACTTTAAAAATGTAATATACTACATATTACTAGTTACTTTCATTTTAAAGTAATAAGTTACTTCACACAGTATTACTTTCTGTGTAGAGTAACTCATTACTTGGTACACTACTTTTGCATTACTTTTACCAAAACAGCAGCAGCAGAATGACATTGCTGCCCCGGAAACCATCCTGAAAAATTATTTCAACCGCCTTGAAGTCAATGTAAACAATCAAAAATTCTAAATGTTATTCTTTTCCTTTGTTATTGTCATCTATAGTGGTTATTTGCATAAAAACAAATAAGTTTGATTAGGAAATGATTGTATCTTTTTTAAATATGTGCTTAGATTTAATCAAATGTAACTAAATTTGTAACTTGAGTTACTTGAGAAAGTAACTGGTATAATATTACTGAAATCCTATATGTAAGTTATATTACTGAGTTACTGCTAAAAGTAATATATTACATGTAATATGTTACTTTTGTAATGAGTTACCCCCAACACTGATTATTGCCCTGTGGTATGGTAATCTGCTTTTAAAGGTCTACTCTTTTAGTGTGGCTATAGCCTCCGCCCCCTCAGTCCATACAGTACTTCTACTCTGCACCCTCAACCTGGAACCCAACAGCCTGGTAAACCAGCAGGTCACGTACCAGGCTAGCCTACTGAAGCTGTCCAGCTTGATTCCCCTATAGGACAGGGGTTTTCAAAGTCTGAGACTGTGAGCCTCCCCTCACACGATGACACTTGGACAAAGCCCCCCCTCCCTCCATCACGATTATGTTATTTGATAGCCTGACATTGCTGTCGACATGACTCACCATGTCTGCAAATACAGAAAAAAGGTCTGAAAGCGCACGTGTTTCTGATTGGGAAAAACAAAATCTCCCCCCAAACTGCTGCATCTCTGAACCATCTCTTCACAACCAAATCACACACTTAAGCTATTTATTCCTATGAGACCTCAATTTGTTTTGAGCCCCCCTGGGAAAACCCTTGACAGGCCATTTTAAACTAGGGGGTTAAACTTGGTGCTCACTTTATGACTCGTCTTTACCTTGTCCCCAAGTGTTGCTGTTGGACCAGGTCTCTCTTGAGAATGAGACTGCAGTTAAAATAAGTTCTAAATAATTTCTAGCGCAGGACAAATTCCTCAATACTTCCTTGGAGATCTCACTGTAACCAAAAGCCAACTCACATAATGTCATTGTATTCTGACACTTGGCAGAGACTTTTTACATCTTAATTCTAAGCTATAGAGTGGATAAAAACCAAAAGCCAACTTGTATATACACAGACATCTTTTATTAGTAAGATTTTTGAGAAGCTGTCTGAGGACTCGATGGAGTTCTCGATCAAAGTCTCCCTGCCGGAGATCTACGAGGAGCTGTTCAGCACAGAGGGTATCGGCGCGAACTGTTCTGTCTTTCAGCATGGCGTGGTGATGAAGGGTCTGGAGGTGGCGACTGTCCGCAATAAGGATGAGGTCTATCAGATGCTGGAAAGAGTAGCAGCCAAGAGGAAGACCGCCTCCACACTCATGAACCCTTACTCCCAAGTACCTGACGCAGCAGCCATTCATTCAGTGACTTGGGAAATACACTTGGAAAACAAAAAAAACAAAATAATCTGATGTAGAGGCGACTCTTTGTTTGTTAGCTTCAATTTTCGATAACTCTGGGTTTTTTTTGTGTTGTGCAGTCGCTCCCATTCAGTGTTCTCCATCACTATACACACACACGAAGGAGATCACTGTGGATGGAGAGGAGCTAGTGAAGATTGGAAACTCAACCTGGTAATAGTCGCTTTAGATAGATACTAGATATCTCAGTGTTAAACAGCTCCTCATGTCATTCAACTTTACAGCGTTAGCAGTTGAGCATCGGCATGTCAGTCTTTGTTTGCGTTCTACAGACCGCTTGCTGGTGCTGAACGAGGTGGCGGAGAGCTGGGCAGAGCTCTGGCCACTGGATGCGTGTGTGGGCGGAGCCATGGTCGCTGTGGAGTCCAACCGCTGTGGAGTCTTCTGTGGGCGGAGCCATAACCACTGTGGAGTTATGTGGGTGGAGCATGCAGCTGCTGGTGGACAGCCTGGCTCGCTGCTGAGGGACAGAGTTCAGCAGCAGGAGGCGCTGTGTCAGCAGAGCAAGGACAGCATGCTGCAGCTGCAGGTGAATGAAAGAAAGAAGATATTTTGGTCCACAAACCACAACTGTCCTTCCAAAAGTTATTCAAATAGGTTGAGATCAGGCTACTCTCTGGATCAGACGTGGGCAACTGGCGGCCCGCGGGCCACATGCGGCCCACGAGCGCCTCCTGTGTGGCCCGCACTGGACGCAACACGCAAGATACCCACTGAATATAAGTGTCCAAATGTTCATATCATTCTGGCCAATACTCCACTTCTGTTATAACATTTCAGTCTGGAATATCTTTCAATAATCTTTATGGATAAAAGGCTGAAAGTAATCTCATGTGTAAGAAATGACTGTTCTACATTGAAGTAAAAATGTAAATAATTAACTTGTTGGTTTTGGATTTATTTAGCTTCAAGAGTGCATTTGTGTGACCCTCAACACAGGCTTTGAGAATCCCGGGTCTCTTACTGATACTTATGTTTAAATTAACCCACTCATATTCTGGTTTATTTCAAGAAAAACATTTTGGCTAGTGGAAATTCTAATTAGCTGGTAACTTTATAAAATCTAGCAGCCATATTGGCAGGTGGTCAAAAAAGTTAACTTCAAGCCTTGCAGGGAGAGCAAGTGGTGACAGAAGTGAGTGAGAAAAGTTTCAAATATTGGTGTTTAAGACTGAATAATGACAACTGTTAATTTAAAATGAGTTATTCCTCTAAACCAGACTTCAAATGCCCCAAAATTTTTAGCACCGGTGCCGTTTGGCCCCCAGCCCTCAGCAAAATCTGGCCCTCGACATTTTTTTGTGGTCCTCTCATCAAAGTTCCTGGGTTAAGGCATGACAATATTTGTTCGGCCCCCGGCAACAATCTGGGTTTCTCATGTGGCCCCCCATGAAAAATAATTGCCCACCCCAGCTCTGGATGGTTTACCAGGCTTGCTCAGAGTGCACTACAAGCAACTAAAGCAAAGTGAACGCATACAGTGACAGAAGATGTTGGTGACGTACCTTCTTCCATTCCTCCTCCATGGCAGCAATCCTGTGCATTCCTTGGAGGGGAAAAAAAAAAAAAGGCAGCAAAACCCACAATTTCTTTGATGCTGTAAGATGAGGAACCTCAGTTTGGACAAACACCTTCTCTAAAGCTTTGATTGAGAAAGTTAATTCACCGAGTTCCCTGATGCTGCTTTGTTCAGCTGCAAAACAGCCGCCTCCTGCATTGGATTTATTCTGTTTATACTTGAATTATGCATTCATCAGGCACGTAGAAGTTGCCTTGACTAATGTGGAATCAATTAGTTGATTAATCAATTAGTTATCGGACAACACTCAATAATTTTGTTATTTATTTCTCAAGTAAATAAGTCTTAAACTAACATTGTATTTTTTGTTAATGTCCAGAATGGAATAGGCCTAGCGTTATACCAATATGAATATAATGACATCAATGTAACACATCAGCTACAGCTAACGCCAACCACTGCGTCGAACATCCTACACGTGTGCATATTAACAGGTAACATAGTTCAACGGTAGCGTAAACCAAACCTAATACAACAAAGGTACTTACTTCTGTCACAAAGGTGAAGGTCAGGATAGTAGCTGGTAGCTGGAGACCAGGCTATCCATATGAATCGCACTAGCTGTCAGCACTCTTCATATGGCCTCCATTGGGGCTGGTTAGCAGGCTAGCAGAATAGTGCCCTCACAAACTGAGGCTTTAAATACAACAGCAGGGATGATTGGCTCTGATCAGTCTGGATTGTTGGCAGGTGTGCATGTGAGGTGAGAGGTCACCAGGAAGTGGAGAATTGTGGGAGCTGAAGTCCAGGAAGTCACTTTCTACACTACAGCAAGTCTCCCCTGTAGTAGAATTAACACATCCCTGCTCTTATCGTGACGGCCCACTGGCTGGCAGATGCAGACAAACAATGCTTTTCAAAATGTGCACATTCAATGGGATTAGCACGATGATCTGAGCTAACATCAAACTAATGATCAAATCTACTGTCTGTAACTGGGCATTACAATGGACACAACTGTGCAATTCTCTGTAGTCAAGGGTAATGAAACAGTTGAGCATTTAGTGATGCACAAGGAAAACATGAATAGGCTGCTTCATATTGAACTTGCTCCTGAAACCTGGCACCTCTTATCCTTCACAAGTGCATCACATTGGATTGAAGGACTTCTCAGTGAAATTGTTACACTTTGCAAAGTGGGCCGGATTGGACCCTTTAGGTGTGTGTGCGTGTGTGTGTGTGTGTGTGTGTGTGTGTGTGTGTGTGTGTGCGTGTGCGTGTGTGTGTGTGTGTGTGTGTGTGTGTGCGCGTGTGTACTTTTAACCGTAGATTTACTGTGATTGTGGTGCACATATGCGCTCACCACAATGAGAGGGGGATAATGTATCTGGATGAGAGTTTGTGTTATTGCGTTTGAATGATTTTTTAAAATTGATATTATAATGTTAAAGCACATTCAACATTTTTATTCGAAAATATAGGCTAGTTAAAAACACTGGAATGCTCTGTAATAAGATGTTAGGCCATCCTTGTGAGTTGCTTTGTATGATCATACATGGAAATATTGCTAGCTGCTACTTACAATTGTATTCTAAATTTGATACAGTAGGCCTACAACTAATACAGAAAGCAGTCAAAAAACAATGTCGCCACCTAGTGTAAGAATTAAGAATTATGGACTTTCCGCCATGTTGTAGCCTATGGTGCATTCAAGTACTCTTCGGATTATTATCGTACTAGGCCTACTATTATTTTAGTAGGCTACAAGTCATTCTTCAGACGTTTGTGTGTTCACGTGCTTTGCTTGCGATATCAGAATGATCGAAATCAGAAAACCAAATCATCTCGCCATCATATTATATGACGACAGGTCGGCAACTCTTGTACCAACATTTTTGGCTGATTTCCGAGTTGTTGTTCCGACTTGAGCGGCCGTTCACGTGAATTTTCCAGAATTTCCCCTGTCTATCTCGTTTTTTTACGACAACTTCGAGAGCACATGAACGCAGCATGCCCCATGTTGTTACTCCCGTGATGCTTCACGCCTCCAGTTTAAAAAGCCTTCAGAGTTTGTTAATCGCAGACAGAACACAGCTGTGCTTTGGAACGACGCTGCCACTGCTTACTACTGATCTGTGTGTGGTTTAACCATAGCAAAAATAACTCGCAAAAAAGAAGCGAAAGCAAGGTGAAGCGTTATTTTGGTAAGTAGCTAAAAGTTGTTAACCATTTCTCTCGGATCAGAGCCGTGTATTATAACGCTAGTAGTCTCGGATTAGCCGCGACACGCAAATGGTTGTAAGGGAGAATCCATTTGCGTGTCGCGGCTAGTCTCGGATTATGAAAGATGATGTGGCTAGCTAGAGTTAGCTAAGAGATGCTATCGATAGCACCTTACCGCAAGGCTCAAGCTCAACACTGTTCCGTCTACTTGCTTACTTGTTTAACGCTACAGGAAGGCAACTTCAACGATGGCGTCGAACATCGTTAGCGCTAAACGAGACGAGAAGGGCAGCAACATCCAGGTCTACGTGAGATGCAGGTAATTTAACGTTAACATGGATGGTGAGAGAAACACACTGAACATGGCATGTTTGTTTGTTGTTGACCTGCTGGGGCTAGGTTTCCTGTATGCCGCTGACTGTCCACAGCTCCACACACACTGTCTGCACCGATCATAGATCCCCATCTGAAATAACACTTGGTGGTGGATTAAGAAACGTAGTGAAGTCCTCTGGTTTCTAGGTACTCACTGGGAACAGGAAACAAAGCCATGGAAAACGGATCATGTTAATAGCTCTAGCTGAAAGGCAACAGACCACACACTTGACATGTAAAGAGCCTTTATGGCCACTAAGCCCCTTTAAATTGATTTTAGATGACCGTGGACTTTGTGTATACAGCTCAAGAGTTTAGTATTTTCTCACTGGAGGTTTTCACTCTGGAGCTAACTTTAGTTAACCTGACGCTGCCAGATGGATGTAAGTTCGTTCACAAATTTGTGGAACAATGCCGCCCCCATCTGGCGGAGTCAGGCTAAACTTTAGTAGTAGGCCTATCTGTTTTCCAGTGTATGACCTTTAACTTGCACCAACTCCTGTGATTGCATTAATGTAAACTTGGGCTTATGACCACTGCTACAGACAGTTATTGTTTGATATTTGCTGCAGATTTAAATTACATACTGGGACATTAACACCAGCCATAATGCTGCTGCTACACCTTTTGGCTATGTTAAATATTAATTTACTCTCATACCTAGTACAATTTTGAAATCTGTCGACTTTTCGGGTTGCACAAGATGCTGTGAGCTGTGGACAAATGAGTTGGCTTCCTGACATCAGAAAATCAAACCAATCAGATTGAGTCTGTCTCCTGCGTCTTGTTTCCAGACCCTTTAACAGCACCGAGCGCAAGAGCCCCGCCATCATGGACTGCGACTCAAGAAGAGGGGAGGTGTCGGTAAAGGAGAAAACGACACAGAAGACGTACCAATTTGATATGGTAAGAGGACGCAGATCTGTCGCAGTCCCGGTTTAAAGGATACTAAGTTAACCTAAAAATGAAAATTCAGTCATCTACTCACCCCCATGCCGATGGAAGGACGGATCAATTTTTTTTCGAGTCCAGAAAACATTTGTGGTGTTTTAACACCATTGCAGACTTCTCCTAAACCAGTGGTTCTCAAAGTGGGGCCCGGGGCACCCCAAGAGGTCCTTGAGGGCGTTCTAGGGGATCCCCAGCAAAAAGGGGTTAATTATTTTCACTATAATTCCATCCATAAGTAACGACAGAATGTAGGACTGTTTTGGTCATGGGTTTCATACACTTTCTCTAATGAAACCACTAAAAGCAGAAATCTTAGCAGATTAAGGTGGGGGCGGGGGGGGGGTGGGCTGTAAGGTGTTTTGGAGATAAAAATGGCAAGACGTTAAACGAGAACTTGTTTGCTGTCCACTTTTCCTTCTGCACCGTGTCTCCAGGTCTTTGGTCCAGCAGCCAAGCAGATCGAGGTCTATAGGAGTGTCGTCTGCCCGATCCTGGATGAAGTCATCCTTGGCTACAACTGTACCATTTTTGCGTAAGCGGTCCAATTGCTGTCGGGGTCATGGTTCTAGTACAGGATGCGGTGCTTAAACTGCTGTCCTTCAGTAGCTTCATCACAATATAAAAATCATTCATTCTTCTGAACAGTATGGCGCCACTTATTGATTGTATTTTAGATAGGAATCTAGCTTGGTTCTGTTATTTAAATCATATTTTCTGTAGAGGAAACACTAACTCTTTGTTCTATGTGAGGTCTTTTTTATTGATGAATCACCCAACTAACATGTTTTTTTTTTTGTTTCTTTTGCTTGTGGTTCTTATTCAGTAATCAGTACAGGAATATTTTTTCGGTTTGTTTTCTGTGTTCAACGGAGCAATTAAAGCTCATTTCTTCTGTTGAATTCATTGTTGGTCCTTCTGCGTACGGGCGTTGGCTGAATGTCTTATGTAAACTAAACTGTGCCTTCTTCTCCAGCTATGGGCAGACTGGTACAGGGAAGACCTTCACCATGGAGGGCGAGAGGAGTCCGGATGAACAGTTTACCTGGGAAGAGGTACCTTCATACACAATCCATTTAAAATAAGTGTATATATTTATGTATATGATGATGTGTGTTTATTTAATTTTAGTCTTAAATGTGACAGGTGTCTTATTTTAACATCAATTAACCACTTGAATCTTTGTGTACTTGCCTTAACCCATTGATACCTGATGCAGCATTTGCGTGTATATCCCCCAGTTGTGTGTATCCCTTTAAGACCGCGTCATACGCGGTTCGCGGTCTTAAAGGGATACACACACAAATGCTGCATCAGGGATCATTGGGTTAAACCAAAAATACAACAACAAGGAAACTGTTATTTCACATGTAATTTGGAGCTTTGTTCCAATTCCACTACTTTAACTACATCATTTTTAACTAAATAATTTCAATCTGACGTTTGCTTACCTGATCTGAATCATGACAGGCCAAAATGATTTTCAAATTGTTTCTAGCTATTGAGAGTAGCTTAATTTTTAAGTGAAAACGTTGAATTAACTTTGAGATGCCCAAAATGCTACACACGGTCCTTAACTCTCCCATTAATCTCTACTAGGATTTCCCGCCTTTCTTTGTTCTTGCTCACTGGTGCTTTTGTGTGTCAGGACCCTCTGGCCGGCATCATTCCCCGAACCCTCCACCAGATTTTTGAGAAGCTGTCTGAGAACTCCATGGAGTTCTCGATCAAGGTCTCCCTGCTGGAGATCTACAACGAGGAGCTGTTCGACCTGCTCAGCACAGGCGAGGGCATCGGCGCGCGGCTGCAGCTGTTCGACGACCCGCGCAACAAGGTGACCGCCAACAAAGTGACCGCCAACAAAGTGTTGGAGGAGCAGGGGGGAAACTGCTGTCCTTACTGTTGTCTAGTCCTAACTGTTGTGTCTTTCAGCGCGCCGTGGTGGTCAAGGGTCTGGAGGAGGTGACTGTCCACAACAAGGATGAGGTCTACCAGCTCCTGGAAAGAGGAGCAGCCAAGAGGAAGACTGCATCCACACTCATGAATGCTTATTCCAGGTACCTGATGCAGCAGCCATTCATTCATTCATTTGGGAAATACACTTGGAAAACGTAGACAAAATAATCTGATGTAGAGGCGACTCTTTTGGTTTGTTCATAGTTTCACTTTTTTTGTGTTGTGCAGTCGCTCCCATTCAGTGTTCTCCATCACTATACACATGAAAGAGATCACTGTGGATGGAGAGGAGCTAGTGAAGATTGGAAAGCTCAACCTGGTAATAATCCCTTTCGATAAGTTTTCCAAATGTCTCTTGAACAATTAGTGCAGTAGTATTTAAAGCAACTACGAGCAAGCTTTTTGATTGTTATTAAGCAGTCTAAATGTAATATTAATGCCTCACATCGTACCTGTAATAGTAAATGAGACCAATGCCGAGTGAATGATTGATGATTATAGTCTTGTGTGCGGGCCGGGCAGATCGGGACGAACAAAATGGTTTGCGGCAGCCACAATTTTTTTTTTTTTTTTTTTTTTTAAATTAAAAACATTACTTCCAAACAAACTGTTAGAATATCACAAGAGATGTTCGAGAGTAGAAAGCCCCTTGAAGTAGCGAGGAAGGCTGTTTTGGGTCTGTTGCTACGGCCGTAAACCGTTTCGCTTTGCCTAGTGACGGTTTACAGCTGCCGAAAACCGTTTAGTTTCACTTCCGCATCTATCTGTGATGGAGAGAGACCATGAGAGACTCAAAACAACAAGATAGCACTTGCTGTTTCACTCTGCTTTGGTCTCATCTGCTGTTACAGGTAAGATGTGAGGCATCACTATTACATTTGGACTGTTTCATAACAAGCAAAAATCTTGCTCCTAGTTGCATTAAGTAGATGCATTTTTGAAAATATGAACCTACAACAGTTTGTTGAACTGAAGCAATGTAAACCTCCCTCCAGGTGGATCTTGCTGGCAGTGAGAACATCGGGCGTTCGGGTGCGGTGGACAAGCGTGCTCGAGAGGCGGGAAACATCAACCAATCCCTGCTGACGCTGGGCAGAGTGATCACCGCCCTCGTGGAGAAGAGGCCGCACATCCCCTACAGGTAGACTTCACTCCTCTTCTGTGCGCTTTTATGGCAGTTGGCATCCTTGATGTTCCATTACTGCCTCCTGGATTCATCCATCCACTGTTTCCCTACATTCTGTCCTTCTGGTCCTCAACTCGGGTCTCAGAGAGACCGTGGATCACCACAGTAAGTTAAGGCTGGCTCACACTGCAGGAGTTTTTTTTTTTATGATTTATACCCCGATTTATTGGTCGGTCCCGATGTTGGCGCAGATTATCTGGTAATGTGAGCGGTTTGCAGATCCAATCTTAACCCTCCAGATCTGCTCACAGCCTCATCGCCTCAGTCCCGATCATATCAAACATGTTTGATATTTAGGACTGAAAATCGGCGCGAATAAAGTGCGTCATCCTGCTGCGTGCGACTCCCGCACACGCCGTGACCAGTCAACAACAATGCCCAACCATTTCTTTGCCCAGACTCGCTTTTGCCCCAAACGCACAGAAAGCCTTAATTGACACGCCTCATTTGATGCCCGTCAATTATTATTACCGGTAATTAAAATAGTCCTACCTGTCTATCAGGCAGCGCTTTGGTCGCTGCTGGAACCTCATTTGACGGTCCAAAATCGAAACCGGTTCGGAGTACGGGCGTCAACGCAGTTTGTTTCTGTCCATTGCTCCAGGATAATCTTAATTATATCCATTAGTGTGTGGTGCTCCAGTATTTTCAAATCTTGTAGTGTGTGCGTGTTTGAGACTATAGAGCAGAAGATCTGTGACGATTCTCCTTATGCGTCTGACGCAGCCAGATTTAAAAATCGGCTAGGAATTTCAAACTCCTGTAGTCTGAGCCAACTTTAGTCGTTACGGTTGTGGTGTTTTGACATTTCTGGGCTTCTCCTGTCCTGCTGTAATTGTATTAGTTTGTCAGTAGATGTCTGATGAATGAAACGACAAGGAAAGACCATTTAGAATTGTTCCTGCTTCACATTCAGTCCGCCTCTCTACAGAGATGACATGACCAGTTAATGTTGTTGATTAATTCACACAGCAAGGTCTGATTATCACTGACAGGCTTTTTATGTTGTGTCAGTTGAATAGAGCATGCAGATTAAACCAAAAATAGTAAATGTCCCAATCATTCATACGATTGTGTGAATATTTAATGTGTGTGTTGCCCACAGAGAGTCCAAGCTGACCAGAATTCTGCAAGACTCTCTGGGCGGACGCACCAAAACGTCCATCATCGCTACCGTGTCCCCATCCTCCAGCAACATGGAGGTACGCTCTGTTTCTGTGTGAAGATGTGCTGCACAATACCTCCTTTTTCACATCGATTCGTTCATTGTTACTATGAAAAGTGATTTAAAAAAACTGACATAATTACAAGTGTGGTGTTGGTGGCCGTGTCAACGGGAAGCGTTTTTTCAGCTGCCCCGCCTTTCTGCAATTCATTCTCTATGGTACGGACTAGGGATGTTCATCAATTATCGAAAATCGATAATTGATCGTTAACTCATTGAGTGCCAGCCACTTTTGGAGAACGGACGCTCCCAGTGCCAGAGTTTCAGAGCGTTTTCAGTGATTTCTCGAGGCCCACAGAATATTGTGTGATATTACTCTGTAAACACTGAACACACACAAAGAACGATGAGACTCTATTCTATCATCTGCAAAAAAAAGTTTATTGATCCCATTTTCCGTTCTTTAGTTATGAGCCGGAGAAGATAGCTTGATTCATCCAAAAACAGTAATTTTTTCCTAGAAGCTGAGATAATTGGCCTTTTGTGAAATTAAACATTCAAGCACATCACTGACTCTGAAGCTAATCTTTTCTAATGTAGTCACACCTCAAAAATAATTTCCTTCAATAAAACAGTTTAGGCCAGGGAATTTTGTTTGGCAGAATAATATTTTTAGCTGCAACCATATATATATGGTTATTTTAGCTGGCCCCTGCGTGCGTTGCTGGTTGCAGCTTCTTGCTGCTGGTGGGCATCGGATATTCTGGCTTGCGTTTGCCAACCCTGTCCTGCTGCCTGGGTCTGTCTGGGTGTTGTGTGGCTGTGTGCTGCTCTCCCCCCCCCCCCCCCCCCCCGCCCCGCCTCGCCTCGCCTCAACTGCACACTCCTCCCTGTATGGGAGGTGGCTCTCTGCTGAGTTTGCTCTGACTGCACTGTGAAGGGTGCGCGGCGACATCCAGCTTTTTCCGCGTGTGTTTGTCACCGGCTACTACTGTATGCTTCCAGTTGAGAATAATAACGATGATCATGCGAATGGGCTGTCGCAGCAGTGGAGGACCTCAATTGTGGGAGCAGATTGGCTGCTGCCTGTTGCAGGCACATCTAACGTTAAAACGCTTCATGCATATCGATGCATACGGATGCGATGTGATTTCCGTTTCCTCAATGACTTATTCTCTGTTTTTCTCTGCCTTTCTGTTAACCTGGAGAGCACTGTCGCCACCTAAGGGTTCTGTAAAATAGGTTATAGACCTCCAATAGCTATAATATTTGTACAGGAGAGGCAGAAGGCTTTGATCGACGCCCCACCGTCAAAAAACGCAATTGACGAACATGTCCGTCCTTGGCACTCTACGTTACTAATTGAAATGACGAACATGTCCGTCCATGGCATTCAATGAGTTAAGGAATTGATCCGATCATGTGGAATTTTGATTTATTATTATTTATTTCCCGGACTAGGTTTGGGTGGAATTCGTTCCTCCTCGCCCCACTCCATTGCACAGCCGACTAACGTGAAGTGGAGCTTCATATAGTCTCTAGTTTTCTGGCTGGGCACGGGCCTTTGTGCCAACAAAACTGTTTTAAACATGGGGAATTCACACCGGCATGCGCCGGGGACACAAACACCCAGCGGTCTGCGGACCTCAGTGAGGCTCAGGCCTGTTGATTTGACTCTTGTGCTGTCAGCCGATTGCCTTACATCATGTAACCTGACATGTAACATGTTTGTTTACCTGGCCACAGCGCTAGTGTCTGATATTCTTACTACACAGCGGCATCGCCATTATAGCTGGCCGAGAACGCGCAACGTTATTACCAGACCAGAGTAAAAAAAAATATATATATATTATTATTACGCGATCGATAATCGATAATTGCTCGTTAATTTTCCCGATTTTCGATTATGGAAATTGTTCAAAATGAACATCCCTAGTACGGACGCTCTACAAACATTCCTCTTCCCAGCACCGCGCCTGGGATTGGAAGTGCTCTCGACAGCTAGTGTTTTTTTGGGGGGCGGAGCGCTCTGGGTGCCTCAAGCAGAAAAAAGTGAAACTTATCGGGGGAGAGCGCTGCTCGTCAATGTCACTTTTCTCCACGGCAACAATAAGCACTCCTCCGCGTGCACTGTGTCTGTGCGCGTTCGAAGGGCTCCCAAAGCACCCCCGACCTGAAGAAAAAAGACAAATATGCTTCCTGCCGACACGGCCCCTCGCAGCAGTGCAACTTATCACTGCTGGGATCAGTTGATTTGCACAGTGATGACCCCATCATTTTACATGTAGGTAATCGTGACGGATGGACTTTTCATGATTTTAGAAAATGGGACAAATTATGCAAGTTCATTGTTTTGTCGTTTTCTATGGCTGTGCTCTGTGTGTAGGAGAGTCTGAGCACCCTGGATTATGCCAGCCGTGCAAAGAACATCATGAATAAGCCTGAAGTCAACCAGAAGATGACAAAGAGGACACTGATCAAGGTACCTGCCAGCCACAGCATCTAGGCTGCCGTTTTAAAATACAGCTTGCATGTGACGGCCTCATTCAAATTGAGCTTCATTCAAATTGAGCTTCATCATCTTATATAGCATCTTCAAATAAATGCTGACTGTAATTCTTTGTTTTTCCTCCCAAGGAATACACGGAGGAGATTGAGCGTTTGAAGCGCGACCTCGCCGCAGCTCGCGACAAGAACGGAGTTTACCTGTCCGCTGACAATTATGAGTAGGTCACATGACGGGAACACAGACACGGGAAGAGTTGGGGAAATAGAGTACCGCAGGAATGAGTCGGGAAGACGTTGATGTTCGCACTTCCGGTTCCTTGGATTTTGATAAAACGCCGAAAATAAGTTCTGAGGTTAACAAAAGTTTACGTAATGGCGAAACTTCGAGTTCAGCAAGAGAATCTTCACGAACGAGGACAATGTTTGACTTTTAAAGCGTTTTCTGAAACATTTTAATGCTGAACACAAAGTTTGCCGTTTCATTAACTTTTGTTAACCACAGACCTTGCAGACATTTCACTAGAATTCCCATACAAAATCCCATTGACTTTTAGAAGAAGGAACCAGGAAGTACAGGGACTGGGTCAGCCTACAAAAATGCATCATCCAGGGGTTCGTACAAACTCTTGAAAGTTTGGAAAATGTTTGATTTTAACAAGTTATGTTTTCAAGGTTCGGAATATGCTTGAATTTGTAGTGGACCGGATTGACTGACACGGGCTGAGAAATGAAAAGGGCCATTTCTCTGTTCATCTCTGCCCCACTCTTGTGTCATGGGCAACCATCTGCTCTCAGCGCTCTGAAAGTGCATTTTTACTGTTGCAAAGCTGTAGGAACACTGCGCATCCCTGCTGTACTCTATGCAGTATAGGATGAGATGTTGACCCATCATGTGGTGTTGCTTGAAGCTGTTGTGTAGAAACATCAGAGCTGTGTTTGTTTGTCAGGAGCATGTCTGGTCAGATCACCTCCCAGGAGGAGCAGATATCTGAATTAAATGAGAAGATTGCTGCCATGGAGGAGGAACTGAATAAGGTAGGTACCCGACCCACCGTTTCTGTCAAGCACCATTTCAGAAGACGCATTCATTTATTTAAAGTTCATTGAGACTGGAACCAAAACATGAGACTCAAAAATGAGTGATGTTTGGCGTTATCACATTTAGTTAATGACTATTTTCCATAGGTAAATGTTGTATAAAAGCCATAATAATCTTGGAAATGTTTTTTATTTATCTTTCCTGGGGGGTGGCTGTGGCTCAGGAGGTGGAGCAGGTCGTCCACTAATCGCTTTGGATAAAAGAGGTCCGTGTTCAATCCCCGGGCTCCTATAGTCCGCATTAGGGATGTTCATTTTGAAAAATTTCCATAATCGAAAATCGGGGAAAATTAACGATCAATTATCGATTATCGATCATATTAATATATATATATATTTTTTTTTACAAAATGAATGCCTATGGCAGAAAATCTGAAAGACGTGTTCTCCTCAATGAACTCTTTATTTCAATGTGTCTCCTCTCCAACACTCTGCTGTCCCCGGTGCATGCCGGTGTGAATTCCCCATGTTTAAAACAGTTTTGTTGGCACAAAGGCCCGTGCCCAGCCAGAAAACTAGAGACTATATGAAGCTCCACCTCATGTTAGTCGGCTGTGCAATGGAGTGGGGCGAGGAGGAACGAATTCCACCCAAACCTAGTCTTGTTTTTTTTTGTTTTTTTTAAATAACAAAATCGATAAGAATTCCACATGATCGATTCCATTCCTTAACGATCAATTATTGATTTTCGATAACTGATGAACATCCCTAGTCCGCATGTCAAAGTGTCCATGGGCGAGATGCTGAACCTCAAATTGCTCCCGATGGCTGCACAGCACTCTGCGTGGTATATACCACTTGTCTAGTCCAGAGGTTCTCAGATGTTTTTCAGCCAAGGACCCCTTACAAGATAGAAAATATACCGGGGACCCCCTCATTCTGATTTGTGATTTTGGGCTAAGCTTAATTGTTTCCACGGTAACGTGCTTGACTTTTAATTTGATAGGTTTGTTATTAGAATGTAATCCATGAACCATTTTAGATTTAAAGCATAAACTATTTTCGTTGAACTATGAAGATTTTGCAAAAAAAAATATATATATATATTTTTTTATTACATTACATTTACATTACGTCATTTAGCAGATGCTTTTGTTTTGTCCAAAGCGACTTACAATATCACAATTTGTCAACAGTCCAGAAAACCACTATGCAACACAATCAATGACAGCCAAGATATTTTGATAGACTAGCACCATGTAGGAAGTAGTTTGAGAAGGAATAAGTAACATGTAGCATTTTCTTTAAAAAAAAAAAAAAAACTTTTTTTTTTAACTTGAAAACTTTTTGCGGACCCCCTGGCAAAGTGCCATGGACCCCTGGGGGTCCGCGGACCCCCATTTGAGAACCACTGTTCTAGTCTACCGACCACTCAAAAGGGCTTTACAACATGTGCCTACATTCACCCATGGGAGCTACAGTGTGCAGCCTTTATTTGTTTATTTCACTGCAGTTTCTATTAGGTCCAGCACCAACTGGTTGGGATGTGCGTATCTTTTTTCACTGTTAACATTCACCCATGCACACACACGCATTCATACCCCCATCGGGAGCAATTTGGGGTTCAGGATCTTGCCCAAGGAGGACACTTCGACAACTGGAGGAGCTGGGGGACCAGAGCCACCGCCAGCCGGCGTATGTCGCGCCTCCGTGATCATCGCTCTCGCACTCCTTGTTTCTCCCCAGGTGAATGGGCTGTTTGTGGACAGTACGAGCAGACTGGAGCAGTATGCTGTGGACCTGGATGAGAAGCAGCAGCAGTGAGTCATTTTGTATGCAGTGGACAAACATAAGGCAACACAGTCTGACGGTTGCAAACACACCAGCTCCCAAAGTGCCGCCATCAATTAGATTCGATTAGACCACTCAGCGAGCCGGCGCTGAGCAGTCTAATCTTTTAACAAGGGCACCGAAAGGAAACGGTGCGCTTCAGCGTCTGGTGTGTTTCCACCGTAATGGATAAACGCCTCTTGGCACCTGGTGATGAAACCAGGGATGCAAAATAGTCACCTTTTTTGATCCCAAACGGGAATGATTGGGGGGGGGGGGGGATGTTGCTAACTTTGGTTGATGATGAACAGTGTTTACTGTGTTTTTCAAAGCGCTGTAATGGCGGTAATATGGTTTTAAAGATAATGAAAATTTGAAACGGTACGGTTAACTGATTATCGTTTTATCCCCACTGGGTGGTTTTGTCTGCCCTGGTATCTCACCTTCTTCACTCCCATTACTTTTCATCCCTGGAAACTAAATGAGACTTGTTTCAGGCTGGAGGTGACAAACGGAAACCTGCAGAAGACCAAAGAGAAGCTGAGTCAGGAGGAGTTCATCTCTTCTGAGCTGAGCTCCGCCCAGGAAACGCTGTACAACACCGCTGGCCAGGTGGGACACCACTCCACTACTGGGGATCCTGAGACTTATCCCTGCTTATTATCTGCTTATCTCCGATATGATTTGACATGTGATATGGGGGGGGGCTCCAGGATTCAATACAACCAGGATGTGATAAAGAAAAGTTCAGTGACAACAAAGTGACTGTGCAGAAATGGCTAACTGTGCGTGATGTGTATTTCTGAGACGCAAATAATTTGTCTAGTTAAGGCATCGGCTGCTAGAATGTAAACGGTAATTTAAAACGGTCGCTACAAAGTGACCATGTTGTTCATTTGGATGAAAAGGGATAGTGGCGATCAAGTGTCTAATTTAGTTACTTTACTTACTACAGCAGAATACATTTGGTAATATGACCTTTATTTTTATTTTTCTAGCTGCTGAGCACTGTGGACGTCAGCACCAGAGACGTCTCAGGTCTTCATGATAAACTGGACAGGAAGAAACAGGTGACCCCTGCTTTCTTTTAGCCTGAAATGTTGATGTATATATGCATGTATATAGATATGTGTGTGTGTGTGTGTGTGTGTGTGTGTATATGTATATATACACACAATATGTGTGTATATAGGTGTATATATATATATATATATATATATATATATATATATATATATATATATATATATATATATATATATATATATATATATATATATATGGTATAGGTGCACTAGTGCCTGGGAATAAGGAAAACGCAACTCGGTCCTCATGCCATTTGACGATCAAGTCTTAAAACACTTTTGACTCTACAGGACATTGTGATTTCATGTTTGAGTGACTTTGGACAAATGTCTCATCAGTACTGGGAGAAAGTGTTTGAAGTGTCATTTAATGTAACCTTTAGCTGGAGCAGCAGAACGTGCACGTCAAACAGAGTTTTGCTGAGCAAATGGACGGCGCGTTCAGCTGCATGCAGCGCTCCATCCAGCAGCATGGAGCTAAGCAGAACAGCATGCTCAGCCACTACTCTGAGGCCATCGGTAAGACTACAAACATGTCTGCTAACAAAGCAGCTGGAAGGCGCTCATGTCATTCAACTTTAGTGTTTAAAAACTGGACCACTTGTGCAGTGGGCAGAGTCTGTAGCTGAAAGTTTGAAATATTTACAGACCAAAGAGGAGGAGATAAAGAAATTGTGAGATGCGTTCACAAACTTTCTTTGAAGGGTTTCTTTCCAAAATTATATATTGGGAAAACATTGATTGGTAAAAGTCAAAATAAAAAGATGTGAATGAATTCAATTAATCGTGAGGTTTTTCTTAGTGATAAGTGTCAAATTTTCTACGGAAACTACTTTCATTTCAAACTGCTATAAAATCTTTTATTCATAACCCCAAATTTTGACCAATACAATTCGAATTTTAGAAGCTCTTTTATTTTAGATTTTCTAAATCAAATTTGCTTTCTAAACATTTGATGCTGATCAGAATAGCAGCCACTTTGAAAGCAGAAAATGTTGATGGGACTGCCTTTTGTAGAGCCTGATCTTCGATTCCAGGAATGGAAATTTATTTCTTGGCTCTTATCTATGATTTGATCTTCCATCTAATTTCTTTGTTTTGCGCCCTCTTACTCTTTGCATTCCACAGGGGGAATGCTCGAGGTGAACGAGGTGGCACTGAGCGGAGCTCTGTCCACTGTGGAGACATGTGTGGGCGGACTCAAGCAGAAAGTGGCTGACAGTGTGGCTCGCTGCAGGGACAAAGTCCAGCAGCAGGAGGCGCTGTGTCAACAGACCAAGGACAGCATGCTGCAGCTGCTGGTGAGGAGCCGGCCATATTCTGGCAGCTTTTACAGATGAGGAGGCATCTCGTGCACTTGATTCCTAGGAATCGAGTTCCTAGGCTGCCTCGCCTGCCCTGCAGCTCACATACACAGCTCGGCGAGCCTAGGAATCGAGCGCGAGATGCCTAGTATACTGTGTATATATAATATATACCCCCAATAACAAGCCCACATCACCAAATGGAAATATTAGTCTAACCCTAGATGTATCAGGTTTTGACTCTAAAGTAGATAGTCTGCTCGTAAAGCCCGGAATGCACTGAACGCATTAATGGGCGCTCCTATAGCACACTACAGGTACAAGACACCAAATACCAACAGCACAGAACAAGCAGTGTGCTGTGAAATATGTTTGGGGGAGCATGAGACAGGTGGGACCACTTGAAAGCGGCTGCACAGAGAAACAGGCAAAGAGAGAGGGAGAGAGACAGCTTTGGTCGCTGCTGGGTCCTCATTTGAAACGCGTTGGGAGTCGGGGGCGGCCGTCAAGGCAGTGAGTTTGACGCGCCTCATAACATTTCTCGTGTGTGTTCGACCGTTTAAAACAACCAGGTGTGCGTCTTCAAAATGTGAGCGTCGGATGCTTAAGTGCTTTCGGGGCTTAACGGTCTGGATTCCCAACATGTACAGTACACTAGAGTGAAATAAGACCTTTTTAAAAGTTTTTCTGAAAATGAATGGATGTCCATGAAAATACTTGTATTAGTATTTTATATTAGAATGCAACCAAGTTCCTCTGTATGCTTCAGCTCCCAGTGATGGAGATTTTTAAGTTCAAAATGATTTTTACCGGGAATTATTGAATTGACAAGATTGAGTGAAAAGAAACAAACCCTTGTGTCTTAATTGGACCAATGTCATGTCTTACCCCAAAACATGCAAATTGGTAATGTTTAGGGGTGCACCGATCGATCGGCAAGCAATCTGTATCGGCCGATTTTGACCTCAACTATGCGATCGGCTGATTGCAGATATTTATTTACAAAATAAAAAATATATTTTTTAAATAAAATAAAAAGCCCTATCACTAATCAGGCTTTCCAACGATATAAAATACAATGTCAATTGGTATTATTAAAGGGGAGAAATAATCGACCGAAATAACGTTTCCAAACTTTTTTTGAGGAGTTTATATATCGGTGATCGGTCGATGATCGGTTGGGCAGATATTTCCCATAGGTGATCGGTGGCAAAAAAACGTGATCGGTGCACCCCTAGTAATGTTCATAGGAAGCATCTTGAATTCGATGTCCAAATGAGTTCAAAACAGTCAAACACTGACTGGCAGCCTGATTTAATTGATAATATTCGTGTGTGTGTAGGAGGAGCACAATCGGGACATGGGGGAGATTGTGGTGTCCCAGACTCTGATGGGTCTGTCTGCTGTGAAGGAGCTGAGCCAAACTCTGAGGGCCTCAGTGGAGAAGCAGCAAGCGCTCGTCCACCAGGTTGGTCCCTTCACTTTGACTTGACTCTGTCTTCCCCCCCCCCACGGCCCATCAAAGTCAACTCTGCTCAGCGATGAGAAACTTTGACACCTGTGTCCTCTCAGGCCACATCCTTCTCCTGTACTTACACATTGTCGTGATGTGTGTGTGTGGGGGGGGACAAGTCATCTCCTATAAATCCACTCCGCTCCTTCTCAAGCGCTGTCTTGACAAAAAGGAGTTGAAGTTGTGTGTAGAAAAAATGTACTGTACCACGAAACACGATTTCAGACGGCAGCCCGTCTTTATTGTCACACGAACACACTACAACACATGCATGCGGCCACAACACACACTCATGCTGACTGTGGCCGGTGAAATATGTCCTCTGCATTTGGCTTGTCCTTTCCTCCAGGGGGCAGGCCAGAGCAGTGGTCGCTATTTCTATTTACCAATGAATTTTCACATACGACTGCATAATTGGTTCTTGTATTGCATGCAACTGTTTTCCCAAATGGATAGGTAGTGTTTTTGAAAATGATGAAACGCTACTTAAAAAGTGTCCCCGTCGCTCAGGTGGAGGCGATGAAGGAGATGGGAGTGTTTTTCGGTCGCCTGGTTCATGACCTGGGGGGTCTGAGGAAGGCCTCCATCCACGGACTGGGCGCATTGCAGGCCGAACATGACCTCCTGGCGGGAAAGATCCGACAGTTCGAGGAGATGCAACAGGCGGTAAGAAACTGCCGACATGTCGAGTTGGAAGCCCTAATTAATGTCTTGGTGCATCTGTGTTACTTCCTGCCTGCTGCTGTGAGAAAAAGGCCTATTTGCAATTTGTTGATATTTCAACTGTTGAATGGGTCTCCTGCATGGACTTGCGCAGCTGAGCTTCTGGTTTATAGCTCACCTGATCCAGAGGATTTGATCTCTTACAGCCCCTGAATCACATGCACGATAGGGGGGGGGGGGGGGGGGGGGGGGGCGCGGTGGCGCAGTCGCCTCACAGCAAGAATGTCCTGGGTTCGATTCCTGCCTGGGGCGCTCAGGGTGTGTCCCCATTTCCTAGTACCTACTGCCCAGGTGGGCTCCTCAAAAGGGCCTTTCTGTGTGGAGTTTACATGTTCTCCCTGTGCTCCCCCGGGGTTTCCTCCAGATAGGACCCCCCCCCCCCCCCCCCCACTAAAAAAATATGCCAAAAGAAATCGCATGCTGCCTAATAATGCCGAGAATATGTACTCGTTAACAGTGAGTCAGAATGCATTGGGTAACTTTGCAACGAGACAGAATTCTGTGCGTTATGGAACACATTTGTACCAGCGGTCAATAACAATGCCTAGTATGCAACAAAAAACTGAAGACAAACGCCAAGTAACTTGAAATTGATTATTAGAATTATTTGTTGTTTATTCTTTTCTTTTATGGTTTATTTTAGACCTATGGTTATGCATATGTATGTTTTGATTTTGTATTGCTAAGCATGGCTTGTGCGTATGTGTGTTTTTGGTGATTGACGTCATGTTTTTTGTTGTTAAAAAAAAAAAAAAAAAAACACTATCATATTTCACCCCACCTAAATATGGTACAGTCCCTTACTGTCTTACTGTTCAGGATATGAAGGAGATGATGCAGTGTCTGTCTGCATATCGTATGGTCCCTTACTGTCTTACTGTTCAGGATATGAAGGAGATGATGCAGTGTCTGCAGAACCAGATGGAGCTGCTGGCCTTGAAATCCCAGAAGGGGACAGCTGACCTGCACTCATCCACCAAGGCCCTGCAGAAACCTCTACAGGCCATTGAGCACGACATCATCACGTAAGTCCAACACGACCCAGTCCCTCCAGCAGAATTAATGCAAATTCAACCAATCTCTGCAAAACAGTGCTTCCTCCAGGAGGGGGGGACGTGTGTCGCACAACGACACCTGCTGGAGAATTGCACGGACTTACTTTTCTATAACAGTATGTGCTTTGCAGCATTTGTTTCTCTATAAGAGTAATTTATTTAATGTAATGTATTTGTTTGTAGCATCTGTAACTTTGTGCTGCTTTTCATGGCCAGGTCTGCTAAAAACAAAATGTTATTTCATTTATACTTTCGCAACGTTACTCTCCTAGAACATTTGCATATATCCACACTACCATTCAAAAGGTTTGACACCATATTTTTCTTATATATTGTTTTACCATTTAGAATGTAGTTAAGACATCAAAACTATAAAATTACACAAATGGAATTGTGCTGTGACAGCAAATTAAAGCTAGCTTATATTCTTTAAAGTAGCTGCCCTGACTTCATGCAGCAGTGTCCAGGATTTAGCAGGGGCCACCGCTGATATATATATATATTCCCTCTATTATAGAGGAAACCCTGCAATATTTGCCGGCGCTCGCAATTTTTCAAAATTCACTTTGTGCCTGTGACTTTGGTGCCTGGACAAGTGAAAGATAATTTGACTTTTCCGAAGGGGCAAATGCCTCAAAAAGTTAATGTCGAGCCATGCAATAAGATGACCGATAAAGAATGCTTGCCTGAAATAAAACCCTAATGGCTTGATTCAAAATGATTGGTTGACGCTGTATTATTGCACTCCCTTGTTCCTCTGTGCAGTTGAAAGTGTAAAAATAACTGATACCAACTGTTGTTCCCCTGTCCCGCCGCCAGGCGGTGCAGCAGCTTGGAGCAGCCAGGCGCTGCCCAGGCTGAGCAACTCTGCTCCTCCCCGGCCTCCCTGGCCTCCTCTCTCCGTCTGAATGCTGAGCAGAGTCAGGACATGCTCACCCAGATCACACAACACAGCTCCACCCTCCACAGCTCCCTCTCTGGTGACTAATCACTACTCCACTACTGTTACTACACTGCCAATATTAATTTCTATGTACCTTTTCAAAAAGGGTAATGTTTTTCAAGGGAGTAAATGGACAATAAAATAAACAAACGGTAAAAAACTATTTGAGGAAATGTATGTGCAGATTTTGTTAATTCCAAAGTCCAGTTGCTCTGCTGGTGGCAACTGTCAGATCATGTCGGAGAAGCCCTGGTTTATCCATTCTGCATTTCCTACATGGTTAATTGGATGTGAGCGGGCTCCTTCCTGTCTGTCACTGATCTGAAAAGATGAAACAAAAATCTTTTTTTAAATTGAATGTAGCAGTTTGTACATGAACGGTTTACATTAAAGCTGCAGTGTTGCTAACTTGCCTGTCTGTGTTTGACCCTCCAGGTCTGGTGGAGCGGGACCTGCAGTGGAGCTCCAGGGCCAGGGAGCAGGCGGAGACTCGAGCCCAGCACCAGCTCACCTTGCTGGGAGAGAACTCCGCCGAGGCTCATGCCCTGCAGCAGGTAACCGGCTGGACCGGAGGAAGCTTACCGACATCTATTCTGTCTGTCCTCATTCTGTTTTTGGTTTGGCAGAAGTAAATTCCAACGCAAGTACGGAAAAGTATTAGAAATTAATTTGATCGTTTCCCGTTCTTGAATGAAAAAATGTGTTTCAGGTCCGACACACAATTCTAGCTTTTTACTATGTTGTTGTAGCCACTTTGAGTCCACAGTAGAATAATGTTCAGATAGAGGGATGCTCTTATTACCCAGCCGCTTGCATTATTTCAATTATCCACCAAAATCAAATCTAGTCAAGAACATACTGTAGATTGTGTCTGGAAAAAATGTCATTCTAAAATGGAAAGCGTGTAGGCGCCCTTCCTCACATCTCAGATATCTGTCGCTCTGAGCAACAATCTTCATCTATATGACCTAGTTAGTAGGGGCAAATGTCTATCCGCATAAATCCTATTGGACACCAGATAAAATCTTCAAAGCAAATCAAGATATGGAATGAGTATGACATCCTCCCCCAGCCCTGATTTCCCCCCCCAATTGTACTTGGCCATTTTCCCCCTGCCATCCCCTGGGGTGTGTAGTGTATAATACAGTACATGCTTTGAATTCCTTTAGTTTTAGCTATGCAGTGTTCTAAGCAGACTGGATGGCATGCAGCAGATGATAGAGTGCTCATCCATAAGAGACTGGACTTGGACTTGTGACCAAAATGTTGAGACTTGACTTGGACTTGCCCCTCAAAGACGTGAGATTTGACTTGGACTTCAGCTCAAAGTAGAGCCCGATACTGGATTTTTGGGGCCGATACCGATATTGGGGATTAAAAAATTCCAATACCGATATATCGGCCGTTATTCTTAGATTTTATATAATACACATTATAAAACGGCTCTCTCAAATCAAGCAATCTGATTGGTTCACAGCCATTGTATAATTCCAGTAACCGAGTTCAATAACCCATGGCCATGGGTTATTGGTTGCCATGGCAACTCTCTTACTAAGAGAGTAATAATAAGGCTTACCTCAAATGACAACGTAGAAAAAAAAAATGGCGGAGACAGCTGTCAGATCCTTGTGAATCGATCTTCGCTTATAACTTTACTAATACTTCGCAGAAAATGATGTTTTGTACAAGAATAGATGCGGGCTAATGTCTTCTTTGCAAAAGAAAGGCTGTTAACCCCGCATTTAACCCCGTAACGTTAGTTGGTGTCGGGCTTTGCAGAAAGCATTCAGCTTCTCAGCAAGCGCTGAGAATGCAACGCTGCGCTGAGCTGCCTGTCGGGGTTTCCAGAAAGCTCTCAGCTACTCAGCAAGCGCCAGGATTGGCCAATGTCAACTTCAGTCTCCAGAACGATCCAATCAAATCACCCGCATGTTCTTGCGGTCCCGCCTTACAGTAGTGTTTCAACTGACTCTATCAGAATGACATGCCAGTCGGAGTCGGACTTATAGTATTATTATTATTATTATATTATCATACTTGGAAACCGTTTTATAAAAGCAATATAGCACTCGAGCTGCGTGTGTTGTGGAATATATCCCCCTGATCAGCTGTTATCCCACGAGGCTGCATATATTTGGCACAACACACTGGCTCTCATGCTATATTGCTTAATTATATTACACACATTTTTTGCAATAGTCCCTCAAATACAAAACACGACAAAGATTTGACTTGAGATATGTAATGTGGGCACCATATTTTACAGTGTAACAAACTTTATTGTCCAAAATGACTGAAACTGTCAACTTCACTGGGAATTTAATAATTATAAATTACCAGACATACAAAAACACAAATTGAACAAATATATATAACTTTTGAGAAAAATAATAAAATATACACATGCTGTCTATAACTTTCAAAAATACTAATATCTGCTATATGGCAAACATATCGGCCGATACCGATATATCTGCTATTGGCCGACTGATATATCGGTCAGGCTCTAGCTCAAAGACTTGAAACTTGACTTGGACTTGCAAAAAATGACTTGTGAGTATCTCTGCCGTGAACTCACATCTGGAGTTCAAGCTTTGCACAGTAACTTCAGTCGGTGGAAGTACTTCCCAGACAACTCATTCAGCCAATCAGCGTCACCAAATCCAGTCCTTCAGCCAATCGGCATCAGGTCTAAATCCAAATACACTCAGAAGAACGCCGAAAACGTATTTTCCGGCGAGAAACTCCGCTTTTGCATACTCCTGTTTAATTGTTAGTATTGAGTCTATTTCTGCAATAACTGCTCTTATGGCTTTGTAAACTCGACGAACATTGATGTTACCGCTTGAGCCGGGGAGCCATGGAGGCAGCTGTTACTGTTCCTGATTGGCCGGTTACGATGTCAACTACAAGGCAGTTCCCTGGTTGGCCCGGACACTTGTATTTTCTGAAAACACCCGCCCCGGGCTGGAGGCTAGACGGAACCGCAGAGAAACGGCAAATGGAATGTGGAATGTGAGTTCCGGTTTTAACCAGGCTTCTGTGTGTAACCTCACCTCGGTGTGTGTTGTCCGTGCAGAGGTTTGAGCAGTGCTGCAGTACCTCACTGCAGGCAGCAGGGGAGCAGCTGTCCGGGGGGGAGAAGGAGGTGACCCAGGCTCTGCTGGCCCTGCAGCAACAGAGCGCTCTGGACCGGGACATCCTGGACCAGCAGGGGGCAGCGCTGCACAGTCAGGTGGAGAGCAGCAGCCGCACTGTTCACTGCTTCCTGCAGGAAGAGCTGCAGGAGGACACCCCCACTGGTAAAGTAGCTTTTCCTTTTTCCTCCTAGCAATTTGTATCTTCATAGGTTTTTGTGTGTACTGCTTCTTATAATGCTACATCTAAAGATTATTTTTGATTTGATGTTTTCCAATTAATCGTTTATGTTGGCCCATAAAATTTCAAAATAAAGGCAATTGTCCATCACAAGTCAATTCCAAAGTGAATCTTCAAATTTCTTCCTTAGTCTGACCAGCAGCCAAAAAAAAGTATTCATTCATGAGAAAGGAAAATAAGTAAATGTTGCCATTTTGTGAAGCTACCCAGCAAATGTTTGGTATTATCATCTCTAAATTCACCGTTCGAACGTTCTCAGTTTTTTGTTTTTGAATAATGAGTGAACTAAAGTGAGTTGAAGTGTGATCTGAACTTGTGCTAACCTGTGCTGCTCCTCTCCACCAGGTGACCTTGTGCTGTCCCAGTCACTAACCTGTGCTGCTCCTCTCCATCAGGTGCGACTCCTCAGAGGAAGCAGTTTGTGTTCCCCACACGCCTCCAGACCCCGCGGGGCCGAGAACAGCTGCTAGAGGACCTCGGGAGGAGGCAGGACGAGCTGCAGCCTCTGCAGCAAGAGGAGGAAGAGGAGGACAAGAACCTGTCCCACCCTGAACCTGTAGGTTTACTGGCTTCATCACTAAGTTTACAAACCCCTCACTGGCCATTTCTGCTCCAACTTGCTCTCTGTGCTTCCCTTTTGCAGAAGCCTTCATCCTGCTTCCATTTAGACTCCGTTCTCAGTCTCTAAATCAGTGGTTGTCAAACCTTTTCACGCCAAGGACCCCTAAACTGACACCAATTAGACCACGGAACCCCATTTATTAGGAATTTGTCCTTGGGTCATTTTCTGGGTTTTAAAAAGCTCTCTCCATGTTACAAAGTGATTCTCTGTCTCCACCAGTTTGTTTCACTACGGAGGTCAGTGTGGGGAGAGCGTTATTTCTGCTGATGTGTGTCCTTGGCAAAATGTAACGGGGTGTAGACATGGGTCGGTTTGAAAAATTTGAAACGGGTTTGATATTCCCCAAAAAAACTTATCAAACCGGTATATCGAATTTTACATTTTTTTTTTTGTGTACCCCATAAATGACTGTAATGGTGCAGTTGGTGGCGATAATGCACCTCTAAGCTGGTATGCCAACCAGCACTAACACTGAATTAAAATAAGCACAACCATTTAACTAACAACACAGTTTTTATTTCTCATAACTAGTCAGCTGAACTTTTCTTCAAACATCAACATAATAAACAAAATAAGACTTTTGCATTCTAGTGCAACTTGAGAAGAGGCTAATACGAAAAATAGTGCAATCAGAATGGATTGGCACATTTTTTTTATTACGTTTTTTGTTTTTTTCGGTTCACACGTGATCAAACCGTTTGGGCTCGTACACCGAACCGGTCAAACCGGAAATCGACACATGCCTAACAGGGTGGAGGTTTTGTTAGTGACTATACTTTCCGCTGTTCCAGCAACTATCTTGCATTTAGGAATCCCCAGATGATTGGTAGGCGGGGAGACCTCCACTTGTCTCAGTTTGGAGAGAGTGCAGTGTTATAATTGTAAACATGCTGTCTGTCAGTTTGGAGGGAGTGCAGTGTTATAATTGTAAACATGCTGTCTGTCAATTTGGAGAGAGTGCAGTGTTATAATTGTAAACATGCTGTCTGTCAGTTTGGAGAGAGTGCAGTGTTATAATTGTAAACATGCTGTCTGTCAATTTGGAGAGAGTGCAGTGTTATAATTGTAAACATGCTGTCTGTCAGTTTGGAGAGAGTGCAGTGTTATAATTGTAAACATGATGTCTGTCAGTTTGGAGAGAGTGCAGTGTTATAATTGTAAACATGCTGTCTGTCAGTTTGGAGAGAGTGCAGTGTTATAATTGTAAACATGCTGTCTGTCAGTTTGGAGAGAGTGCAGTGTTATAATTGTAAACATGCTGTCTGTCAGTTTGGATGGAGTGCAGTGTTATAATTGTAAACATGCTGTCTGTCAGTTTGGAGAGAGTGCAGTGTTATAATTGTAAACATGCTGTCTGTCAGTTTGGAGAGAGTGCAGTGTTATAATTGTAAACATGCTGTCTGTCAGTTTGGAGAGAGTGCAGTGTTATAATTGTAAACATGCTGTCTGTCAGTTTGGAGAGAGTGCAGTGTTATAATTGTAAACATGCTGTCTGTCAGTTTGGATGGAGTGCAGTGTTATAATTGTAAACATGCTGTCTGTCGTCGTGTCCATCTTGTGCAGGACTCTCTGGAGGAGGAGCCTGCTGATGACACTCTGGCCACAGAACACGTGGAGAACGAGCCCCTCATGATCAACGAGAACAGCAGGGTGCCGTTCTTCAAGGTGAGACAAACGGCAGAAGGTTCAGTTGAAAGTGGGAACTCCAGATTGATGTATCGACTGTGGAAGATGAGTTTTTACAGCGAGTAAAGGGAGGTTGAGAAGGAAGTCCGCTTTTCGGCGGGGAAGCACTCGCTGTATTTCAATGGCATAAAATGCCTTCAAAATCAGTTTAGAAGTTTTTATGACTGAATTGAGGCTTTCAGCTGTACATGTTTCTTGTGTCATGTAATAGCCTATAATTGTTGTCTTTTCCCCCCCTCTTTTCTTTTCCTCAGAAAAAGACAAACAAGAACAAGTCTGCCAAACTGCCGCTCCGACCACAGAACTACTAGTTTTAATTTTGTATTCTTTTATTCTTATTTTTTTATTCTCCCTTTTATGTAATTTTTTCTTTTAAAATCATTTTTAGGCTGTGTAATGTTGTCTTAAGTGTTTAATACTGTTTTAGCATGTTATATTTTTCTGTTATATTTTTAAATAAAATTCAAGACTTTCATGTACTCGTGTTTGTGGATTTTATCGATTCTTGTAGTGAATTAAGATCTAAATGGTTATGGAAACCTCTTTTAACCAATGAAATTCCAACTCTGATGTCAGAGTTAAGCTTTTGGATATTAAATGGATAGATGGATACTTTATTGATCACCTGGGGGAAATTCGGGTGTCCACACAGCTCATACAGTCTGATAAAAACATATAAAAACACAGATTAAAATGACGAGACACATTAGGAGAGAGGAATAAAGAATAATAATAAATGTGGCAGTGAGGGATTTTCAAGGAAATGTTGAGGGTTAACAGCCTGCCCTGTGCTAGAAATGTAATAACGTATTGCCTTGGCAACAAAGTGGATAGCAAGTTTCCTCTGCGCAGCTCTTACGGTGATGACGGTGACCATTGATACAGAATGGAAATTAACAGCTCTTACGGTGATGACGGTGACCATTGATACAGAATGGAAATTAACAGCCAAATGTGAAGAAAATAGCCAAGAGTCTTGGAAGTCATCTGACAATCTTGATGAAGAGGAGCAATCTTGTACATTCACATGTGGCTACAGGTTTACACACCCTGGTGCATTGAAAGTCAGATGTTTGACCTAGTTTGTCTGTGACCCTGCAATATGCTTTCCTGCAATTGGTTTTAGCTTTTATCTTTGTGTGTGTGAGATTGATGTGCATGCCTTTTGTACCTTCCTGCAATATGCTGACATCTTTAGATGGAGACAGATGGCTGATGTGGGTCGTCTGCTATCCTTGAATGGTGTGTGCATGTATCCAAGACTTTCTGTATTAACTGTAACTGAAATGAAAATTATGTGAGTACATTAAACTGATTGTCTAAATAGGTGAATTCAAATGTTCTATATCATACCAGGGTAGGAAATTAGCAGGGGCTCATGGCAAAATGCCCCTAAAAAAATCTAGAATGGCCCTTGGAACTGGGGTGACGGGCTTTTAAATGAGTTTAATACTTTCTGTATTTTAACAATATTCTGTATTTGCAAAGCATGACTTGAAAATGGCCAACTAGGCATCTGTACAACCCCCGCCCCTCCTCCTACTAGCGTTATTTACCTCAGTGACAGGCAGCACAAGCTAGCTGGCCAGCTAGTTCACTCATGTTTTTACCAAGTACATGAATAACATGCCAGACAATCAAAAGTGTTGTTGAGATAGAAAATGGGGATCTTTAACTGATTGTTTATGAACTTTTAGAAATAAGATATATGCTTGGATGAGAGTAATTGATTGGTCTGTCATGCTACATAGGTGCAACTAAAATATTTCCCAACATTTGATAAAATTGCCCTGGAAATTATCCAAAAATGCCCCCGAAATATATTTCACAGGGGCAAAAATAGCTCTTGTTTAAAAAAGTTAATTTCCTAGCCTGAACCATACACAAAATACATAAGGTGGGTTTAGTGGCACTAGTAGGAATATCGCATCATGAAACTGAAGTTCTTAAATTGTGGAGTAATAATTATTCCATTGTTCCATGTTTCATAGTTTACAAGAGCTATCAGCTGTTATAGTTTTAATGTTTATGCAAACAAAAAGTGCATAGCTGCTGCAAGTTTTGTGGATTTCAATATAACATTCAGTTATAAATCATATCAACATATCAGTGCTTTTGCATAGTGTTAAAGGCTGCATTACAGTAAAGCAGTGCTTCCCAAACTGGGGTGCACTGCGTACCCTAGGCCAGTGATACTCAACTTGCCGCCCGAGGGGCCAGATGCGGTCTGCGATAGGGTGTAGAGTGGCTCCCCGACCATTTTCTAATAATTTCACCTTCGTTTTCATTTTGAAAACTAACATGAAACCAAGTTTGACTGAGCTCCACCCAGGCACTTATGTACTTAACTAACTTAACCTAACTAACTATTCTGTGTGCACAACATTGTCAGACTAAACTCCAGAAAGCCTGGCACCTCAAAAACCTACAATCCGCTACAGAAAAATGTATATTGTTTGTTTATTAACTGGCCCCTGGCCTATCATTTCACAAAAGTGGCCCCCGGGTAAAGCAAGTTGAGTATCCCTGCCTAGGCACTAGGGCAGTAGTTCCCAACCTTAGGGTCACGGCCCCAAGTGGAGTCGCCTGGGATTCAAATATGGTCACCTGAAATTTACCCCCCAGCCCTTCTTTGTTAACACCACATACAATTTAAAACTAGCGAAAATGATTAGGGTCACTCATAAACAGCAATGTTTAGCATGACTAGAGGAAGAAGAAGGAGAGGGGGTTGTAGCCATTTCAGTGGGTCGGTACCACTAGGGGTGCTAATGGTCCGGAATGGTCTTAATGCATGGTGAGTGTTTCAGATGCACTGACCATGGTCCGAACCACTTAGTGTGTGGTCGGTCAGGTGGTCAGTGTGGCCTGTCACGTGGTCCGTCAGTGTTCCTTCTTGTCTTAATGCATGGTCAGTCAGCGTACAGACGCACTGACCATGATTCGGACTACTTAGTGTGTGGTCGGCCAGTGGGGTCTGTCACATGGTCCGTCAGTGTTCCTTCTCGTCTTAATGCATGGTCAGTGTCTCTCAGATGCTCTGACCATGGTCCGGACCACTCTGTGTGGTCGGTCAGGTGGTCAGTGTGGTTCTGTATTGTTCGGTATTGTATTCCTGTGAGTTTGCTGTCTGTCAGTGAGGAAATGACGTGTCTGACAGGCAGTGTTGGGAAAGTTACTGAAAATTGGTAATTAGTTACAGTTACTAGTTACTTCTCTCAAAAGGTAATTTAATTACTTTAAAGTTACCAGTTACTTCAAAGTAATTAGTTACTAGGGAAAGTAACTTTTGCGTTACTTTTAAAAGTCTGCTTCGATTGTTATTAATGCACACATTATGTTAGTGTTGCTGTGCCACAGTGTGGCATTGAACATTCGCTTATTGGGGAGGCTTATAGCCTATCAAGGTCCTTAGCCTCTGGGGCTCTGGCTGCAGCTCTCTCCCCGGACGAGGTCTGAGGATCAGAAACTGGGTAATCCTCTGAAGTTGTCCGTTATTTTCATGTCCTAAAGTAACTAGTAACTAGCCCAGTTACTATTTTAGTAACTGTAACTGAGTTACTGAATTTGAAAAAGTAATTAGTTAGATTACTAGTTACTGAAAAAGGTAGTTAAGTTACAGTAACTAGTTACTTAGCAACTAGTTACTCCCAACACTGCTGACAGGATATAGAGAGCCAAAGTGGAACGTCACTTCCTGCTTCAGCACTGTACCAGAGATTTTCAGGAAAGATCACATGACATTTCACTTGGACCAAAACGTAAAAAAAATGCGGATTTAAAGAAAATATTTTTTCGATGTTTTTTTTTAAAGTTTTGGTCCGAGTGAAATGTTCTATGGTCTCTCCTGATCCTATAGCTGAACCGTTTGGTTTGACCAAGTAAAAGTATTTTTATAAGCATTTTATGCAATGTCTATGGAAAAATAAATTGCAGAAGAAAATCTCTGGTACAGTGCTGAAGCAGGAAGTGATGTTCAGTCTGCCACTTTGCCTCTTGATCGGTTCTCAGCGTCAGATGAGCAGGAATTTCTGAGCAGGAATTTCTTACTTCCGGTCAGGATCTTTCAAAATAAAAACAATCATTCAAACTCGATCAAACACAAATGGAAGTGATATCACACAAATTGAATATACATACCCATGGAAAAGGTTATATTCATTTAGATCTATCCTATATCCTTTGGTATTGTAGTACTAAGTACTTCTATATTATTATATTAAGCTTGCTCCCATCAGAGCGCCATTCAGAGGGTCAATTTCAAAGCTATGTAAAAAATAAATAAAAATAAAAATGTAATATTTATTTGAAATGGGCCCATTTTAATGGCCTTCTAACCATAGCTTCTAACTGATGGGAGCCAGCGGCTGGAAAATCCCTGCTCAGTTGACAGTGTACAGAAATGTCCAAAACAATAAAATTTACACACATCAGGCTTCAAGAGCCGTTTCCTATGACAGATGGAATATGCAGCTGCATGTATGAGGCTTGAGTGTCCGACTCTAGCCGACCAACTCTGTTTACATTTTATAAACTGCGACAGTTCACACAACTTTAACAAGACATGCATATATTATACATCAAACTCTTGAGCTACCTCTCACTCAGAATGTCAAAATATAAGCGATGTGATCTAGGCCTATAGTTTTTGAGATATTTACGTTTGTTTGGCACAACTCAATGAACTCATACTATTAACTGCCATGGGGTTCCGCATTTCTGGGTGGCAAGTGACGTCACGCTGATTCGTCCTATACTATGAATCGACCATATAATTGTCATTTGATTTTTTTTACACTTGCCAAAATTTTGCTATTAGTGTAGAAAGCATTTCAAGAAATAACACACCGTCTCCTTTGTAGGTCTATTTTCATTCAAACATTAAACTAGAGGTTCATGTTAGTGTTCTTATGTTCATTATGTTGGACATAGTTCAATTTCTACTTCAATTCTTATCGTAAAAAAAAACGAACTTTATCATGCTTTTACTTTGAAGGCAAAATCACTAAACCGGAAGTGCAATTCCTGCTGGAGAAAAACAATCCTGTTTATTTGACGCTGGTCCCTCTCTCTCTCTCTCTCTCTCTCTCTCTCTCTCTCTCTCTCTCTCTCTCTCTCTCTCTCTCTCTCTCTCTCTCTCTCTCTCTCTCTCTCTCTCTCTCTCTCTCTCTCTCTCTCTCTCTCTCTCTCTCTCTCTCTCTCTCTCTCTCTCTCTCTCTCTCTCTCTCTCTCTCTCTCTCTCTCTCCTCTCTCTCTCTCTCTCTCTCTCTCTCTCTCTCTCTCTCTCTCTCTCCGCCCTCCGAGTTAATCATCATTTCCAGTGTTCGGTGTGGCGCAGATTATTTTCTCCAGCTAAAGGTAGGCTAACAGTACTTTACTGACACTTTTACTCTAACTTGACTCTTTGAGACTGTTAACATTGTTAAAACTGTTAGCCTATTTGCTTATTTAGACTAAAAAGAGTAGGCTAACTATCAGCTGCCAAAGTTTTCTCTGTGTAAAAAAAGATTCAAAACTAGACTTGTTCACCCTGAAGTTATGAGGTCGCACGGCCCTCACCGTTATATCAAATGAACACACAGTCTGTCTTCTCACTCTCTCTCTGTCTGTCTCTCTCTAAAAGATACACAAGAACAAATGTTGGTTTTACAATAAATCCTACTCTTGAGAAAAAAAGAAACACATTTTTTCCCCCTTTGTGGATGTATCAGAAACTCACATCTGATTATAGCATTACAGTGAACACAATTAGAACAGCTCAGTTTGAAGTGGCTGTTGATGGGTTAGCCTCAATGCGTTGAGACTATCATCTCTTGCTATAGTAAAATGGAAGAACTTCTTGTCACATGTCGCTCTTCAGTCAGAAACCTTTTTGATATTGCAGACTGTGACGTCAGACAGATTTTAGATGCACACTCATAGTCCCTTCTCACGGGGGGCATTTTGTGTCGAAAAGGCAGGGTAAACACAGGTGCAAGCAAAACACTAATGAGGGTTTCAAACTTCCACGATTGGAATTTGGAAACCCTCAGTGTTTTGCTTGCACCTGTGTTTATTCTGCCTTTTTGACACAAAATGGCCCCCGTGAAAAGGGTCTATTCTCACTCGGTCATTGAATTATAGAGTATATTATATACTATATAATATTTAAGCAATATAGCATAAGAGCCAGTGTGTTGTGGCATATAGACGGGTTTCTTGTATACAAACACGAGTGGATGCGCGCGCATCCCTGGGGTAAAAGCTCTTTGTAGTAGATTTCGCACTTTGTAGTAGACTATTCACGTAGATCGCACTGTTTGCAAGACGACTGCTTAATAAAAATTCAATTTCAGAGTTGGAAATGTGTGTTTGCCTTTCTTTTGCAAAAAATATGTATGGTTTGCTGACATAATTTCGCTACTTTGGCCGTTTTGTTGTTGAGCCGGTCCCTTTAATTGACATGGGCGTTCACCTTCGTTAACCTACTGACCCACTGCCACACAGCTAGCTAACGTAAACAAACATCTGACAGGTAGCTAGTAGCTAGCTAGTCCATGCCAGGGTGAGTAAAGATGCCTATCGATTATATTGTAAGCCTATGTAGCTCTGACCGCGCCGATTACCTGAATAAATTAGTACTAAGCAATGGTGAGAAATTACCAGATCCATATTCTATTCCGGACAATGAATGGATTTTAGATATGTCCAAGTGGCCCGCCATTATATGGCCAGATATCTACACATATCTCATAGAGAAGCCAAGTGTTTACACAAAAGAAAATCTGCGTGCATACAAATCCTTGGATGCCTATAATTACGTACTTTGTGGAAATGTACAAGAGGTCAAGTATCATGATACGGGTTCAGGGTTTTGCATTTTGAGGGCAGGTGTCCTACCTAGCCAAAGACAAGGCTTAAAAACAAAACCATACGATGCCTGGGTTTACGTGCATAAGGACCTTGGCTACATATTAACAGCAAACTGCACATGCATGGCAGGGTAAGTATCAAACAACAGATAATCTGAGATCATGATTTCACACACTTTTTTGGCTAATAACCTACCCATCGCTCCAGTCTCGCCTCTTGTTGCAGTCATGCTGCAGCCATCATGTGCCAGGTGGAACTGTCAGGGCGCAGACGCACCGAGGAGGAGGTTGCTTGCACATCCAAAGCAAATCAGTGGAAGGACATGTCCAGAAAGAAAGTAGAGCCACAAACCCTGAAGAACATCAACTTCAGCCGACCAAAACGACATCAGACAGAGTTGCCCCAATTACGCCACGCACCAACACCACAAAATGTACCAGGTAAATAAGAGCGAAACACTGGCTGCAGGTTATTAAGCCACGGGTGATGCGTAAATGCGCTGGTACTTGGTGAACTATTACGCACACCCTCATTCAGGTGTGTAGTGCTTACCTGGAGAACTTGGGGAGCGCACCTATTGGGAACAACTCCCCCCCCCACCACCAATTTTACTATTGTAAAAACAAACAAAAAGTGTGGGAGCTCCCCTGTGCTCCCACAGCACTACACCCCTGTCTGTACCCAATAGGCGAATCAATAGCCTACCTAATAATTTCACTAATTTCTCACAGCACTAAATTGAATATCTAATTTAACATAAATGATTTTGATAAGACTGTTACTGTAAAACGACCCCCTTTTATGCTATTGCTTACATACTTTCCCTGCTACACACAGCAATTACAACTGAAGATCTCCAGGCTCTGCAAAAGATATGTCCAAACGCTGCTCTGTTTACATCCATCAACACAGCTGCAGACTCTGAGACAGATACAGCATCAGAAACAGAAGATGAACTCCCCGAGCCCCTGACAGCTATGCATGACCCATCTGCTAGGGACCTGTCGTCAACTGACCTTAGCGAGAAGTGCAAAGCCAGCTATGACAAAATGAGAAGGCAATGCACAGCTAACAGACTGGAACATCTACAGGACGTCACTAAAGAGCAGGCACAGTGCACAACATGGAACATCCATCGAGTGGGACGTATAACGGGCAGTAGCTTTCACAGGGTTATTAAATGCAAGGAGTCCTCAGTTGAAAGTGTTGTTAAACAGATAATGCAGTATGAATCCACAGATCTCACTGTTCCAGCTGTCATGTGGGGAAGGCAAATGGAAGATACTGCACGGCAATCTTACCAAACAGAAATGAGTAAGATACACAAGGACTTGACTGTAAAAAAAGTGGGTCTAAGAGTGAAAGCAGATGAGCCATACCTGGCTGCTTCTCCTGATGGAGTATTCTCCTGTGCCTGCTGTGGAACAGGGCTGTTGGAGATTAAATGTCCATACAAGTACAAGGAGGGACTAGAGGGGTCAGAGTCTGATGCATCATTTTGCCTTGACAAAAACTATGATCTGCGACCTACTCACCAATATTACACACAGATTCAATTACAAATGTATGCTTGTCAAATGGACAAATGTGATTTCATGGTGTGGACCAAGACAAGCACCATCATTTGCCGGCTATGGAGAGATGAGTCCTTTCTCCAAGAAAATATTCCCAAGGCTGAGGTCTTCTTCATGGACCACCTCCTTCCAGAACTTATCTGTCGCCGCAAAGACCCCGACCTGGCTGAAGAGATCAAATGTCTCTCCTGCAAAAGGCCTAGCTTTGGGAAAATGATCAAGTGCCCAGACTGCTGCCAACACTTCCACTATCCATGTGTGAACATTACCAGATACTCCAAAAAATGGAAATGTGGATGCAAATAGATCCCAATAATGCATGGAGACAAGTGCAGTTGCAGACACTGGAGAAAAATATCAAAATTAACAAGCAAGAAAAAGTCTTAAAAATTCACCTCCAAACAGAAATGTTATTTCTCTTCATTTTGTATTAATTATTCACATGTGTTATAGATGAGAACATTTTACAACTGCATTTCTCTTTTAGTACATGTTGCTTTCATTAGTTTGCATTTAAAGCAGTGGTTCTCAATGTGGGGTCCAGGGGATTCTGGGGGTCCCCACTAATATTTTCATTACAAGTTAACACGATTAGAGAATGTTGAACAATGACTGTGATCATAGTTTCACTGTTATATCTCTACATAAAATACAGAGATTGCTGGGATTCTGGAGAAAATCAGAACTAACAAAACTATTCCCAGATTTTGGTCCATTGCCCTAATGTGGACAAAATTATTTTTTGAATCACAGTTAAAACATTGTCAGTTGATGCATAAAGAACTCCCAGCTAAGGAGAAAATAAATCAAATGTTAGAAGATGATCACTCTGAATTGCTGTCATATGAAAGTGTGTTGCAATATCAAAAATATCTGTTATGTGTCCCATATAAATGTTCTTTTAACACAGTTAACGCCGGGCTACCACAGTCCGCCTAATGTTGGTGAGACCAGCACATATGGTTACAATGTCATCTAGCATATCGACTTGGCTGATGGGTATCACAGTGTTCAGTATCTGAAAGGTTTTAAGCTGACCTATCACTCGTTCCACATGTATGCGGACTCTTGATAACTGCCGTGAAGTGTCAACACAGGAACCAGGCAACTGAGCCTTCCCCTTAGTGAAACTTGGGATTCTCAATGTTGCTCCTACACTGGCCAATTCCTCTCTAACAAGGAAACCTCTATCTGCAAGGATCTCATCCCCATGCTCAAGTTTCCCCAAAAAGCCAGAATGTAAAGTTATTAGCTTGTCAGATGCACGACCTCCCCACCCATCAGACAAAAATGATATGGCTCCTGCTGGTGTTATTCCAATCAGATACTTGATTGTGTTTTGGTGCTTGTAATTTGACCAGGTTTCAGCCCTTGCCTTTAAATTGTATGTTCTCTCTATAAAAAACTCAGTACAGTCTATAATACAACGACACTTCTTAAATTGAGGTTTAAAAGACTTGGGCATGTTTGCTCTCACTGCATCCTTATCAGGCCACGCGATCAAAGGCTTCAATGTTGAGGACAACAAGGGAATCCACTCTCTTAATATTTTTGATACAGTTGAGAATGGAAGTCCAAATCTGTAGGCAAGGTCTCTGTTGCTGAGTCCAAGTCGGACTTTCATTAGAACCAAAAGGAGGTGGTTCTCCCAGCTTAACCCACCCTTAAGCACAAGTTTGCTTTTTTTTACAATATCCAACAGCCACCTGAAAGCCTGCACTGACTGTAACCCAGTAAAAAAAAGTATTTTAGAGTTCATGTCTTTTATAGAATAAAACCCAAATTTGGACTGCTTAAGCTGCTGCTTCAGTTGTTTATTCTCGTCCTGTGTGGCCTCCAGTTCTCTTTTCACAGCATCATAATCATCACGGAGCTGCTTGTACTGCAGGTTGAGCTGGTCCATCTCTTTTTTGGGCACCATCTCGCCTTCATCTGCAACGCAAAAAAGGAGAACAATTACTTAACTCTTGTGTCACATCACGAGCCAGCTCCAAACATACACAGACATGCATGCAACGCACACACACATAGAACATCTGTTTCTTTATCACACTAACACTAAAATAGTCTGAATGCACATACCTTCAGAGGATTCAATAGGACCCGCCTCAGTTTCACCTGTGGGGCTGGTAACAGGGGCCGTAGTGTCATCGCGCCTTCTCTTTCTTTCATATCTATGACAACAGTCGAGTATGGTCAAGTTAACGTGCTAAAAAATTATCAACATATTAATTGATAACAATGCAATAACATAAAGAAGGACACACACATATATCTTATATTCTCAGATACTAAACAAGCTACATTACCAAGATAGGTTAGATTATATTATATTACAAATGATGACTGAATGGCCATACCGTAACTTTCTACATGACATGACACAGACCTTGCCAGCTTTCCTGTGGTGTTTCGGCGGGTGCTGTGTGAAAACACTGATGGAACAAAATCTGGACTCTCATAATCCATTGACGGTGCTCCTGATAAGAGAGAGTAAGCTGTAAGTTAGCTGCTAATTGTTTAACCAACATCAGTTTGACATTTTACAAACCAGGAACTGCAGCCATAACGTTAATGAGCACCAACCGGACAAAATCAATCATTAATGTCTATTCAGAGTTAAAGAAAGCTGTATAATACATTTAATGCACAACAACTTTAGTTGGACAGTTAGTCAAAGTTATGCTATGACTGACTAACATTAGTTATCCCATTTCAGGACAGTGTTGTCAGCTTACTGACAGGCAGCTACTGCACAACACAGCCGACACAGCTGGCAAAACAGACAGTGAAAACACAGCCCTGAAAGGGCCTATCATGAGCTATCACTGGTATGAATCATACAATGACAGCGTTAGCTAAGTTAGCTACTCATTATTTGTTGTTGTTAGCAAACATAAACATAACGTTAGCCTACCAGATATGAAGTGAGCACCGCACAGACTCTCGTCGCCTTTAGGACCAGTGGGACCCCAATCTTCCCTTTTAATGGCCTGGAGCCATAATTTCCTTCTGTTTTTTGCAAATGGATGAGATCCCCGCGGTATATTGTACATCTTCCATCCGTCTTTTTGACGGTTGGTACAGTTTACAGCGCCACAGCTCCTTGTCATGTCTGTCTCGGTCTGTCTGCCTCTGTGTTTTGACTGTGTGGAGCGGCTTCCTTCCTGCTTTCTTCCTACCCCGATCGTGCGCGCGCATCTACGTGATGACGTTGCACATGAACCCGTCTATATATATCCCGCTGATCAGCTGTTATCCCACGAGGCCGCAGGCCTCGTGGGATAACTGCTGAGCAGCGGGATATATGCCACAACACACGCTGCTCGAGTGCTATATTGCTTTTATAAAACGGTTTCCAAGTATGATAATATAATAATAATAATAATAATACTATAAGTCCGACTGGCATGGGATTCTGATAGAGTCAGTTGAAACACTACTGTAAGGCGGGACCTCTAGCAAGAAGATAGACGTGTGGGGACGTCTGGAGACTGAAGTTGACACTGGCCAATCCTGGCGCTTGCTGAGAAGCTGAGAGCTTTCTGCAAAGCCCGACACCAACTAACGTTACTAGGGGTGCACCGATCACGTTTTTTGCCACCGATCACCGATTGCCGATCACCTATGAGAAATATCTGCCCAACCGATCATCGACCGATCACCGATTACCGATTACCGATCACCGATATATATATATACGCCCTGGGGTGTCCGTAAAAACACGAGGCAGGAGACAGATGGGAGTTCAACCGTTTAGTTGTCAGTTCTCTTCAGTACAGTACAGCAGTATAGGCTCTTTACAGCATTATGACAGGAATAGTAGGATTGTGTGTGGTCTGGAAAAAGGAGGCAATAAAATATACAAACAGGTCAGTAACCAAGCTTGCTGTTATATAGGCCAATTATAGTGATAATTAACAACTAATAATATATAAATGATAATTAGGTAAACTGTAAGTCAGTTACTCTTAAACACCAGTCTTGAACCATGACTAAAGCCAAAGAGCTCCCACTCATAGAACCGGGGTTATGCACAATAACGTCATACATTGGGATCCGCATCGAACGAACATCAAAACGACCCGCCCATCGAGGCCGAGTTACAGTGTTATAATTAGCAGCACTATGAGTGCGATCTACATAATGGTGACAGGGTTACATGACGGGAGAAACAACAGAATCACAAGCTACACACGAGCTAAACTCCATCTGAGTAGTGGCATTAATTAGCGCAACAGACAATCAAACCGCAAGTGCACGCACGCCTAAACAAACGTTATTGCAATGATTGCAGGTAGATCGATCTAAAACCAAAAGGGAATGCAATACAGGAATATTAACATAATAATGACTTACTGGTTGGTCATATACGCACACATGGAAGAAAGGGATTAGAACATGTTCATCAACTGTCCAAAGAAAGGAAGAAAGTCCGTCTGAACGGAGCACACATCCACATACTCAGCCGCACACTTTCGCTTCCTTCAAAGTGCCCGCGGGAACATCAATGCTTGCGTGGAAATTGTCTGTGTGTGCGCGTGCACTACCCCGACTACCACAGTACCACCGTGTCAATCTGGGACTTTAATACACACGGACTTAACAGCATGCAAATGCCTCGGTAGGCGGGAGGACTGGAGGTAACTTCTCTCTGCTGAGTCTGCTCTAATCACCAGCTGATTTGTGTGATTCAAAGACGCAAGGAGTGTGTTGACAGTCTGGTGCGGTGTGTGCATGGAGGTGAGTACACTGACGAAAGCAAAGCGTGTGCTTTGCAACACAATGATATAAACGTTAGAGCACAATATGAAAGTTAAACGATAGACATTGAAGACATGAAAATGGGCTGCCTCATGTTTCTCATGTGCAGCATGATCGGCTATGCGATCGGCAACATTAAAGGAATATCAGAAACAGCAGATCACATATTTGAGGTCCAAATCGGCCGATACAGATTGCGTGCCGATCGATCGGTGCACCCCTAAACGTTACGTCTTATTTAGAAATGCGGGGTTAACAGCCTTTTTTTTGCAAAGAAGACATTAGCCTGCGTCTATTCTTGTACAAAACATAATTTTCTGCGAAGTATTAGTAAAGTTATAAGCGAAGATCGATTCACAAGGATCTGACAGCTGTCTCCGCCATTTTGTTTTTTCTACATTGTCATTTGAGGTAACCAAAGCCTTTTAGTAAGAGAGTTGCGCCATCATGCGTCATGGCTCTTCAAATAATAATCAATGGCCATGGGTTATGAGAGTGGTATACGGTATTTATACCATGGCTGTGAACCAATCAGATTGCTTGATTTGAGAGAGCCGTTTTATAAAATGATATAACATCTAAATTACTCCTCCATGCATTACATGTGTGCTGCTCTGCAGTTTATTCACTGTAGATGATGTGGTTAATGTCTCCATCTAGTGGACAGACGGTAGTACTCCATCATCTGAACTGTGGTGAGTCTGCCTCAGACCTGGTTTCAGGTAGACCATTATGATGTCACTAGACTAGACTAGACTAGACATGAAGTTATGAGGCCACACCCTCATATCAAATGAACACACCCAGAACTGACAGAGGAGAATAAGCAGCGTCTGTCTTCTCACTCTCTAAAGAAATATATTGGGGGCAACTTTTGTTTTGCCCTCACCGTCTAAAAATTGGGGGCTTTAACAACATTTTGGGGGCACTTTAAAAATAGTAATTAGTGCATAAAGTTGCTAAAGTGTAGTGAGAACAACAGCACTGTTTGTGTGTGTTCTTCATCGTTGTCTTCTGGCAACCAGCTTGCAGGTGCTGAGTGTCTTACAGATGGAAATTAATTGTATTGAATGAAAATACAATTATCAAAATATTGGGGGCAATTTTTGCCTCATGATCATGTTTTTTAGGGGAATGAATCTGAGATTTATTGGGGGCATTTTTGCCCTGTGTGTGTGTGTGTGTGTGTGTGTGTGTGTGTGTGTGTGTGTGTGTGTGTGTGTGTGTGTGTGTGTGTGTGTGGCCCCTGGCTAAATTCCTACACTGGCAAACACATAGATATATACATAGCTGGGAGAGAGCAGAATAGACAGGGTATACTGTCTGGGGCTGGGCGATATGGTTGAAATCAGTATCACGAATAGTCACAGGGGTCAGTTTAGAAACATAATGTATATCACAATATGGGTCATATAAGCGCAATTAAAATGTAGTACTCCAATTATCATATCATATATTATAATTACCTGGCGATATGATGCCACTGAATAGACGACAAACGATAGTACTGGATTATCGCCCTACGGCACAAAGCTGTCAGCTGTCAGCGAAGCAGCCGGGCCAAATGAGCAACAACTGGAGACATTCTGACTACTCTAACCTTAACCAGAACTAACTAGCACAGAAGAAATCTAACTAATCTACTGCCTAGTCTGCCCTGTCCTGACCTAATCTAGTCTAATCTTAGCCTGAACACTATACGATCATGGCTAATCTGCAGCCTAACCTAAACCACTCTGACCTACCCGGCACCCTCCACCCCAGTCCCTACTCCCACAACAACAAAGATATGAGAAGTGGAGCTCAGGCCGAGAAATACCCCACAACCCCATGGCCACAAGAAAACCTTTCCACATGTGAACTCATACACCCAGGATTGCCTCACCTTAAAGGAGAGGAGGAACCTTGTGAAGGCTGATGCAGCTTAGAGGCCAAACATAGACCCCAACTGGTGACCCTCCTCCAGGACAGGCTGAGATGCAATCGATGCTCGGCTAAACATTTTACATTTACAAATATGAAATTGTCACAAAAGAGAGTTGAGAAGGTAAATGAAGATAGTACAGTGGATAACCACAATAATTTTGCACTTCTTTTTTTAGAGAAGCATGACATTTCTCACATAGTTATTGAATACCATAATGCTTATTTTCAGATGTGGAGGGAAGGGAAGTAAGATTTGACCTCAAATCCAAGATAGCCGCTCATCCCATGGGTCTAATGTTCAAATGTGCTCATAACAGTTGTGCACTTTTTGAGAAAAGCATGACATTTCTCACATAGTGAGTGAATATCCTACCATAAGGTTTATTTTCAGATGTGGAGGGAAGTCAGATTTGACCTCAAATCCAAGATGGCTGCCAATCCCCCGAGTCTAATGACAAGACAATTCAAGACAACTTGGAACACTGGAAAAATGAGCTCTGACCTGTAAAAAATGACCTGTAAAAAATGAATTGAACGCTTGTCGATGTCGGAATTACAGGTCGGAAATTCGGGCATCATTTCAGAGCTCCGGTTTGTCCGAGTTGACGTCATCAAAGTGTTTGTTGACCTAATTTGAGGTGCAATTATGCAATATGTGTTTATATTGTTTCTATTTCACTCTGATTATAGCAATATGTTGAATTCAACAGCTATTTTACCAATGAAATTAGCTAGTTGAAGTTATGTATGTTATATATGCTGTGTATGTTTTTGTAAATGTATCCTGTAATAAAAGCTTGTAGTAATGACTGAGTGCAGCTAACAGCATGTTGGTGTGTTTGTGTGAAGGTGTTGTTGGCTCCACTATGAGTCAGTGTGAGGAGAGAGAGGAGGGGCTCTCTCTGTCTGAGGAACATGACAGCCGGACCAAAGCTAAGAGGTAAGATGAGATAACTGTTCTCTATCTCACAGCTCAGCAGTGACATCATTACAGCACAGCAGTGACATCATTACAGCTCAGCAGTGACATCATTACAGCTCAGCAGTGACATCATTACAGCTCAGCAGTGACATCATTACAGCTCAGCACTGACATCATTACAGCTCAGCAGTGACATCATTACATCTCAGCAGTGACATCATTACAGCTCAGCAGTGACATCATTACAGCTCAGCAGTGACATCATTAACCCTTCATTATCCAGAGTCAAAGCTCTGTCTGTCTCTGTTGTGTTGAAGCCCAGTCCAGCAGGAGAGAGCAGACTCCCCTGTACCCAGCTGTGTGTCCATGAAGAGTGACTGGTCTATGGATTATCCTCCTGTGTTCAAAGATGGACAGCAGTCTACTGAGCAAAGGTAAGAATGGAAAGCAGATGAGTTTATTTTTAGTCTACTGAACAGAGGAAAGAAGTCATGATATTCTGTTGATTTAGTTTCTTCTTTAATTACAATTAATTATCCAGATTCCAGAAGGGTTTTGCTGAACATATTTTCTTTTGCAGCATTGCTCTGCCTCACATCCATAGTTACAGATATTCATACCAGAGCTGCTCAGTACAACCACAGCCTTCTGCTGTTGGTCACTGAGCAGCTACCAGAACAGTCTGGGGGTTGAGATCTTTGCTCAAGGTCTAATTGGTGGTAGTTTCACAGGGTGGAGAAAGAGTTACATATTCACTCTGACTTTCAAAGTTCTTACTGGGATTCAAACCGGCAACCTACTGGTCAAAACCCTGCTTCTCTAACATGTTTACTGCCACCACCCTGTTTGATCAATCCTTAGCAGGATCCAGCAGAAGAGAGCAGACTCCCCTGTACCCAGCTGTGTGTCCATGAAGAGTGACTGGTCTATGAGTCATCCTCCTGATCTCAAAGATGGACAGCAGTCTACTGAGCAAAGGTAAGCAGGGGTGCAAACTTCTCACCTTTCGGCGAAATTTGCAGTTCACTCCAGAACCCTATGTTACTTTACCCCTGGATAGATCCAGAAGATCTTTATGTGCCCAGTTGAGAACGGGTACCCTCCCTTTGGCTATTGAGTTTGGCAGGTTCAATTCTATTGCTGAGGAGGAGAGACTTTGTACTGTATGTGAATTAGGTGTTGTGGAAGATGAATTTCATTTTGTGTTTCATTGTACACTATATGAGGAACCAAGATTGTCTCTATTTCAGTTAATGCAAAATAAGAAACCGGAACTATTTTGGTCAGGAGATGATGCGAAGTTGGAATGGTTGTTCAGAGATGAAGTCTTCAGTTTGGCCAGGTTTATTGGGAGGGCTTGGAAACTCAGAATGGAGAAGCTGTTCATCTGAATATATAATTCTGTCTTGTTTATGTTTGAGCATTTTGTAGCTTGTTTGTTGATTTGTTTGTATTGTTGAACTTGAATGATTTGTGTCTTGTAAGCCCAGACGGGCTGGGCACCTTGAATATGGTGCATGACACAGAAATAAAAATCTATCTATCTATCTATCTATCTATCTATCTATCTATCTATCTATCTATCTATCTATCTATCTATCTATCTATCCAGAATAGGTAATTTGTGTGATTCATGTAGATCTGTTGAGTTTTTTAAATTGGCGCTGTCTGACGCTGACTTCTGAATTGTCAATAACAGATTCACACTGATCACGCTATGAGTGAGTGTGTGTGCCACAGCGTGCTGTCAATCTCTCCCCCCGCATCATGCACACACAGAAAGGCAGGGAAATAGCAAAATAAAATGTTTTCAATGGCTTCTGAGTCCTGCCTCAAGTGGCCATTTGAGGAATTACAGCTTAAACAAAGACTTCTGCATCTTCAGGAGAAAGGGGGTGGGCTTGCCCCTTGGTCAAACCCCGAGCTAGCCCCCTGGTGGTCACTGATCAGCTACCAGATCCGTCTGGGGGTTGAGATCTTTGCTCAAGGTCTAAGTGGTGGTAGTTCCACAGGGTGGAGAAATAATTATTCACTCTGACTTTGAAAGTTGGTACTTGGATTTAAACTGGCAACCTACTGGTCAAAACCCTGCTTCTCCAACGTGTTTACTGCCACCACCCTGTTTTATCAATCCTTAGCAGGATCCAGCAGGAGAGAGCAGACTCCCCTGTACCCAGCTGTGTGTCCATGAAGAGTGACTGGTCTATGAGTCATCCTATTAGTTTCAAAGATGGACAGCAGTCTACTGAGCAAAGGTAAGAACTGAAAACAGACAAGTTTATTATTTGATTCTACTGAACAGACATAGGCGAAATTTCCACTGGTTGAGAGGGACATGTCCCCCCACCTTTTAAAACCTAGATTTTGTTGTCCCCCCATCCTTAGCAGGATCCAGCAGGAGAGAGCAGACTCCCTTGTACCCAGCTGTGTGTCCATGAAGAGTGACTGGTCTATGGGTCTTCCTATGCATTTCAAAGATGGACAGCAGTCTACTGAGCAAAGGTAAGCAGGGGTAGCCTAGGTAAACCCAGCCCCCACGTGACCTGCTCTCTCAGTTCCCAGTCACTAGCGTCTAGCGAACGGGCCATTCAAATCGATTTCCGCGGCGATTGAAAGACTCGCGCAGACCCGCAGCCACCCCGCAGCCAATGAGTGACGGCGTGACTGCCAACATCAGTCCTGCCGTGATCGGCCAATCAAAGAGTGCGTCTTTGTCAATGACGTATAACAGCTGCAGCGGCTAGCCATTAGCTTTTGGTCTTTCCAAAGCATAGCTCCCGAGCTAGCTACTAGCTATGGCTATGAACAGCTACAGCTACGTATTGTTGTGTCGCCGTTAAATGCGCTAATGGAGGACCAGATACGCGAGGCTTCTAATCTGGGAATCAAGGCGTTGCAGATCGGTGGGGTGAATGATAAAGACAAGGACATGGACGCTGCAAGCTTGTGTATGCAAGTCCAGAGGCCTTGATGAAGAAAAAGTGGCGAAATATGCTGGCACCGGCTACACGAAAATTAACGTTATTAAATGCTGTAACGTTAACGGTAATTCTCATGTGTATGGTTTATTTAGCCTACTCAATCTCTTCTGAGATTATAACGTTAACCTGTTAGGACGCTGTGAGCTTGTGTATATAGCCTAAGTCCAGAGAACTTGATGAAAACAAAGTGACAAAATATCCTGGCATCGGGTACACGAAAATTAACGTTATTAAATGCTGTAACGTTAACTGTAATTCTCATGTGTATTGTTTATTTAGCCTACTCAATCTCTCAGCCCATGTTGATGCTGAACCAAATGACCAGTCCGGCTGCAATGGTTGATTTGTGAGGTTAATGGCAGCCAACAGAACTTCATATTGTTTCCATACTGTACTGCATGTTGTACTGTTCATAGACCAGAACAGCACATCCGGGTAATTTGCAAAACTTGAAGGCTGCGCCCCTTTTTAGGGGATAACACAAGCCACTCGCGTTGACTTCAATGTAAAATAGCAGTACCCAAAACATCTATAGAAAAATAACAGAATTCATTTCCTTTATAAATGACCCAAAGACACCATGACATGACAATATATTTCAACTCGGCCGGCCATAGAATGCGCAAGATACATGACACGAGGTACTTGCCTTATATGAACACTGTATCCAGTTTCCACCAGGTTACATGCATCGTCCACATTGACGGTGTCACGCCTATGCGCCTACCCTATCGCAGACCTTTTTTTTTTGTTAGTGAAACTATAACAACACAGCAACTCTTCGGCATATCTCTATCAAATTAAACCGTTTTAAATAGTTTGTTTGAAGTGGTTTCGGCTTCTTGTACCGTCGTTTACTATGGTGGGTTTCCCCTAAAAAGGGGCGCGGCCTTGGAGCTGGGCGCTTGAAGACGCGACGCAGTTCTGGTCTATACTCAAATTGTACTTTTTTGAATGGAACTGAATAAAAATGTTTTTGTTTGATACTCTATTCTGTTGTATTGTCATGTGAGAATGAAAACAGCTATATTAATAGTACTTCAAAACAGTGGTTCTCAAAATGTTTCCACATAAGGATCCTTAAACTGAATAATGTGATGCTAGACCTGTGCTTGTTTATTTAGCAAAAAAAGTGTAGTTAAAGTTATACATTCATAACTTGTTCTGCAGTCATCAATCAGACAATTCTCCAAAGCAAGTGTTAACTACATTCAGAGTGAGCCAGTTATAAAAATATAACATGTAACACATCACAGCAATACTGTAGCCTACAGTCCAGTGGTATGGTGGGCTAATTGTTTGAATTATATCGAAATATATTTGCATGGTGTAGCATGTAATGCAGTCTGTTAATATACTGTAGCTAGATACTCTGTGACACAGAAAGGCAGACAAGCTAGCAGCAGGGATCTTGTCACACTGATTCCAGATAAACCCGTCTGTCTAGCCAGCTATACAATATTACTGTACCATAATACCACAAGCTAAAGCAGCATATGCCAATGGAAGGCTGGGTAGCATTAGCTAACGTCATCCAGGCTACAGTAATAGGCTATTATAGTTATGAAACGCTGATTCAAACGTTACAATAATAAGACACAATACTGTAGCTAGAGAGAGTAATTTATTTCAGAGCACCAGATATCACCATATTTAATTTCAATAAATATAAAGCATTCATTGATTGAAGCAGAGTGCTGGTCGGTTAAGTTTATCTGTCATGTCAAGCGCGTTACGCTGTCACTTACCTAAATCACGTTAAATCGACGAGAGATATATATAGACCCAGGATTACATATATGTTTCACATAGGGTGGTGTTTTCATTTCGATGTTTTATTTGGTCCAATATTGAAATGTCCTACAATTGCAGGTTGTCTTACCATTACACAAAATTGAGATCTACCTTCATATCTATTTCGGCTCATTTGGTTGCTATTTAGTAGCGAAATGGAGTAGCAATGCATGCTGGGAGGAAGTGAACATTTTTGTTTTGTTTTTTAATAAAAGTAGGCTACTTGTGATATCTCACGTGGTCGATCATCATTGCAAATTTAGCCCAATTTGTACAAATTGCAGATGTGAACAGCTAGGTTTAATGACAAATATGGAATATCACCCAAGGAAATACCACGGTTTAATCCCAACAGATAAACCATACAGATTTGCTGTAATTGTGAACACATAAGGGAGCAAAGACATGGTTTTCAAGTATAACACAATGTACAACTTTTATTCAAAGACAGGATTGAAAAATATAGGTCACTTGTATTCACTTCAGTAATGTCAGGTCTCAGTCGCATTCACGCTAACCTCTTAACGTCTAGCTATAGCTAGGTTACATCTGGATTATGTATAATATACAGTATAATACTACGCTCACTAGGTCATGACATTCACATTAACGCCTCCAAAAATCTACTGTAGCTAGCTAGCGTTAAATAGGTTTATCTGTAACCACGCTGAAATGAGAGGGCATTAACGTTAATATTTCAATTAGGTCAAACACACCTTACCGTTATGACTGCGGCCGTTTTTGATTAACATTAGCGTTAAGTCCATGATCAAATCTAGCATTTCGGTATATTCAGTGTGTGTGTGTGAAAAGGATGTTAGCATGCTAGCATTATTAGCACAGAATGTATACAGTCCATGGTACAACGTTAGGCCTTCAAGTCCTGAGGCGAACAGCGCCGGAGGATGAAGTCTGCAGACTGGCATTCAGTGTCCAGCATAACAAGCACGCCTGTTTCCTCATCAGGTTGGCAGCAGCTGACCAGTTGCCCTTCTCCACAATACCTGCGGCTAGGGCTGGGTATCGAGTTTCGATACTTACTTGGCACCGAAATGGAAACATCGATACTAAGGGGTATCGAAGCCTCCCTTGTCAATCGATACCAATTTTCGATACCAAAACAAAACAGCGTCATTGAGCCTATAAGCATGCGACATGCTTGCACGCCGCGCTCTAATACGGCTGGTGATTGGCTGTCATGTAGAGGCATGCAGGAAACGTTACGCCCACTTTAGCCGGTGTGTTTGTTGTGACTGTGAGCCAGGCGTGCGGTGCGGATATAGTATACAAGAAGTTAGCCACTCAAGCTACTCCTATCCTGGAGTACCATATGGCGAAGATGATGAAAAGCAGGAAAAGAAACAGAAAGAACACGGACTGGTTTCCACAGATAAGAGAAATAATTGAGAGGTGGGTCAGCTTACCGCAAGTTAGCGGTTATCAGATCCCTCAGTCTGACAAATCCATGCATCTGGCTGTGAGTTGTAGCTAGCAGATCGTTTAATTAATTGCCGCCGTAACGTTATGCGCAAGCGGGCATTGTGTATTTTTAGCAACTCGTTAACAAACGCTGATGTCATGATAGTTTGTTGAATGTAAATGCGATTCATTTATATTGATTGGCTAGTCAGTGAATGCGTGAAGTGGAGCTGTCTCGTCAGATTTGACAAGAATGACGTTCTGTTGCAGCAGTGAGCATTAAACACTGATCTGCAACACTAGCGTTAATGTTTAATTAATTAGCATTAACGTTATGTGCAAACGTTATCGCCCATTATGTATTTTTAGCAACTCGTTAACAAACGCTGATGTCATGATAGTTTGTTGAATATAAATGGGATTCACTTTGTGCCATTGGCTATATTGATAGGCTAGTCAATGCTCAACTAGTCTTCCATGCATGAAGTGGATCCATCTCATCAGTTTGGACAAGAATAGAGTTCTGTTGCATCAGTGAGCATTAAACCCTGATTTGCAACTCTCTGTTTTGCACTGAAAACTATTCCACTGATTTATTTGTTTTACATTTCTTTCCTTTGTAGTACTTCCAATATTTTTTTTAGGGACGGCAATACGTTTAGAGAACTTAAAGTTATGTTAAATACAGTAGGTTTTATTTTTTTCTGCTGTAAAACTTAAGATGGGGGGAAAACTAAAGATTTGTAAAATAATTTCAATGTGTAATGCTGTTTTATTTTTGTTAAAATGGATTTTTCTAAAAATTGGTATCGAAAAAAGTATCGTTCAGGAACCGGTATCGAAATCCAAGTATCGAAACGGTATCGATATCGAAATTTTTTTAACGATACCCAGCCCTACCTGCGGCTGATGTGGGGCATGGCACCCTGGTCTGTTTGGAAGGGTATCGAATTAATACCTGAAAGAATAAACAGAGAGGACGTCAGTACTTACATTGCAAGTTGTGATAAAATAAACAGATCATGACAGGAGTCTATCCAGAGAGAGAAGGAGAGACAGCTGTTGAGGTTGAGGTCTGTTGATCAAAATAACACCTAGCGTTATCGAGCTAGATACTCTGACGCTGTAGCTAGATACTCTGACACAGAAAGGCAGACAAGCTAGCAGCAGGGATCTTGTCACACTGATTCCAGATAAACTCGTCTGTCTAGCCAGCTATACAATATTACTGTAGCCTACATAATAATACCACAAGCTAAATGCAGCTATGCCAATGTAAGGCTGGGTAGCATTAGCTAACGTCATCCAGGCTATAGTGACTAGACAGAGAGAGATGTAGTGTGTGTGTGTTGTTTTGCCAAGGCAGGCAGGCTAGCTAGCTAGCAACGTAGCCTTAGATTAAAACTAAAGTACCAGGAACAGCGTTACATTTATGATCTTTTAATGATGTTAGTAGACACATGTAACAGTATAGATCCCCGTTATGGGGTCTGTTGATCAGAAATCGCGTTTTAGTGGACGGGCAGTGAGCATCCAAACTGGGGTTCATAGCTGGTCTACGGCTAGCTAGCTAGCTAGCAACGTAGCCATTGATTAAAACAGCGATACATTTATGATATTTTAATGATGTTGGTAAACACACGTAACAGTATAGATCCCCGTTATATAACCTTTATTTAATCAGGTAAAATCACATTGAGATCAAGATCTCATTTTCAAGTGAGAGTTATGAGGTCTGTTGATCAAAAGATCACCAAACGCTATATCGAAATCGGGTCTGAGCGGACGGCAGCGACCATACAAAGGACAGCTTGTACAGCTGGGGCTTCTCATCACCTGGACACATTTAACGGCGACATTATCTGATAAACTGGCTGCGCATAACATTACTTATTTGCGGGAGTGCACGGGGGAAGTGTAGATTAATCGTGCTGCACTAATACATTATGTTACAAGTACATACCTCAGCTCAGTCAGACTCTGGCAAATCCGACATGATTTGCTATCCTGTTGGTGTAGTTTCACACCAACCCTCTCCAGGCGTAGAAATACCCCCTTCTCGAGTGGTTTGCAGCTGCCCAACTTGCCTTTAGAACGAAGGTTTCTCTTACACAACCTGCAAAAATCGTTCACATTGCTAGTAGCCATCGCGCTCCGGTTGTGGTTGCTAGCAGTAGCCTAGTGAGTTAGCTAGGTGGAGTTAGCTCGAGCGCTAACAACAAAGGTCGCAGAGTGATGACGCCATCTGTTGCACTGCGCATGTGCTCTGTGCACCAAGCTGATTGGATGACGGTTGGCTGGTGGAGTGGTCTATCGAGGGGGGGCCAACAACCGCAGGAAATCGTTTAACAATGGTGGGATTCCAGACCATAGTGACTGAGAACAGGTCTGAGAGCAGGTCACGTGGGGGATGGGTTTACCCAGGCTAAAGCAGGGGTGCAAACTTCTCACCTTTCTGTGAAATTCGCAGTTTTTAATCCAAAATAGGTAATTTGTGTGATTCGTGTAGATCTGTTGAGTTTTTGATATTGGCTCTGTCTGGCGCTGACTTCCGAGTTGTCAAAAATAGATTCACACTGATCACGCTATGACTTAGTGTGTGTGCCACAACGTGCTGGCAATCTCTCCCCCTGCATCATGCACACACAGAAAGGCAGGGAAATAGCAAAATAAAACGTTTTCACTGGCTTCTGTGTGCTTTATACTTGTGCAGAATCGTTTTATTTTGAAAATATCCGACTGGACGTCGTATTGTTATTATCGCTAACTAACACAGGAGTGCAGCCGGTCAGTGCGGTCTGCGTCTCTGCTTCGTGAGCTGGATTAGCTCGCTGGCATAACCAGACGGACCAGACTCCAAAACAGATGGAATTAAAATGTGTCAGACAATGGTTTTGTATGCAGGAGACAAGGCTACAGCTGCAGGATCAAATGGACAAAAAGACTGCAACACCACAAACATGACCAGAGCTCAGACAACAACTAACCATAAAGCACTATCCAGTGCCCTGTCACTCAACCGGGCCACGCCCTTAATTATGCATAACTTTAAACTTTTATTAAATGTAAATGGCTGAGTTATGCAAAAACGTACCCCCCTACAGTTGTTATGAAAAGGTGAAATTAGCTATATAGACCAAAACTGTGTTTCGTTCCAGGCTGTAAAGATGTTTAATTACTGTTGGGGCATTTTAACAGGAACGACGGGACTTCTGTGTCCTGCCTCAAGTGGCTATTCGAGGAATTACAGCTTAAACAAAAACTTCTGCATCTTCAGGGGAAAGGGGGTGGGCTTGCCCCTTGGTCAAACACCGAGCTAGCCCCCTGGTGGTCACTGATAGTTACCAGATCCGTCTGGGGGTTGAGATCTTTGCTCAAGGTCTAATGGCTCATTTCCACCACATATAACAGCACAGTACAACTCTACTCGACCTGGTCTTACTTGGCTCTACTTGATATAGACTCTGTTTCCATAGCAAGTTTACTCGCCTCCGCCCACACCTGGTCGTCATAGCGACCGCATATCTGTCCTCCGCCCATAGCCGAAGTAGGCTATAACATAACGCTAAAATTAAATCCATACACAGAACTTTTATACTGTTTATGAAAATTACTGGTGCCTCTAAATGACCTACAGTGTACATGGGCAAATGTGAGAATTGGCCAGGAGAATGGATATCACTTTATTGTTAGTCAAACTCACATGCATGCACTGTGCGAGGGACGGGGGTTGCGCTACAGGGAGAAGTGAAGCCTCTACCCCGGCGGCCTCTCACCAGGCAAGACCGTGGCTTCACTAAACCCCCGCCTGCGGCTTAGCGGAGCCGACGCTGCACACAAATACAAGGGCTTCCTGAGGAGCGGATTTTTTCTCTCTCAAAACAATTGAAAACCACCGCCATGTTAAAGCTGAGTAAGGAGATCGATTTTATTTCACCAGAGCCGAAGGCAGCAACACAAAAGACTGATGGAAATAACATAACAGAAGAGAAAGTAAGCCCCACTAAACTGGTATGCAGCATTGACAGTCAGTAGATAGAGTAAACACGATTCTGCCTGACCAATCAGTCGTCTACAGTGTTTTCACGTCACCGTATGGTACCGGGTCCACAGCGCTGGAACCTCAACAAAGCAGGGACCAAAACTAGCACGACTCAACCCCGACTCAACCCGGGCTGTCCACGTTTTTGATCGGTGGAATGAGACAAAAAAGCGAGACGAGGTGGTCGGGGCCGCGTTGATACCAGCGGTGGAAATGGGCCATAAGTGGTGCAGTGGCGAACCGTCAGGGCCTTCTAGGTATTCACTGAATACCCAAGAATTAAATTTTTTTTTTTTTTTTTAAAGAAAATAATTTCCCCCTAATAAATTATTTGTATTTTTTATTAGTTTTTATTAACTGAAATAACAGTAATATTGTCGCTAAATTGTTCAGATCTTGGACTCACTTTGTTTCAGCAAATATGGGGTTAAATATTTGGACCAGCCTCCACCGGCAAATGGTATTGATTGACAGCAACCCTTCGGGAAGACCGACTCTATTGATTGATTGATTGATTGATTGAGTTCTTTATTGATAATGAACAAACAGTATATACATATATACATACACAGGCCCACCATTATCAAAAGGATAAAAAAAACGCAATAAAGCTAACAGCTTATTTCCATTGCGGTCCTTGAGATGACTGTGATAAAATGTGCACTGTTGTGTGTATGCCTGGATGTGTGTAAGTGTATAACAGTATGAGTGCATCAAGCACTTGTCAGAGTCTGCGGGTAACGCGTGGGTGTGCCTGCCACGCAGGGGGGAGGATAATATGGGGAGATAGGGCACATTGAATAATCAATAAATATGAGCCTAAAATAAAATAAAAGACAATTAGTGCAATTAAGAATAAACCCAAACAAATCCTAATAAAATACGTACAATAAAAACTAATCAAGTAAAATAAATAAAATAAAATAAAAACTAATAAAATACAGGGTCGATTGAGATACCGGCTCGGTTACTGGCTGGCCGATAACAGGTTGCCCCCACCTCATACACCTTGGCTACCATTAAATCCAGCATACCTATAATGTATAATATATTATAATGTTACACATCACTACCATACAATGCTATATATATATACAAAATAATATAACATTACAATATACTATATATATATATATATATATATATATATATATATATATATATATTATTATACACTAACTCCAGGTTCTGTTTCTCCTGATCCAGTTCTTGACTTTAACTTTGAAGGAGGGATAGGGGCTGATTGTCTTAATCTCAGCTGGGAGACTGTTCCAGGCTACTGCCGCTGAGTATAGAAAAGAATTCTGGCCAATGCATCTTTTGCATTTTACTGGGACCAATGAGGTCATGACATGAGGATGACAATTTTGATGACAGGTGTCTTAACCAATCAGAATATCATTTAGTTGTGGCATTAGCCAATCACAATTAGTTGAGTTGTGGGTGGGATATGTGGAGGGATTCGCGAATCCAAGCCAACCAGGAGACGAGACAGACGACAAGGAGGGAGGAGTTTATGATGATGTGCTTGTGACATGCATGGGGTTGTGATGAGGAAATGGACGCGCAGTGGTACTGTTCAAAGGATTTAATCTGGAGCTGTCAAGCTATATTTTCGCCATTTTCCAGGCTAGCATGGACGGCTTGATTGTTGCTTTTTAAGACAATGGGTTTTGTCATCAAGTCAACGTCATTGGTAAGTTAAAACATTTTTTTTTATTGCTGGTGGCGCTGGGGGGTGGGGCAGCCGATGTCGGTGGGCAGGGGGAGTTTTGGACCTGTCCGCGGGTTTTAGAGTTCGTTGTGCTTGTAATTTCGGAGTCTTTCTGTGTATTGAGCTAATTGGTAACTGTGGTTGTGTTACTGGCAGACTGTAATGATACAGATACCTGGCTGTGGAAGTCAACTCATAATAGTAGGGGGGGGGGGGGTTACCGCATAGAAGGCCCGGTTCTGATAGGCACGGTTCGCCAGTGGTGGGAGTTGCACAGGGTGGAGAAAGAATTATTCACTCTGACTTAGAAAGTTGTTACTGGGGGACTTCCGGTTGGGCGGTGATGCAGGAAGCAGTGTAACTCAAGAGCTCCCCCAGATTGATAGCAAAAACCCATTTTAAATGCCGCAAGACAGGTCAAACTGAAATAAAACACTGATGGGGATAATAGTATCATAACTAGGAAACGGAAGAAAAAGGAGGAAAAACTAAAAAGTGCCCGAAAAACAGCCCAGAACAGCGGAGACGAGTGCGCGAGTGAAGCTAGCATTAGCACGCTAACGATAGGGCAGGCACAACATGAGGAAGATAACATGGCTAATTTCGAAATGATATTGCAAGAAATAAAAGACTCACCAGGAAACAGGGATGGCCATGAAGGAAATAAAGGAGGAGTTGGTCAAGACGAACGCACGGGTGGATGAAGCTGAAAAAAGAATAGTGGAAGCCGAGGAGAGAGTACAGACGGTGGAGCAGGCGATGGTGGAGATGGGTAAGCTGCAGCTTCACCTTGAAGTGAGGCTGATTGATCAAGAAGGCCGAGCACGGAGAGATAACATCAGGATTCAAAGAGGGGGCCGAAGAGAACTCTCCGTCTGTGATTTCCTTTGTGGAGAAGATGTTGAGAGAGAAGTTGGAGATTCAGCCGGCCACGGAGTTGAAAATAGAGAGTGCCTATCGCTCTTTGGGTACACGTCCGATAGGAGACGCTCCGCCGACATCATTTGTGGTTAAATTTGCGAGCTACCGAACCAAGGAGGAGGTGGTGAAGACGGCCTGGCAAATGCGGGGTTTTGTTTATCAGGGAAGGAGGGTAAACATAGACCACGACTATGCCCCAGAGGTGCTCAAGAAACGCAAAGAATACACGGAGGTGAAGAAGATGCTGAAGGAGAAAAGCATTAGATTCCAGACGCCCTTCCCGGCCAAGCTGAGAGTGTTTTTCGAGGACGGGACGCGCCTGTACTGTTCAGCGGAGGAGGCAATGAAGGAGATGGTCGAGATGGGATTGCCAGTCACGGCTTTCAAACCTCCGGAGAGTGCGGTGGAGAGGATCCAGAGATTGGTTTGGAAAGGAGGGCCCATGAGAGAGTCAGTGAGAGAGGATATGCGCGGGAGAGAGAGGGGGAGGCGGAGAGGCTACAGGAGGTGAAGGACAAGGAGAGCAGACAGCGGGAGAGGTGGTGTGATGCTTGTCTTGGAGTGCTTCGCAGGCGGGGGGTGAACGGGGAGAGAAGAGGGCTGGACTTGAAATGACTGGGCGAGTATAATAGGCTTGATGTGTCCTTCAGAACTTGGAAGGAGCGAGGGTTAACCCTGTATTGGGATTTATTTGTAAAATATTCTTTTAAAAGCTTTCAGGTTTTGAAGGACAAGCATGGTCTAGGAAATCAAGATCTGTTCAGATTTTTTCAGTTGAGAAGTTACACAGATAGACTATTTAGTAAAGAAGAGTTGAAGAGGTCGGGGATTGGGGAAGGGGTGCTGAAGGTCTTCCTCTCAGCGTATAACGCTGATCAGGGTTCTAAAAACATCAAAACTATATAGGGGTATTCAAGTGCTGAGGGGGGGAAATACATTGTATCTAAAAGAACCAGGTCGAAACCTGGCATAGGGCCGTTGTACCAATTTCGGTACCACGGTAAAAAAAACAGACTGATATTTCTTGAACATATTCTCCTTTATTAAAGTATGCAACTATTTTCAATGAACAAATGGCATGTAGCCTTCAACTTTAAAACAAAACAATGTGCTTCTGCTTACTTCTTCTTACATTCAACTCTGTATGGCAGTGAGTACAGACAGTGCAACACCAGTGGCATGTAGCCGTCAAGTATTTAATTTTATTATTATATTAAATATTATAATTTAATTAATTTCACAGAATTGCTGGAATCCTTTTTTTTCAACGGTGTATATTGGTATTTGATCGATGCATAGGAATTCTGCCAATGCCCTATCACACTTTCTTGCTTCATGCGAGTCATATTTCCTCTGCTTTTCAAAAACATCAGGAATTGTCTGCTGGGTGGTCTTTTGGGCTCCGCGACTTGTGCCTTCCTCTTCATCTTCATCTCTCGCATACTGTTAAATGGAAAGTAACGTCAGTGAGATTTACTAAAATAAAGAGATGATAAAGACAACTGCACATACACATGTAGAGTGCAAGCAATTTTATGTAGCTAGTTTTAATTCACGGACATGTTTCACCCGAAAGAAGCTTGTATTTATTTTGATGCCATGTTGAACTATGGCTAAGTCCGGCTATTAGCCGTGTCCCATAATGTTTCCATTACAAACATTGCATGCACACGTGTTACACTATGCTAGCTAACGCTGTACCAGGTATTAGCCGGGTCCCATAATGATTCCATTACAAAACACGTTACGTTAACGTTAGCGCAAACGTTTTTTGGTTACACAATGCATTGCCAGCTATCTCAAAAACGAATGTGACAGGATAAGGTCTGTTTGATATGTTGTTAAACGTGTTATTTTACACCGTTTGAAAGAAGTAACCCACCTTGAATTATTTGAACAGGTCTGGGTGCCTGTCTTTCAGCTGCTTGGCGAGATTGGATGTGCTACCCAGTTTGGTTTGGAACTCCCTTTCACACTTTTTGCAGATGGGACTTTGGGGACTGATATTTCCAAATGCGACTCTTTGCATTCTTCTTCTCAACAAGTTGAGTTGTTGGAATAGGACAGGAGCAGCCGCAACCGAATGCTGTCACATTCACAGCTGCTTTACATTAGGACAAAAAAGACGATACATGTCAACTCCTGAAAAATCGAATCAATAAATTCCTAGTCGGATCGAGAGAGGCACCAGACGGTGAAATGTCCGACGACGGCTCTTGTGGAACTCTCTGAACGAGCTAGCCACAATATTAGCCAGAGGTGCATTACCGCCACCTACCGGACTGGAAAGCGGAAAGACATTACATTGCCTGAATCCGTGCTAAAATGGTCTGGGCGACAGAGTGGAATGTAAGGGCCCTGCCGTGCATTCTGCACAACGGCCCCAAAAATGGGAAGGGGAGGGAAAATTCAATCTGGAACGGGAGGAATGGGAAATGATAACTGAAAGACAGTGGAAGACCACAAACTCTCTGTCATGGAGGGAATTCCAATGGAAAAACCTAGTTAGATACTTTTTAACGCCAATTCAATCAAGGGGAGGTCAGACAGGTTGTTGGAGGGGGTGTGGAGAAGAAAGAGCGGATCATTATCATATATTTTGGAGTTGCCCTGTGATAAGTATGTTTTGGGGGGAAATAAGAGAGAGTATGGAGAAAGTGCTAAAGATTGAGATTCAACACAGTTTTGAGGTTTTGTATTTGGGAAGGGTACCCGAGAGGATCAATGGTATTGAAGATATGTACATGTTTACACTGATGCTAGTTGCCAGCAAAAAGGCTATAACGAAGAGATGGTTGAATAAAAGCTCACCGGCTCTGTCAGACTGGCTGAATGTAATGCATAGCATATATGTAATGGAAAAGTTAACATTTGCTCTGAGACTCAAGACTGATGCTTTCGAAATGTACTGGGAGGGATGGGGTGATTTTGTCAAACCGTTGAGAACAGATTTTTCCTGAAAAAAGAGAATGAAGGGAGGTTGATGTATGCTACATGTGTCCATTTTGTATATTGTTTCTGGTTTGTTGGTTTTTGTATATGTTTTTGTTTTGTGTGTGTATGTCTTGTGTGTTGTAAAAAAAAAAAAAAAAAAGAGAAAGTTGTTACTGGGATTCAACCTGGCAACCTGCTGGTCAAAACCCTGCTTCTCTAACATGTTTACTGCCACCATCCTGTTTTATCAATCCTTAGCAGGATCCAGCAGGATAGAGCAGACTCCCCTGTATCCAGCTGTGTGTCCATGAAGAGTGACTGGTCTATGGGTCATCCTCCTGATATCAAAGATGGACAGCAGTCTACTGAGCAAAGGTAAGAACTGAAAACAGATGAGTTTATTATTTGATTCTATTGAACAGAGGAAAGAAGTCATGATACTCTGTTGATTTAGTTTCTTCTCTCAAAACATCACATCCAATAATCATAGCAGCATTTACAGTAGGAATGCACGATATTTAACGGACCGATACATTATCATCCAATATGGCCACTTTGCATGAGCTCGTGACGTCACAGCTGCACCTGGTGCCAGGCGCACCAGAGCCAAACATGGCTGCCAGCAGTGTGTCTGTTTTCCACAGTTTCAGATGATAACAACACTATTGCACTATTGAGGGGAAACATCTGAGCTGGCATTACGTTCAACCAAAAAGTATTGGAGGCAGTCGAGCAAATCCAAAAAACGTAAAGCAGGTGCAGGAACCAAAAAACAGTACAAAGTGAAACATGGAGCTCCAATTACCTTTTTATTTAGCCATCCAACATGTGACGTTTCGAGCTACTGCTCTTCCTCAGACATAACGTTAGGGTTGTACTACAACCCGGGTTTTACGAGTGAGAAGGAGAGCTCTCACTCTAGTGCCTTATTCGCTGCGTACGCAGCCCACTGGAAGACTGTTATTTTTGCTCCAAAAATGACCTTTTATTAGAACCGACCACCCACCAGTAGGTGGCGTGGTGCCCCCTGGGGCTGATGCGGCCACCCACCTCACCCACGTGACTACGTCACGCCCGCTTCAGCCCCGGGATAGCCACTCATTCTTCCAGCCCGCTGAGGATCGACGCAACCAACGACGCATCGATGCAGCAAGGCTGGGTAGTGAGAGCTCTCCATCTCACTCGTAAAACCCAGGTTGTAGTACAACCCTAACGTTTTACTTCGTTTCGAACTCTAGTGCCACATTCAACCGCCCTTGCTGCCGGGAGCACCCCTCAGAGCGACCCGAGAGGCATCGGTGAACCACGGCCGCATGGCATAACGTTCATGCCCGACCGTATGACATTTTTGAGCGGCAACGATACTACTGTACTTTCTTGCCACTGACAGCACCGCGTGCGCGAACCGCGAACCGGACACGCCGAGGCTGTAGTACCTAACAAACGTGTGATGAGAGGATCATGAGGCCGCAGCGCACATGTCCTCCACCGAAACACCATGCAACAACGCGGAGAATGTCACCACACCTCGCGTAGAATGCGCCTTGATACCCTCCGGGGGTATCTTACCCACGGCAGAGTATGCCAAAGCGATCGCCTCCACTATCCAGTGTGATAAGCGATCCTTGGAAAGGGGCCCACCCTGGGCCTTCTGCCCAAAGCAGACCAACAACTGGTTTGTAGTGCGTAATGAACGCGTCCTGGCCACATAGCCCAGAGCACCATACGGGGCATAGCATGTGCAAGCGCCTCTCCTCACCCGAACTGAACGGCGGGGGACAGAATGCTGACAAGTCTATGACCATAGACCTAAAGCTGGCATTAATTATTCTTAGGTTGGTAAGCCGGGTTAGGTCGCAACGTAACCCTGCGGCCATCATTCCCAAAAAACCATACAGGCCTGCTGCACCGAGAGGGCAATCAGGTCACCAACTCTTTCCTGACGACAAGGCCAGCAGCAGCGCGGTCTTTAAAGACAGAACCTTTAAATCGGCGGAGTCCAAGGGCTCAAACGGATGACCCGTTAGCCCGTCCAGCACCGTAACCAGGTCCCATTTGGGAAAGATGCACCGCGACGGCGGGCGCAGTCTACGCGCTCCCTTCATGAAGCGCAAGACCAAAGGGCACGCCCCCACGGGGCTCCCTTCAATTCCCATGTGGCAAGCAGAAATCACGGCTACGTACACCTTAAGCGACTGCGGGGACTGACCCGCGTCAAGCAGGCTCTAAAGGAAACAGAGAACTGGTCACACACTGCAGTTCACTGGATCCACGCCCTTACTTGTGCACCAACGCGAAAAGACCCGCCACTTGCACGTGTACTGAGAGTGGGTCGAAGCAACCCTAGCACTCTGAATAGTGCATACCACATTATCGGGCAAGCCCTGGGCTAGCAAATGGTCCAGTTCAGGAGCCAGACTGCTAGCTTCCACCTGCTCCACCTCCCCCTCCGCCTGGGATAGGATATCCGCCCGTACCGGCAACGCCCAGGGCGGACCTTGCGCCAGGAAGACCAGGTCCGCAAACAATGTCTGCCTGGGCCAAAACGGGGCCACTAGAATGAGCCGGAGGCGCTGTTCCTTCACCCTGTCCAACACCTGACGGATCAGGGGGATCGGGGGAAACGCATAGAGCCCCTCCCGTGGCCACGCGTGCGCTAGCGCGTCGTGTCCCAACGGGGGGCTGTCCTCCTGGATTGAGAACCACAGTGGGCAGTGCGCCGCGCGCCGCGATGCGAAGAGATCGACGCGGGCACGACCAAACCTGGCCCAAATCTGTTCCACCACCTGAGGGTGGAGGCACCACTCCGTATGACGGGGATTGCCTCGAGACAGCAGGTCGGCCCAGTAATTCAGCCGCCCCGGCAGATAAACCGCTGACACTGAAAGGAGACGGGAATACACCCACAGGTGAATCCCCGCCGCTAACTGGTTCAGCGCCTCCGACCGCACACCGCCCTGTTTGTTCAGGTGGGCGATTGCCGCCGTATTGTCCGAGCGAATCAGAACATGGTGTCCATGTATGATCCGCTGGAAGTGAAGCAGAGCCAGGCGAATCGCCTCCAGCTCTAGCACGTTTATGTGGCGAAGCTCCTGAGCCTCCCACCGGCCGTTCGCCGAAAAATGCCCGCACACCGCACCCCATCCCCAGAGGGAGGCGTCGGTGCGAATCACCAACCTGAGCGGGACAGGGCCCAACCGAGTGCCTCTCGAGAGGTAACGGGGGTCCGCCCATATGGCCAGCGCCTGCCGGGCCTGACCTGTCAGAGGAACCCTGTGATGACGGTCCCTGGCCGGGTCCAGGCGAAGCCTGAGGAACCAGATTTGGAACGAACGCATGTGTAGCCTTCCCAGTGGGAGCACATGCAGTGCTGAGGTCATCATGCCCAACATGACTGTGCACTGATGCACTGACACCGAGGGGCACAGGCCTATCGTCCTCGCTGTCCCCACCGTGCGAGCCTGTCGCTCTGGCGAAAGGCGGGCCCGCATGGCCCGGGAGTCTAGCTCGAGCCCCAGGAAGGTCGCCGCCTGCGCTGGGACGAGGCAACTCTTCTGCCAGTTCACCAAAAACCCTAAGGTTTGCAGGTGATCGGTCACCACCTTGGTATGTTCCGTGGCACAGACCCTCAAGTTGGCCACTATGAGAGCGTCGTCGAGATATAGGAAGACGCGAATCCCCCTCGCGTGGAAGGGGGCCAAGGCTGTCTCCACGCACACCGCGAAGGTTCGCGGGCTCAAAGACATGCCGAATGGCAAGACACAGAACTCGTAAGCCTTCCCTAGGAAGGAGAACCTCAGGTATTTCCTGTGTCTCTTGACCACGTGGACATGGAAGAACGCATCTTTCAGATCCACGGAAGTAAAGAAATCCCCCTGTCTCAACGCGTTGAACAGGCGGGGAAAAGAGAGCATTCGGAACGGGAACTTCCTCAGCGTCTTGTTGAGCGAATCGCCCCTTTGGCGAGGAACGAAATAACCTCCTTGTGGAGTATGTCCATGGACTCCCCTTCCACGGCCGAATCGGGGATCCCGTCGAACCTGGGCGGGGGCCTGGCAAACTGCAGGGCGTATCCCTTCTCGAGGATGCGCCGTAACCATGGGGACGGGGAACATAGACGCTCCCAGGCATTGAGCCTGTTGGACAAAGATGGTCTCTTGTGGCCAAAGTGGGCGGAACCCGCCCCCCTGGTCATGAGTATATTGTTGGGCACCGGGACCTGATCCGGTACCCTGGTGGGGGAAGAAAATGGGGGGGTGGCAGGACGTAAGAGGCTATGTCCCCCCGCCGCATGGTCAGCTCCGTAGAAACTGTGCATGCTGGGGGAGAATTTCTTATGCAAGCTCCGCCTACTGACGCGCCCCGTGGGTGTGTCGTATCGAAGTAACCCCCCCGCCGTGCGACTTTGCAGGCTGGGGGGACTGCGGAGGCAACGTTCGCTTTCGAGTCCCGCTGCACGTGGACTTGTCCGTCCGTGCGGTCCCCAGGAGAGCTCCCGACCAACAATGGGCCCACGGCGCCATTGATGGTGGGCTTGTCCCGGGAGCCTCTAGCCGAGGCCAGGCCGTAGCCATGGACCAAGGCGAGCCTCGATGACGGGTATGAGACCCTGGGAGAGCTCCCGACCGAACTCGGGCCTTGGGCACAGAGGACGGTGGGCTTGTCCCTGAAGCTACAAGCCGAAGGCTGGCTCTGAGCCCAAGCCTTGGCGAGCTGCCGTCCCCGCCGGGCGCATCGCACCGCCGAGTGGCGGACTGGGCAGGTCCCTGCTGAGTCCCGGACCGAAGTTGAGCGCTGAGCTCCAACGACGGTGGGCTCATAGCCCCCCCCCCCCTTCCCCAAGGGAGATGACTAAGAACGGGCCAGGTCCCCCGCCGCCCGCACACCCCCTCGTCCCCTTTGGGGGCGGGGGCCACGTATCCTGCCCTGCCGTGGGACCCAGGACGGGCCCACTGCGGCCGGGTGGGGTGCCGCCATTGAAAGCGCCCAAGGCTGCGGGGCTCGCACCCACGGGCGTGGAGTGGCTCGCTGCTGCTGCTGCTCACGTGCTGCCACCTGAGACCGGCGGTCCTCCTCTCGTGGCCGCCTAGGCAGGAGGGCTCTGACCGCGTCGGAGTCTCGCTGCTGCCTCTCCAACCGCTGGGCCAAATCCTCCACGGAAGGACCGAATAGGCCCTCTGGAGAGATCTTGACCCCCAGTAGGCTCCTCTGCTCCTGCTTAGGGAGCTGAGTGAGATTCAGCCACAGGTGACGGTGAGTCAGAACGGAGAAGGCCATGACCTTCCCGCTGTTCTGCACCAGGCAGTCAACCATACGCAAGGCGTAATCCGTGGCCATCCTGAGCTCTGTGAACAGCTCGGGGGCGGGGTCACCCTGCATCTCCCGCAGGAGCACTGCCTGGTAACCCTGCAGGATTGCCAGGTTGTTTGTGATGGCGGCGGACTGCCCCGCCGCCAAATACGACCTTTCGGCCAGTTTGGCCGTCAGCTGGCACGCCTTGGAGGGCAACGTGGGCTTCGCGGAGTTGGAGGCCATGTGTCTGGCCACCATCTCCTCGAGGGGGGGCATCGCGGCGAACGCGAGTTTCTCCTCTCCCTCTAGCGCCGACCACGGAACCATGCCAGCACAGAGTGGCTTGGCCTCCTGAGGCTTCTCCCATCCTGCCTGTACTGCGCGAACCACGTCTACACAGATGGGCATTCGGCGTTTCGGGCGGGGCGCCTGGCGTGTCTGAAAGTAGCACCCCATCAGCACTGATTCGGGGGGCGGGGGTGGTTCGGCCCAAGCGATGCCGAGCTTCGCTGCGGCCCTCGACATCACCCCCTGAAACTGTTTTTGGTAGGGCTCATCTTTGATGCTCATTTCTGAGCGGGCCTCTACCGCAGTGGCGACGGTGGTAGCACCGTCCCAATCCTCTCTGCCGGACATCTCCCCTTGGGGGGTGTCCTCCTGGGGGGGATCGACTAGGGGGTCGTAGGGGAAGAGTCCACCTGTTCCAACATAGGATGGATGGGCTCATCCCCCCAATTCAGACCCTGCTGCTCGGGCTGGTCCGGGGGACCCTGAGCAGCGCGTGCCTCCCCCCCTCGGGAGGTGCGCCGCTGAGCGGCAAGTCCTCCTCAACAAAGAGCATCGCTTTTGCCCGTAACTCGCCCAGGGTGAAGCCATTGCAGGTCTCGCAGAAGCCAGACTTCAGCAACGCATCAGTTGCGTGGTCATGCCCTAGGCAGTACACGCATTCATTGTGCCGGTCGTAATCGGCCAATGTAGCCTCACAGTTCACACAGCACCTGGCTGTCCCCCCTTTTCTCTTGGCCGCCGCCCAGTTCATTGCGCGAGTTCAGCGAAGCTAACTCGCAGCAAGCACCCGCAGACTGTACCAGGAATTAGCGGGGGTTATACCGTGTAAGCTAACTAGCAGTGGCCTGCAACGGTAAAGGTAGCTGGAGTGCTACGCAACGTTAGATGCTGGCTGCACAGGTGCAAGCTAGCTATCTAGCTAATCTGAAGAGTACGGCTTCTCTAGCTACTACTCTCACTTAAGGTTACTCCAGCCGGAGTGAACGTGCGCACTCTACACGGAGGTAGCTCGCGCCCAATGTACTAGCACACAGATACTAACTGCACGGGTGCACGCTAGCTATCTGCAACAATACTGGGTGCGTTACCCTGTCTGGGGACGCAGCCTGCTAATTAGCCTATTGTTCTGTGCTAAACAATACTAATGCTATCCGCACGTATGCAAGCTAGCTTTCACTTTTTGAGAGCGGACCTTGGTCCGCTCTCAAGCCCAACAATCGCTACCCCAGCCGGGGGAGACGAAGCAAGCTTTTTATACAGGTGTTAACTGTAATAAAGACAATCTTAGCTTTCAGATGACTTGTTTCCGACGCCGCTGGTGAAGAGAAACAGGATCGGGTCCCCGAAGCCTGAAGAATCTCGTCCACGCAAAACCTCTCGAGGTGGGCAAAGTGAGACGGAACGAGCCCTTTTTTCTTTAGCTTATGAGAGCGCCAATTTTCAGCTAACACAGAGCTTTCAGATAACACGTCCTCAGTTGTGGCTGGAAGAACGATGAGTAGCTATCCCGGGGCTGAAGCGGGCATGACATAGTCACGTGGGTGAGGTGGGTGGCTGCATCAGCCCCAGGGGGGCACCACGCCACCTACTGGTGGGTGGTCGGTTCTAATAAAAGGTCATTTTTGGAGCAAAAATAACAGTCTTCCAGTGGGCTGCGTACGCAGCGAATAAGGCACTAGAGTGAGAGCTCGAGTTCGAAACGAAGTAAAACAATTGTTACAAAGACGCCATGTTTAAATACACCTGTGACCCGGTCACGTGATAGTCACATGACTCCAGAAAAGATACATAAAAGTTACATAAAAGCCACAGATGCACAACACAAGTATATCTACAGGGTAAAAATACATGAGATCAGACCCTTAAAGTACATAAGGAAAACAAGATCAGGCCAAAAGGCCGTCATACCTTGGAAATGGTCTAGAGATGCACCTCTATATTTAAGGATGGATGACCCTAAGAAATATAACAAGGAGTCAAATCCACTAAACTCTCACTATAAGAAGGAGCAAGCAAGCAACATTTCATATTGAAGTGAGCAGCACAGGAGCCATGGGAAGGAGCACATTAGTCCCCATAACAGCAGAAGCAGTACAACAGGGTCAGAGTTTAACATGTATAAATCATAACAGCAGCAGCAGTACAACAGGGTCAGAGTTTAACATGTATAAATCATAACAGCAGCAGCAGTACAACAGCGTCAGAGTTGAACATGTATAAATCATAACAGCAGCAGCAGTAAAACAGGGTCAGAGTTTAACATGTATAAATCATAACAGCAGCAGTACAACAGGGTCAGAGTTTAACATGTATAAATCATAACAGCAGCAGCAGTACAACAGGGTCAGAGTTTAACATGTATAAATCATAACAGCAGCAGCAGTACAACAGGGTCAGAGATTAACATGTATAAATCATAACAGCAGCAGCAGTACAACTAGGGCTGGGTATCGTTCAAAATTTTTCGATATCGATACCGTTTCGATACTTTGATTTCGATACCGGTTCCTGAACGATACTTTTTTCGATACCAATTTTTAGAAAAATCCATTTTAACAAAAATAAAACTGCATTACACATTGACAATTATGATACAAATCTTTAGTTTTAAGTTTTAAGTTTTACAGCAGAAAAAAAAACCTACTGTATAATTTTACATAACTTTAAGTTGTCTAAACTTATTGCTGTCACTACAAAAAAATATTGGAGTACTACAAAGGAAATAAATGTAAAACAAATAAATCAGTGCAATAGTTTTCAGTGCCAAACGGAGAGTTGCAAATGAGTGTTTAACTGATGCAACAGAACGCTATTCTTGTCCAAACTGATGAGATGGATCCACTTCATGCATGGAAGACAATAGTTGAGCATTGACTAGCCCAGTGGTTCCCAAACTGGGGTACGCGTACCCCTAGGGGTACGTGGAGGTACTACAGGGGGTACGCCAAAATAAATCTGATCCCCCCTCTCCCCCCCTCCGGCAAAGTTAAACCCACACATATGACCCGTCACCCGCCACACACTATACACACACACACCGGCATTCTGATTAGACCCGCCCTACTCTGCCTCTGATTGGCTCTACCAACGAATGTAACGAGTATTAGCCAATGAGAGGCAGAGGAAAGGGGTGATGAGACGTCAAAGCAGACTACAGCTGTGCCGTGCAAAACGCTGAAAGTGAATGGAGACCTGTAGCCTAGCCATTAGTGATGCGCGGGTCAGGTTTTTTTAAGGCCCGCCCCAACCCAACCCGTCATTGGAGCCAGCCCGCCCCGTTAAAATGTCTGAAAATTCGAACCCAGCCCAACCCGGCAGCCCGCAACGGCCAATTTAATGTAATATGTCTCCGGACTCAGGAGGAGCACAGCGGAGCTTCCAAGGTGTGCAAAGTAGCTAATAACTCTGTCTCCCCCCTCTCTGTCTCTCTCTCTCACACACACACACACACACAGACACTCACATGCTGCCCTGCGCGACAACAGTTGAATGGATGAATTGCGCTGCTGCTTTCATGTCGGTCTTTCTTCAATTAATCCATGGTCTTCAGATAGCGCGACCGACTACGCTTCCCCAAAGTGCGGATGGCGTGACCGTGCAGTGTTTCAAATGGAGGTAGCAGGTAGAGGTAGGTAGGCACTATAGGCAGGCTACAGAAACAGTTCTTATTCTTCCCCATTTATTTTAATTACATCATGCGCTCTCAATTGGCCATGTTGCAGTAGTAGGCTAAATGTAGTAGTGCAGCAGGTGCGCACACGGCTTGCAGATACGGCCAGACTCGCTGTCTGATTTCTTTTAACTACCTCATGCGCACTCAATTGTTCACAGCCTACTCACGTTGCAGTAAAGTTGACAAATAGATCACAGTCGAGTCCACAACAGAAAATCTGCGGTGGCATTATATGGACACTTCAAATAATAATTACAGCGAATAATCCTTCCAAAATGTTTGTTTTGAGACCACATAGGCTACCTCATTGAAGCGTTTCTTTACTCCATGTAGGCTATAGAGAGTGCAGCAGGAGTCTGTCTGATTGTGTGTACCTACGTGTGAGAGAGAGTTAACGTCTTTAAGGTTAATTACTCTGCGTGTTTCATTGCTCTAAATTATTTAATAATGTTGCTTTGTCACGTTCTGAGCCTGCCCCGCCCGCACCCGCGATATTTTCATAATTTGCCAACCCAGCCCGCCGGCGGGGCGGCCCAGCCCGCGGGCCCGGCGGGTTCTGGGTGACCCGCGCATCACTACTAGCCATGGAGAATTGGCTCAAAAGGAACGCTAAAAGACCTCGTCCCATGTCCACGGGAGCAGCAGAAACTGCCTTTCAAAACAGCACAGCAGGTGAAGGCCGAGTCCCGGCGGTCCAAAGCAGATCCAGGGCCTCAAGTGGAGCGATGTTTAGCAGAGCAAACCGTAGTGTTAGCGGCAGCTTCGCAGCTACTAGTGTCAACACGGGTGCTTGCGCTGGTCAAAGTGATGGTGAATGCGAGCCCGAAGCCCAAGATGTCCCAGGAAAGTCCAGAGGAGACAGGGAAGTTAACGCTAAAAAGAAGCGCAAATATGACGAGAACTACATTACTATGGGCTTCACTTGTATTGGGAGTAAGGACGCCCCTAAACCCCAGTGTGTTGTATGTGCAAAAGTACTGTCCACAACTCTAAACCTGCAAGCTGGGTGCACTGCAGCATCCACAGGGAGTCAAGCACACCCCTCACATTAGTCTGTGGTGAAAAGTCTAATCATTTTTATTTTCTGTATTTTTTCCAGAGAAGTCATTTGTACTTAGCTGATGTGCATGTCACGTGTTATCAGGGATGCAAAGTAGTCACATTTAGGTGACAGTCACCTTTTTTGGTAACGCTTTAGAATACAGCCCGCAAATAAGCATGTAGTTATAGTATAACAACAAGGTTTAGGGCTGTAGTTATAGTCTAACTACGGGGTTTAAGGAGTGAATTATAAGATCTGTACTTATAGTCTAACTACGGGGTTTAAGGAGTGTAGTTATAGTATAACAACAGGGTTTAAGGAGTGTAGTTATGGTATAACAACGGGGTTTAAGGAGTGTAGTTATGGTATAACAACGGGGTTTAAGGAGTGTAGTTATAGTATAACAACGGGGTTTAAGGAGTGTAGTTAGAGTATAACAACGGGGTTTAAGGAGTGTAGTTAGAGTATAACAACGGGTTTAAGGAGTGTAGTTATAGTATAACAACGGGGTTTAAGGAGTATAGTTAGAGTATAACCTTGGGGTTTAAGGAGTGTAGTTATAGTCTAACTACGGGGTTTAAGGAGTGAAAAAATACTTTAACTAGAGGGTAACAAGATCTGTACTTATAGTCTAACTACGGGGTCGCGGGCTGTATTATGAAGCAGGGGACAAATGTTTGTACTTATAGGCTAATTACGGGGTACCACACTGTACTTACAGGGTAACTACGGGGTTTAAGGAGTGTAGTTAGAGTATAACAACGGGGTTTAAGGAGTGTAGTTAGAGTATAACAACAGGGTTTAAGGAGTCTAGTTAGAGTATAACAACAGGGTTTAAGGAGTGTAGTTAGAGTATAACAACGGGGTTTAAGGAGTGTAGTTATAGTCTAACAATGGGGTTTAAGGAGTGTAGTTAGAGTATAACAACGGGGTTTAAGGAGTGTAGTTAGAGTATAACAACGGGGTTTAAGGAGTGTAGTTATAGTATAACTACGGGGTTTAAGGAGTGTAGTTATGGTATAACAACAGGGTTTAAGGAGTGTAGTTAGAGTATAACAACGGGGTTTAAGGAGTGTAGTTAGAGTATAACAACGGGGTTTAAGGAGTGTAGTTATAGTCTAACTACGGGGTTTAAGGAGTGAAAAAATACTTTAACTAGAGGGTAACAAGATCTGTACTTATAGTCTAACTACGGGGTCGCGGGCTGTATTATGAAGCAGGGGACAAATGTTTGTACTTATAGGCTAATTACGGGGTACCACACTGTACTTACAGGGTAACTACAGGGTTTAAGGAGTGTAGTTAGAGTATAACAACGGGGTTTAAGGAGTGTAGTTAGAGTATAACAACGGGGTTTAAGGAGTCTAGTTAGAGTATAACAATTGGGTTTAAGGAGTGTAGTTAGAGTATAACAACAGGGTTTAAGGAGTGTAGTTAGAGTATAACAACAGGGTTTAAGGAGTGTAGTTAGAGTATAACAACGGGGTTTAAGGAGTGTAGTTATAGTCTAACAATGGGGTTTAAGGAGTGTAGTTAGAGTATAACAACGGGGTTTAAGGAGTGTAGTTAGAGTATAACAACGAGGTTTAAGGAGTGTAGTTATAGTATAACTACAGGGTTTAAGGAGTGTAGTTATGGTATAACAACAGGGTTTAAGGAGTGTAGTTAGAGTATAACAACGGGGTTTAAGGAGTGTAGTTAGAGTATAACAACGGGGTTTAAGGAGTGTAGTTAGAGTATAACAACGGGGTTTAAGGAGTGTAGTTAGAGTATAACAACAAGGTTTAAGGAGTGTAGTTATAGTATAACTACAGGGTTTAAGGAGTGTAGTTATGGTATAACAACAGGGTTTAAGGAGTGTAGTTAGAGTATAACAACGGGGTTTAAGGAGTGTAGTTAGAGTATAACAACGGGGTTTAAGGAGTGTAGTTATAGTCTAACTACGGGGTTTAAGGAGTGAAAAAATACTTTAACTAGAGGGTAACAAGATCTGTACTTCTAGTCTAACTACGGGGTCGCGGGCTGTATTATGAAGCAGGGGACAAATGTTTGTACTTATAGGCTAATTACGGGGTACCACACTGTACTTACAGGGTAACTATGGGGTTTAAGGAGTGTAGTTAGAGTATAACAACGGGGTTTAATGAGTGTAGTTAGAGTATAACAACGGGGTTTAAGGAGTGTAGTTAGAGTATAACAACGGGGTTTAAGGAGTGTAGTTAGAGTATAACAACGGGGTTTAAGGAGTGTAGTTAGAGTATAACTACGGGGTTTAAGGAGTGTAGTTATAGTCTAACTACGGGGTTTAAGGAGTGAAAAAATACTTTAACTAGAGGGTAACAAGATCTGTACTTATATTTAACTACGGGGTCGCGGGCTGTATTATGAAGCAGGGGACAAATGTTTGAACTTATTGTTAGACTATAACTACACTCCTTAAACCCCGTTGTTATACTCTAACTACACTCCTTAAACCCTGTTGTTATACTCTAACTACACTCCTTAAACCCAGTTGTTATACTCTAACTACACTCCTTAAACCCCGTTGTTATACTATAACTACACTCCTTAAACCCCGTTGTTATACTCTAACTACACTCCTTAAACCCTGTTGTTATACTTTAACTACACTCCTTAAACCCCGTTGTTATACTCTAACTACACTCCTTAAACCCCGTTGTTATACTATAACTACACTCCTTAAACCCCGTTGTTATACTATAACTACACTCCTTAAACCCCGTTGTTATACTCTAACTAGACTCCTTAAACCCGTTGTTATACTCTAACTACACTCATTAAACCCCGTTGTTATACTCTAACTACACTCCTTAAACCCCATAGTTACCCTGTAAGTACAGTGTGGTACCCCGTAATTAGCCTATAAGTACAAACATTTGTCCCCTGCTTCATAATACAGCCCGCGACCCCGTAGTTAGACTATAAGTACAGATCTTGTTACCCTCTAGTTAAAGTATTTTTTCACTCCTTAAACCCCGTAGTTATACTCTAACTACACTGCTTAAACCCCGTTGTTATACCATAACTACACTCCTTAAAGGAGAACTTACCTCCAAAACACTTTTTTTCAGCTTTTAACCAATATATATGACTTTGGGGGTGATGTGTGAAGAATTCTGGTCAGAATTTCCACATTTGACACCAAACTGTTGCCATTTTACCATTTGTATCATTTTTCAGCAGCATAACTGGCATAAGCGCCCTCTAAAGGTCGAACACTGCTTTTTTTTTTTTCTCAAATGAATGGGATATTAGGAACACACTGACGTCACAGTGTTCCCAAAGACTATGGGATTTCAAGATAATTACTCCCCTACCCCCCCTGTACCCTTTCGGCTCCTCAGAACTCCAAGCCTATTCTTATTGAAGTTTGCTCTTAAAATACTGAACCAAACGTCGTCAAAGTTGGCACATGTCTTAATTATAGTTAGTTTCCCGCTGAATGTGTCATTACTTTATTGATATCTTACCTGGATAAGCTCGAATGATGATGTTTATATTATCAGTCCGAGTTGCAAGCACTGTCTCCAGCCCAGGCAGACGAGAGAGAGTCGTACTGTAACATGGACGAGCCCCAAGCTCCGCGGGCGCGCGCAGCAGGCCAGCAGCAGCTGGGCTCTCTGTGCTCTGAGAGCAGAGAGCAGTCTGATATTACCGCAAACAAATATGGTCGCAGTTTAGCGCACATGTAAAATATAACGCTATACTACGACGTGACAACGTGACAAAGCTTCTCTAAACACATCGGCTACTATCATATTTCCCTGCATCCCTCCTACTGAGATTATATCGGTAATGATTTTGGACAGACTGAATGCGCGGAGGAGGAGGAGGAGAGATCTGCAGCTGTGCCCTGAGTAGCCCTGAGAGACACTCGCCTCGCTCCGACTACTGTGCCCGTCTGTGAAAAGCGTCCTGTCCAGTCGCACCTTCGCAAACAGATGCGGGATTCCCTCAATCCTGTACCCAATCTCAGACTGTATTCTCTAAATCGCACACCAGCTATTCCTGTCTGTGTTTGTTTGTTGCTCCGTGAGGTTAGAGCGCCCCATGCATGCAGCAGGCTGTTTCGCCAGCCGGGGTCTGGCAGGAGGGAGGAGGCGCAGGCAGCCTGCACTGCGCTGAGAGGAAAACTTTTGCACAACTTTTAACAAGAATCACGAAAAGCCCCCAAACTAAAATGAAAAAGGGACTATATGGCAACTTGGACGAGGGAATGACATAGAGAAATCTCGCATTGTGTTACCCCAGAACGGAGGGTTTGTCGTATTGTGCGGTGTGCTGCTGTAACGAGCCCACGTCACTTTGCTCTCGTAACGTAGTTTAACACACTGCCATAGAGATACATGCAGAAAAATAATTAAATTTCTAGTTCGCCACTGAATTACCAAATTGATATAACTTTCAACCATTTTGAGCAAAGCTCTTTCCAAACAGGCCACCAGCGTTGGCTAGTTGTTGATATTTATAAAGATATGGCCCCTCTCAAATAAATTATTTTTGAGGCAGTAGGCAAACTGTAACGGCGTCGATTTCCGAAAAAGAATCTTGACTTGAACAGCCAAAGAGTCCAGTATAGACAAGAGCATATGTAATTTCTTGTTTTTTTCCATAGGTATTTTCAAATCACTGTTCTAATACATATCTAGGGGGTAGGTCCTCCTTTAAACCCCGTTGTTATACTATAACTACACTCCTTAAACCCCGTAGTTAGACTATAAGTACAGATCTTATAATTCACTCCTTAAACCCCGTAGTTAGACTATAACTACAGCCCTAAACCCCGTTGTTATACTATAACTACATGCTTATTTGCGGGCTGTATTCTAAAGCGTTACCCCTTTTTTAAATCCCAAAATAGGGCTCTTACTGTAAGATTTGAGTTGTTTGTTCCTGCCCTAGTGTGTGTGTGTGTGTGTGTGTGTGTCTGTCACCTTTAAAAAAAAAAAAGCGAATTTGTTTGCATCCCTGTGTTATGAGAGGGCTTTTTACAAGGCTGAATGAAGAGAAAACCTTTTTCCATATTTTATAACTTTTCCGTAGAAGTCATTCATACTGTGCTTGAGGTAAAAATGGTCCTCTCATAACTGACATGCACAATGCATGTCAGTTATGAGAGGACCATTTTTTCCATATTTTATTTGAGACTTTTCCAGAGAAGTTTGTGCTTTAGGTATTATGCATGTCTGTTATGAGGATATTTTTTTCATATTTTATGTATAACTTTTCCAGAGAAGACATTCATATTGTGCTTGAGGAAATGTACATGTAATTTGTTAAGAGGACTTTTTATGAGGCTGAATAAACAGCAAAATTGTTAAAAACATTGTCATGTCTTCATATTTAACATGAGAGTTGCCCGTCTGTGGAGGTCTAGGGCAGTGGTTCTCAAATGGGGGGCAAATGGGGCAAATGGGGCACTTTGCCAGGGGGTCCGCGAAAAGTTTGCAAGTAATTTTTTTTATTTTTTATTAAAAAATAAAATGGTACATGTTACTTATTCCTTCTCAAACTACTTCCTACATGGTGCTAGTCTATCAAAATATCTTGGCTGTCATTGATTGTGTTGCATAGTGGTTTTCTGTACTGTTGACAAATTGTGATATTGTAAGTCGCTTTGGACAAAACAAAAGTGTCTGCTAAATGACGTAATATTAATGTAATAATTTTTTTTTTTTTTTTTTCAAAATCTTCATAGTTCAACGAAAATAGTTTATGCTTTAAATCTAAAATGGTTCATGGATTACATTCTAATAACAAACCTATCAAATTCAAAGTCAAGCACGTTACCGTGGAAACAATTCAGCTTAGCCCAAAATCACAAATCAGAATGAGGGGGTCCCCGGTATATTTTCTATCTTGTAAGGGGTCCTTGGCTGAAAAACATTTGAGAACCTCTGGTCTAGGGGGTACACGACAGGAGGTTGAATGCTCCAGGGGGTACATGACTTTAAAAAGTTTGGGAACCACTGGACTAGCCTATCAATAATGGCACAAAGTGAATCCTATTTATATTCAACAAACTATCATGACATCAGCGTTTGTTAACGAGTTGCTAAAAATACATAATGGGCGATAACTGCCCGCTTGCATATAACGTTAATGCTAATTAATTGAACATCTAACGCTAGCGTTGCAGATCAGTGTTTAATGCTCACTGCTGCAACAGAATGTCATTCTTGTCAAAACTGATGAGACAGCTCCACCTTATGCATGGAAGACAATAGTTGAGCATTGACTAGCCTATCAATATAGCCTTAATGGCACAAAGTGAATCGCATTTACATTCAACAAACTATCATGACATCAGCGTTTGTTAACGAGTTGCTAAAAATACACAATGCCCGCTTGCGCATAACGTTACCGCGCCAATTAATTAAACGATCTAATGCTAGATACAACTCACAGCCAGACTGTCAGACTGAGGGATCTGATAACCGCTAACATCATCAACAACAACTTGCGTAAGCTGACCCACCTCTCGATTATTTCTCTTGTCTGTGGAAACCAGTCCCAGTTCCACTTGTCTCCGCACCGCACGCTGCCTGCCTCACAACAAACCCACACCGGCTAAAGTGGGCGTAACTTTCCCCGCATGCTTCTACATGACAGCCAATCACCAGCCGTATTAGAGCGTGGTGTGCAAGCATGTCGCATGATTATAGGCTCAATGACGCTGTTTTGTTTTGGTATCGAAAATTGGTATCGATTGACAAGGGAGGCTTCGATACCCCTTAGTATCGATGTTTTCATTTCGGTGCCAAGTAAGTATCGAAACTCGATACCCAGCCCTAAGTACAACAGGGTCAGAGTTTAACATGTATAAATCATAACAGCAGCAGCAGTACAACAGGGTCAGAGTTTAACATGTATAAATCATAACAGCAGCAGCAGTACAACAGGGTCAGAGTTTAACATGTATAAATCAATAGAGCAGCAGCAGTACAACAGGGTCAGAGTTTAACATGTATAAATCAATAGAGCAGTTCAAAACACAATAGGATCGAATACAAATGAGTAGATTAGAGGAAGGGTTTAATGCTGAAATCCTCATTCAGGCCTCTAGGGGTGAGGGTATCCAGTGTGTAGATGCAGAATAGTTCTCTCCTCAGGAGTAAAGAGTCGAGGTCGCCTCCCCTCTGGGGGCAATGGACATTCTCAATACCAAAGTATCTGAGAGTGGAAACGTTATGACGAGCCTTAGTGAAGTGGACAGCTACAGGGCTGGATGGATCATGATTACGGATGGCAGACCTATGCTCAGTGATACGGCTTTTGAGGGTTCTTGTTGTTTTCCCCCACATAGGCGAGCCCACAGGGACATTGCAACATATAGACAACATTTTGTGTTTTACATGTTATAATTCCCTCGAAATGAAGCCTTTTACCCGAGTGTGGATGGTTGAAGGTCTTAGTTTTATAGGTGAAATGACATTGTTGGCAATTCCCACATCTGTAATTGCCTGAGAGGAATTGACTGAGAAAGTGAGAGGGGGAGCGGGAGAGGGAGCAGGTCTGATCTCACCAGCATATTACGAAGATTAGGTGTTTTTTTATAGACCGCACAAGGAGGGACATTAAAAGAACCCATAGCAGCAATTATGGAGCGTCCAGGGGGTGTGTCCACAAATGATTTATGAATTTTAGGAAGGGTGTAAAATACAGGTGAGATGGGATACTCAACTTTCATAAATGCGTGTTCAGGTTTCGTGATAAGTTTATTTTCAAGGAGCTGGTTGAGTAGACTGTGAACCTGTGTCTTAAAGACAGAAATGGGGTTGTGATCCAACTTTCTGTAAAACTTAAGAGTTGTTGAGTTGCTTTTAAATTTCCCTGTCATATGAGTCACGGTTGAGGACCACGATAGCACCCCCCTTATCTGCACTCTGAACCACCAATGTTTTATCATCCCTTATATAGCCTTAAGTTCATCCAGTTGTTCCTTAGATAGATTATTCCTCACTTTGTACTCCTTTCTTTTACTAAAGATAGTAGACGCATCCCTCTCAACCAGTCTACAATAAATGTCCAGAGATGGGTTTCTGTACTTCGGAGGTATAAAGTAGGATTTACCTCTAAACTTGGTAGAGGATTTCAAAGGAGTGGGACTGCTGTTCTGAATTACTAGGATATGACTTTTGTCATTGTGTTTTATCTGCAGACTAAGCGGTTCAGTTCAATAAAAGCCTTTATTTTTTGTATTGATTAATTGAGTGATACTTTACTAAAACAATCATATATATTATATCAGGAATGTTCTTTGTTTTGTGTTCACAGTAGTGATGTCAGTTAGATTTGGTTAGGTCAGAGCTATGGAATAGTCTTTTAAGTCATCCATCTTTGCTCAACACATCTGTCTTTTGTCACCCCAGGTGTGCAATAAATACAGGTTAAGAACTTATTTCTTTAAATACAAAGATGTGAAATAATTATCGGTTATTGTATCAGTTATCGGCCAGGAGAAGCAGATAATTATCGGTTATCGTATCAGCTGAAAAATATCCATATCGTGCATCCCTAATTTACAGTGGATATCACTGTGTGTGTGTGTGTGTGTGTGTGTGTGTGTGTGTGTGTGTGTGTGTGTGTGCGCGCGCGTGTGTGTGTGTGTGTGTGTGTGTGTGTGTGTGTGTGTGTGTGCATGCGTGTGTGTGCGTGTGCGTGCATATGTATGTGTGTGTGTGTGTCATTACATGACCTAATACTTAATGTGTTCTCCAGAGTCCACCAGGAGAGGTCAGAGGTTCCCAGTGGTCAGTCTGTCCAGGAGCTTCAAACAGACCTAGACTCCATATTTATGGTGTGTAAATGTACAACACATTTTACTGCAGCTACTGAAATACAAAACAAGTACTCTGGTCTTATAACAGTCTGTTGTTGTTGTTGTTGTTGTTGTTGTTGTTGTTTCTCCCCTAGTCTCTCCCCAGACTCAAATATTATGTTGAATCGCTGCGCTCCCCATACTACACAAATTAGTCTGTGCCACTTCACAGCCACTGCTGGGGTTTGAGGGCGGGTCTAGGCGGGTTGAAATTGAATGAGTGACAGGTCATAGGACCAATGAGAGAGCAGTTTGAAAAATGGGCTGCGCCTCCCATGCAGAGCCATCTAGATAGAAGAGTCCCGACATCTCCATTTACTCCAATGGACCAGTTTTGTTACTCTCAAGAGTTCCAGGAAGTAAGGTCCTGGATTAAGCAGCACTGTCGAGTTGCAGCAAAATAGACAGTTTAGCCACTTCTTAACACATTGAGTGCCAAGGACGTCTGTGGACGTCCTAAAAAAAAGTAACGAGGAGTGCCAAGGACGTCTGTGGACGTCCTAAAATCATAATTCATATTATTCCATAATTCTGCTGTTTAAGGTCGTACCCAGCCAGTGAGCATGAATCCCTTCAAGGGATCACACGGCGCCACCTTAAACATCTACACGGGAGCTGCACCACCCACCTCAGATCCTTTACTTTGTGCAGGAGAAAGCAGAGAAAGCCGTGATCAAAGCGAAACCGATGCATGCTGCAGCCAGAGCCATATAGATTGCTCTGTCTGCAGCTGGCTGCGATCCGCGCCCACAACTGAGCTCTTCTGCTTCTGTCTATCTGTCTGCATATAGTTTCTCCACACGATTCCCTGCCAGAAAGGCAGCACCCGAAGCCGAACGGCCAAACCTTTTCCTTCAGTCCCGTTTGGCATTTCCTTGTTGCGCTGGGATCCGGGCAAAAACGGAGGCTGAGAAAACAGACTGTGTGCGTGTGGGGAGGAGCCCGCAGCTCAGGGGGGGGGGGGGGGGGGGAGAGGGGGGTGGGGCACGCAGGCTGCACAGAACTACACCATGTCACTACATCAGAAAATAGTAGCTAGAGTCAGTGAATGTGCTTGAAATTAGAGTGCAAAAAGTATTCATAAAAGTGACTTTATCTTGAAAAGTAAAAAAAGACAGCAGAAAACCCTTGAAAGTGCTCTTCTTTCAGAGGCTGTCATTTCATAATGGAACTGTCTAGAAACAAAATTTCTTCTTTGGAAGAAGCAGGAGTGTCCAATGTTTCATTAGAGTCCAGCCCTGTCAATATAGCCCTAATAGAAAAAATTCTATAGCTGTTTTCAACTGAATGGAAGTGAATCTGGCACAGGCTCCAGACAATTTTACTGAAGCGCTGTGGCACTCAATGTGTTAACATGCAGTGGAATCCGTATTATAACCCGCTCCTAGCCGGTTGGCCTGCATGTTAAACAACAATTAGCCGGCCTACGCGCACTCCCGCGAGTCCGTATCTTATTCACCTCGCTCGCCGGTGTAAGATCCGGATTAGCGCAAAAGGAGCTCTTGTTTAACTGTGGCAGGTCATTATCCGCAGATCCGTCCACACACACAGCGTTGAGCAGTGAGAGAGAGGCAGCGGGGAAGGAAAGTGAAAGTGGAGCAGAAACGCGCTCTCCTGAGAAAACGAGGCAGCAGGATGACTGAAGCAAATGAAACAACTATCACAAAGAGCAGCCGAGATTCTGACACTTTTTGCGCGATGCGTGCCGCTCTATCTGCCTGTTTGTCTCTCTGCCAGTGCCCGCATGTCTGTTTAGTGTGCGTGTGTGTTTGGCATGTCATTTTTAACGCTGTTCATAATGAGCAGAGCGTGTTTAGGCTATCGTACGGCTCCATCCCCAAATTAATTTTCATCGTCCCTGACGCTACTGTGCGCCCACACTGCGGAGTGGATAGGAGCTGACTGACTCTGACTGATAGGCTATCAAACTTTTGTGGGGAGAAATACATTTAAAACTAGTCAGATATGACTTGAATGTCATAAAATAAATCACCCACAGTGATTGACTACAGTCCGACCACTATTTTGACTGCGCGGCTTTATGTAGCTTAACAAAGGCATTTTTGGCACATTGCCACCCCTCGTTGTCGAATGGACTCCATTAAAACGACATGTTTTTTGAAGTCTCCAGATTTGTCGCTAACGTGATGCAGCCAATTCTATTGTGTGAGGCAGCCATAGGGAGGCAGTGTTGTGTGACTGTGCATCCACACTGTGGAGAGGATAGGAGCTGACTGACTGATAGGCTATCAAACTTTTGTGGGGAGAAATAAATTTAAAACTAGTCAGATATGACTTGATTTGTTTTTGTTTGGTTACAAATTCGCTAAAGCTGTTTCCTATCACATTTCTTGTTTTCGATACATGCTACCGCCGCCCTGAAAATATCCTGCTCTGTCTAGCCTGACATGATCCAGATAACATGTTTAAAAGGCACTTTTGTGTTGTACTCTGAAAGGGTTTTAACCCCCTTGAATCAAATTGTACATTATCAGCTTTATTTTAGCATGCAAAAGTAGCGCGAGACCCATTCCTGGCTGTTCATTGGCTAATGAGTCTCACATTTTGGTCCTCCGCTGACGCCACTCTCTCTCTAGAGGACACTACTCCCGTGTCGTCTGATCGCAGATTGCAAAGTCGTTACTGAGTGGTGGAGACTGAATCCACCACTGGCCAATCACTGGCCAAGTGAACGGTTCACTTCCGTCCCCAGCTGGCTGAGGGGAGTCTCCCAGACCCAGAGAGAGATCTGCAGCATGCAGTAACATAGTGTATTCGCTAGGGGTGTCATGATATTTCGTTGCACGATATATCGCGATATCAAAACGTCACGATATGCGTATCGTCAAAAAAAAATGATATCGTAAAAAAATATATATATATATTATGAATAATAATAGAACAAATTTAGCAGAATCAACACGCATGAGTGAGAGGGTAGACTACTACTGGCATGGCAAAACAGCTCAAGGGGTACATAAGATTACATAAGTTTAGGGACCATTGAGCATGAGTTATTTAAGAAATAGATTGTATACTTTATTTTTCTTTCACCATGCAACAAACATTTAGTTTGTGACAGTGTGACACATTCTATTGCAAGAGAAGCATTATCTTCCATGTTGTTTTATAGTTATTATAATAACAATTTCCAAAAACAGCCTTTGTTTTGTATTTTGTGTATTTCAAATGAAATTACTATTTTTCCAGTATTTTCCCCGGGCTCCTTTGAAAAGAGGTTTCGATTTCAACGGGACTCACATGGTTAAATAAATGATAAATAAATACATAAAAATTATTAACTTTTGTTAAAAAGAATATTGTTAAAATATCGTATTGTATCGTTATCGTAAACCCAATATCGTGTATCGTATCGTATCGTGAAATTAGTGTATCGTGACACCCCTAGTATCCGCGTATTGGCTGATCACCAATAAATATGTTTTGATAAGTTAAATAAGCAGTGACAAGCAAACCTTCTGTCTGGAAAGTTTTCAAACAATAATAATAACCATAATAATAACATTAATAAAACATAATTATCAAATAAAGAAAGCAAAAAGGGATGTAATGAGTACATCGGTCTGGCGTTGAGACTATTTCTCCCCAAACCTTGTTCCATCAGGAGGTATTTTGCCTACTTCCTGGTCCTAATTGTAGATAGGAATTTGTTCTTAACTAACTTCTTACCTGGTAAAATAAAGATTGTTGGTTGATGAGGTCTTCAAGCTGCACTCTTTAGACCAGTGGATCTGATGTTATTACAGTATTATTATTATTATTTTTCATAATGTTTAATTCAAATGTTATTCTGTTGCAGCTGCTTGAGGAGAACATTGTCACTTTTGTGAAGAAGGAGCTGAAGAGAGTCCAGCGGGTTCTGCGTCCAGATTACCCAGAATGCTTAGAGAGCCAGAGGGAGGAGGAGGAGGCGGTGGACAGTGAGGAGGAAGAGCAGAGGAGGAGGAGCACAGAGGGTTTTCTAGACATCACACTGCTCTTCCTGAGGAGAATGAAGCAGGAGGAGCTGGCTGACTCTCTGCACAGCAGTAAGAGGCTTTACAGCTTTAACATGATGGAGGGAGGAAGTGGTGGGAAAATGGGAGATATATGATTAGTTAAATATAGACATTTCTCATGAAAGATCGATTCAATTCCAGATTGTAAAATAATATTCACAATCTTCATGAATCATCAGCTAAAATCATTGATTTATTCATGTGGGTGCATAATGCTGAACACAGTATTATTTAAGATCAAATGCCACCACAGATGCATTTCACATTGGGTAGCACACACAGTCAGGACCTGTTTATCCACCAGTGATGAGCAGAATAGATGCCATGGGGTCAGGAAAAGTATGCATTCACATATTAATATTTACGCTTCTCATATTTACAGCAAAACATCCACTGATTGATGTAATTTGTCCTTTCAGAAACTCTTGCTGCAGTGTGCCAACGTAATCACAAATCCAGTCTGAAGGAGAAGTTCCAGTGTCTGTTTGAGGGGATTGCTAAAGCAGGAAACCCAACACTTCTGAATCAGACCTACACAGAGCATTACCTCACAGAGGGAGGGAGTGGAGATGTCAATGATGAACATGAGGTCAGACAGATTGAAGCAGCATCCAGGAAACTAGTGAGACCGGAAACAATCATCAAAAGTGAAGACATCTTTAAACCCTTACCTGGAAGAGATGAACCAACCAGAACATTGATGACAAAGGGAGTGGCTGGCATTGGGAAAACAGTCTTAACACAGAAGTTCACTCTGGACTGGGCTGAAGACAAAGCCAACCAGGATATACAGTTCACATTTCCATTCACTTTCCGAGAGCTGAATCTGCTGGAAGGGAAAAAGTACAGTTTGGTGGAACTTCTTCATCACTTCTTTCCTGAGACCAAAGGAATCTTCAGATTTGACAAGTTCCAAGTTGTGTTCATCTTTGACGGTCTGGATGAGTGTCGACTTCCTCTGGACTTCCAGAACAATGGGATTGTGACTGATGTTACAGAGTCGACCTCAGTGGACGTGCTGCTGACAAACCTCATCAAGGGGAAACTGCTTCCCACTGCTCACCTCTGGATGACGACACGACCTGCAGCAGCCAATCAGATCCCTCCTGAGTGCATTGACATGGTCACAGAGGTGAGAGGCTTCACTGACTCACAGAAGGATGAGTACTTCAGGAAGAGATTCATAGATGAGGAGCAGGCCAGCAGAATCATCTCCCACATCAAGACTTCACGAACCCTCCACATCATGTGCCACATACCAGTGTTTTGTTGGATCACTGCTACAGTTCTGGAGCTTGTGTTGAAAACCAGAGAGAGAAGAGACATGCCCAAGACCCTGACTGAGATGTACATCCACTTCCTGCTGGTTCAGTCCAAACAGGCGGATGTCAAGTATCATGGACGAGCTGACAAAGATCCAATCTGGAATAGAGAGAACAAGAAGATGATTCTCTCTCTGGGAAAACTGGCTTTTGACGAGCTAGAGAGAGGCAACCTAATCTTCTATGAAGCCGACCTGAGAAAGTGTGACATTGATATCAGAGCAGCCTCAGTGTACTCAGGAGTGTTCACACAGATCTTTAAAGAGGAGCGTGGGCTGAACGAGGACACTGTGTTCTGCTTTGTCCATCTGAGCATTCAGGAGTTTCTGGCTGCAGTTTATGTCTTTCTGTCCTTCATCAAAACTGGTGTCAATCTACTGTCAGAAACTCAATCAACATCCTGCTGGTCAACACTATCAAGAGGCAACTCTAAACTAACGCGTCTCTACCAGAGTGCTGTGGACAAGGCCTTACAGAGTCCAAATGGACACCTGGACTTGTTCCTCCGCTTCCTCCTGGGTCTTTCACTAGAGACCAATCAGACTCTCCTAAGAGGCCTGCTGACACAGACAGGAAGTAGTTTGGAGACCAATCAGAATACGGTCCAGTACATCCAGGAGAAGATCAAGGTGAATCCCTCTTCAGAGAAAAGCATCAATCTGTTCCACTGTCTGAATGAGCTGAATGACCGTTCTCTAGTGGAGGAGATCCAACAGCACCTGAGTTCAGGAAGTCTCTCCACAACCAGACTCTCCCCTGCTCAGTGGTCAGCTCTGGTCTTCATCTTACTGTCATCAGAAGAAGAGCTCGATGTGTTTGACCTGAAGAAATACTCTGCTTCAGAGGAGGCTCTTCTGGGGCTGCTACCACTGGTCAAAGCCTCCAATAAATCTCTGTAGGTGCATGCATAATTTGATGTCTTCAATATGAAATGCAATATACAGAAAAACTATTTTCTAATTTCTTGTTCATGGATAATTCTTCCCCAGGTTGAGTGGCTGTAAGCTGTCAAAGAGAAGCTGTGAAGCTCTGGCCTCAGTTCTCAGCTCCCAGTCCTCTAGTCTGAGAGAGCTGGACCTGAGTGACAACGACTTGCAAGATACAGGAGTGAATCTGCTCTCTGCTGGACTGGAGAGTCCACACTGTAGACTGGAGAGTCTCAGGTCAGTATCCCTTAAGCCCATGGTACACCAAACAAACATTCTCCAACAAACACGGACAAACACAGATGTTTGTTTGGTGCCCCATTGCTGGCTGTCGTGGTTTGGAATTGTTTGGAGATGTTTGGTCAGATTCAACATGTTCAATCCTTTATAGAGGTCTTCACAGGTCTACTCGGGTATTACACATAATGATAGAATAGATAGTGATAGAATCGGACCCGACCCGGACCCTAATTGATCATAATAAATGTGGACCCGGACGGGTCTCGGGTCGGGTCCAAGGTCCTAGGATCCGAGTAGCCCCGTGAAGACTTCTATAATTGATCGAACATGTTGATCAGCGCTGATCATGAGAGAAACGTATGAAAACACACAGCGCGCGCCGCACGTGAGGCTTTGTTGTCACAAACTGCAAGTAAATCCATAGCGAGAAGAACTAGCAAGAGGGTTCCCTCTGCAATGCAAATTACCTCCTCATTTGCCTGAGGTGCATTTGTGCGCATGCGCACGCATACTTCGCACATACTTCGCACATACTTACTAATTTACTTTGAAAATGACGGTTTCCCGTAACTTGTGAGTGATTTATATTCAGTGTTGGGCAAGTTACTCTGGAAAAGTAATTACTGATTACTCCTTAAAAAAGTAATAAAAGTTACTTTACTTGTTACTTTTTCAAAAGGTAATTAGTTACGTTACTATAGTTACTCTCTTCTCTTTTTTTTTTTACCCCAAACACCTTACACTTAACTCATTGGCTGCCAGCCACTTCTGGAAAACGGATGCTCCCAGTGCCAGCCCTTTCAGAGCGTTTTCAGTGATTTCTCAAGACCCACAGAATATTGTGTGATATTACTATGTAAACACCGAACACGCCCAAAGAACGATGAGACTCTCTTGTATCATCAGCAAAAAAAAGTTTATTGATATCATTTTCCGTTCTTTAGTTATCAGCAGTAGAAGATAGGTTGGTTTCACCAAAAACAGACGTTTCAAACTAGAAGCTGAGATAATGAGCCTTTTGTGAAATGAAGCATTTCAAGCACATCACTGACTCTGAAGCTAATATTTTCTGATGTAGTGACACCTCAAAAATTATTTCCTTCAATAAAACAGCAAAAACAAAGGAATTTTGATGGCAAAATAATATTTTTTAGCTGCAACCAGCAGCGCTGGCCCCTGCGTGCGCAGACCCTACACCTTCTTGCTGGTCTTGATTTACTGCTGGTGGGCATCAGGTATTTCAGCTTGTGTTTGCCAATCTGTCCATCGAGCCTGCTGTCTGGGTCGGTGTTGTATGGTGCCCTGCGTGCCCCACCCCCCTCAACTGCAAACTCCTCAGTGGGAGTGTCTCTGGTGGCTCTCTGCTCTGAATTTTCTGCTGCACGTTTCAAAGTGCGCTGGCTGCACCCAGCTCTATTTTCACAGCGCTCCGCCGTTTTTGTACGCCGGCTCCCAGCGCTTCCAGCTGAGAATGATTTGGCTTTTCAGAAAGACGCTGGTGTCGGGTGCTCCTTTTCTGGCAACTAATCATGTGGAGGGGCTATCGCAGCGGAGACGGAGGGGCTCAATTGTGGGAGCAGATTGGCTCCTGTTCACAGCTAACGTTACAGCATGCATCGGTTTCCGTTTCCCCATGCCTTCTTCTACTCTTTTTTCTCATCTTTCTCTAATCCGGAGAGCACTGACGCCACCTAATGGGTCCGTAAAATAGCTTATACACCTTCAAAATCCCCCATACTTTTACAGGAGATGCATCAGGCTTTGATCCACGTCCCACCGTCAAAAAACGCAATTGACGTCTTTAGACGTCATTGGCACTCTACGTTACTATTTGAATTGACGTCTTTAGACGTCATTGGCTCTCAATGAGTTAAGTGTACACTTACCCAAAGTGGATCTGTTAACTCATTGAGTGCCAGCCACTTTTGGAGAACGGACGCTTCCAGTGCCAGAGTTTCTGCGCGTTTTCAGTGATTTCTCGAGGCCCACAGAATATTGTGTGATATTACTATGTAAACACCGAACACGCAAAAAGAACAAGGAGACTCTATTGTATCATCAGCAAAAAAAAGTTTATTGATACCATTTTCCGTTCTTTAGTTATCAGCCGGAGAAGATAGGTCAAAAACAGCAAAAACATGCATTTCTATCTAGAAGCTGAGATATTCAGCCTTTTGTGAAATGCAGCATTTCAAGCACATTCACTGACTCTAGCTAATATTTTCTGATGTAGTGACCTGGTGTAGTTCTGTGGAGCCTGCGTGCCCCACCCCCCTCTCCCCCACTCAGCTGCAAACTCCTCCCCACATGCACCCAGTCTATTTTCGGAGCCTCCGTTTTTGCGCCGGGCGGCTCCCGGGCGACTCACAGCGCGACAAGGAAATGCCAAACGGGACTGCAGGTAAAGGTTTGGCCCTTCGGCGTCGGGTGCTGCCTTTCTGGTGGGTAATCGTGTGGAGAAACTATATGCAGACAGACAGACAGAGGCAGAGGAGCTCAGTTGTGTGCGCGGATTGATTGCTGTTGGCAGGCACCGTCAAGCAGCAGCCAGAGCAATCTACATGGCTCTGGGCTGCAGCATGAGCGGTTTCTCTTTGATCACGGCTTTTTCAGGCTGTATTCCTGACATTTCTGTAATCTGGAGAGCACTGTCGCCACCTAAGGGTTCTGTAAATTAGGTTAGACACATTCAATAGCTCTCATATTGTAAGAGGCGATGTAAGAGGCTTAGATCGACATCCCCCCGTCAAAAAACGCAATTGACGACTTTAGTCGTCAATGGCACTCTACGTCACTAAATGAATTGACGACTAAAGTCATCATTGGCACTCAATGAGTTAATTAGTGAACTGTTACACCCATAGTTCCTGTTGTTAGCTGTCCAGATGTCAGATGTAGTGGAAACAAAAGCCACTTTCACACATGCCTGGAATTCAGCAGTTATCTAGAGGGCATTCGGATGGCAGTATATGTGCGAACACGTTTTGGGGGGGTATGCGCGCTCCCGCGATCCTCCTCCTAGTCGCAGGGAAGTGTAGCTCCTGCCCTACACACAGGGGCGGATTGTCCCCCCCCCCCTCCAGACCTCCGTGAAGTAGTCAGCTCAGTGAGTGCATGAGGACAGACAGAAATGATCCGATTTCCTTTCTGCATAGCTTCGCACAGCACACACATTTAATGAGCATTTTTGGACGCAAGGGTCGTCCCGCTTCCCAGTATTGGACATCGCTAGGTAGGGTATCTGGATCTGGTTGCGTTCATGCCTTTGATTTAACGTTTACACAGCGTTTGTGAAGATTCAAGGGGAGAACCGCAAATTCCAAGTAGCGTCAAGTCAGGCAGTATAAAACAAAAACTTCCGTGTATAACCTTCGCAATAATGGCAATTAAATAAAGTAAATGCACGTGTAATCAATTTTAACCCGTAGTGAGTCGACCATTCTGATTTTGTGTTACTAAGTAATACAAAATTTATTTTATTTTGAAGGTAAAAACGTCTAGCTTCCTGTATTCTGTATAATTCTAGTAGGTTTGATGCATTTTAGGACTGAACATAGCAAAGACCTGTATTCTTTGTAGTGCTTGCAACTCGAGGAAATCGATGCATCTGGGCGTGAGTTGTAGGGTTGTTTAATTAATTACTACCCTTATGCGCAAACGATTATATGCTGTGAACGTTAGGCAGTTATCGCCCATTATGTATTTTTAGTTTTCACAACTCCCCATTGTGTGGTCATGCCCAAATTCCCCCACCCCCGCCCCCTCTCTACTTTACAAACTCTGCGGAGGTGCTACTCATGTGTGAAAGCAACATGCCTCATGTCTGAAAGGGTACACTTCACGTATCATCCGGCGCAGGCTCAGTGGGGAGCAACCCTCACCTGATCCGGAGTTCATGTGTGAAAGTAGCTAAAGTCTACCTCACCCAGCATCGCCTTCAACTTAGCCTCCATCCCCGCATATTCTCTCTCGAAGTAGCCAGCAAACGTCTTCCTCTGTGCCAGCTTGACATTGTTCTTCGTGGGTATTTTCTCTATGAGTGCGGGCGAGTCAACAGTGGAAATAGGTAGCATCTCGTCCATGATATACCCAGCATGAGTTGATGAGCTGAGATGTCTTATGCTGTTTTGGTTTAGTCCCCATCCCCCCAATCCCCCTCCCTATGCCCCCCTCACTATTGTTTTTGTCTGTGAGTTGTTGTTACTTCATTTTAGATCAAAATCCAATAAATATATTGTAAAAAAAAAAGGGATATACCCAGCGATGAGCTTCTTAAGTCCTTCTCCACTTACGGCTGGTTTTCCTCGGCTGAAATCCAGTTTTTGTTGTTTTGCTGGAGGAGTATCACTGCCACTGGCAGTAGAGGCTGCCAGTGGATTTTTCAGGGATTTTCTCAAACAGTTTCACAGTGCTGTGCTGCCCTTTAACACATTGAGTGCCACAGCGCTTCAGTAAAATTGTCTGCAGCCTGTGCCAGATTCACTTCCATTCAGTTGAAAACAGCTATAGAATTTTTTCTATTAGGGCTATATTGATAGGGCTGGACTTTAATGAAACATTGAACACTCCTGCTTCTTCCAAAGAAGAAATTTTGTTGAAGACAGTTCCATTATGAAATGACAGCCTTTGAAAAAAGTGCACTTTCAAGGGTTTTCTGTCGTTTTTTTTTACTTTCCAAGATATAGTCCCTTTTATGAATACCTTTTGCACTCTAATTTCCAGCACATTCACTGACTCTGGCTGGTGTTTTCTGATGTGGTGGCGTGTGGTGTGGTTTTTGTGCAGCCTGCGTGCATTACAATCTTTATTGGTAAGGATCATTGAATGGATTATGCATTACGTCACGGTCAGGCAGTGTCTGCAGTGTCTGGCAGGAGCAACCAGGGGAGAACACATTAACGTTAGGTAAGAAAGATGCACAAAGTTTCATTTATACAACTTGTAATAGCAATTAGCAAGCACCTTTGGCTTGGCACCGCAAGTCTCTGCCTCTGTATTTCTTGGTTCTGTACGGGTCCGGTGTGCTTGGTTCTGTCCGGGTCCGGTTCTCAGGTTTCTAATAATAGACGGGTCCAATCTGGGTCTGGGCACAAATCTCCCGGGGCCATTAAGGTCTGGGTCATTTTGGACCCAGACCTCTAATCCTTTAGCCCAGTTATACTCAACTTGTGGCCCGGGGGCCGCATGCAGAGTGGCCCCCTGACCATTTTCTAATTCACAATGAAAACTAATGTTAAATAAAGTTTGACTGAGCTCCAGCTAAATTGTCAGATATTGCAGCCTGCTTGCCACCCAGGCACTTGCTATATGTAGCCTACTTAATTTATATGATATAAATGTAACCAAACAGGTCGGCGTTGTGCACACAGGATAAGTAGGTTCATTTTCTTTTGGAGAGAGAAATTTATTGATTTGTTTGGGAAGTGCGTTTACTCTGAACAAATTTGAGAACTGAACTGAATTGAAGAAACTGAATTTCTACCTTTTACTGTACAGTACCTCCAATACACTGGATATTGGGTTTGCATTCTCACTCTGATTATTGCTTGTTAACATTCTGCTTGGTGGTTCAAAAAGTGGCCCCCAGGCAAAGCAAGTTGAGTATCCCTGCTTTAGCCCATAGCACACCAATCAAACATTCCCCAACAACTGCCAGCATTGTTGTTGTGCTTTAACCTGATCAACATATGGCTATTTACATCCTGCCTTACATACAGATTACTATCATTTACATCCTGCTTTACATACAGATTACTATAGTATCAGCAGACAAACACCTGTTGGTGATTTTCTCTGTCCATGTATTTTTTAAACCAGGTGTGATACCAACATTTAGCCCTTCATAGCTCCTGTGAATGACTTTCCATGAGGGCATTTCATTCTTTCCTCTGTGCTGCCTCAGTTGTTGAAACCTTTACTTTACATTACTTTATTGATATTTAGCAGACGCCTTTATCCAAAGCGACTTACAGCATGATCCTATACAGCACACAATAAAACATGAATAGACAAAATAGAAAAACAATTAAAAGTGTGGGAGATTAAAAGTGTGAACAATTAAAGGAGCATACATTTCAGAAACAGATAATTAAATTAAAAACACATGGAAAGCAGGCAGAGAGGAGGGAGGGAATTCAGGAAGGGTCTATGTGAAGTCTGAAGAGATGAGTTTTAAGTTTTCTGCGGAAAATGGGTAGTGATGCGGCAGTCCTGATGTCAGAGGGAAGTTCATTCCACCATCTTGGGGCCAGGTACGAGAAGAGTCTCGACCGAGAGCGGCTTCTGAGCCCACATAGCAGGGGAGGGGCGAGACTTCCTGCACTAGTGGAGGGACGGAGCGGGCGGTGAGAGGTTTGGAAAGTGACCATAGACTGTAAGTATGAGGGGGCTGTTTGGTGAACGGCCTTGAAAGCCAGTGCCAGAGTTTTGAATTTGATGCGTGCCAGGATGGGAAGCCAGTGAAGCTCTCGGAAAAGGGGGGTGACATGGGAAAATCTAGATAAATTGTAGACCAGACGGGCTGCTGTGTTCTGAATGAGCTGAAGAGGAAGTATTTCTGAAACAGGGAGGCCTGCCAAAAGGACATTGCAATAGTCGATGCGCGACAAGACCAATGACTGTACCAGAATTTGTCTAGCTTCTCTGGTGAGAAATGGGCGGATCTTGTGAATGTTGAAGAGGGAGAACCTGCAGGAGCGTGCTGTTGTGGCAATGTAGGCAGAGAAGGTTAGTTGGTGGTCGAGGATCACTCCCAGGTTCTTAGCTTTTTGACATGGAGTTACGATGTGGTTGTCAATGGAAATGGAGAGGTCAGTCAGGGGGGATTCTTTGCCAGGGAGGAAAATAATCTTGGTTTTTTCAGGGTTGAGTTTGAGGTGGTGAGCAGCCATCCAGACACCAACGTCTCTCAGGCAGGCAGAGATCCGTGACCCGATTGAAGTGTCAGAGGGGGAGGGGGGGAGAGGAAAGGTAAAGCTGTGTGTCATCGGCATAGGAGTGATAGGAAAAACCGTGAGATGCAATGACGTGACTAAGTGAACCCATGTAGAGGAGGAACAGGAAAGGACCTAGAACAGAACCCTGAGGGACACCAGTGGAAAGGGTGCAAGGAATAGAAAGGGAACCTCTCCAAGAAACCCGGTAGGAGCGGTCGGAAAGATAGGAGGAGAACCAGGAGAGTGCAGAGCCAGTGACACCCAAGTCAGAAAGGGTGGAAAGAAGGATTTGGTGGTTAACAGTGTCGAAAGCAGCAGATAGGTCCAGGAGTATGAGAACAGAGGAGAGGGATGAGGCCTTGGCGGAGTGAAGTGCCTCAGTGACAGCGAGAACAGCAGTCTCGGTTGAGTGAGCGGGTTTGAAACCAGATTGGAGAGGGTCAGACAGATTGTGCTGGGAGAGATAGGTGGAAAGTTGACTGGAGACGGCACGTTCGATGGTTTTGGAGAGGAAAGAGAGGAGAGAGACAGGACGGTAGTTATAGATGGCAGTAGGGTCGAGGGATGGTTTTTTTGAGTAATGGTTTCACAATGGCAGTCTTTAGGATGGTTGGAAATAGACCAGAGGAAAGAGAGGAGTTAATGGACTGTAGGAGGGCGGAAGGGATCGGGTCCAGGGGGCAGGAGGTGGCGCGGTTGGATGTTACCAAACCTGAAAAAGCAGAAAGGACTTCTAATATTCTGTCAGACAGTGAGGAGGGAACTCTCAAACTGCAGCACATAACCACAGAGCTGACTAGCCAACTGTATGAGGCAGTAACCGTTTTGCTAGAGTTTGACGGCATTATCACAACTAATTTCACAGTAGGTTACTAATAAAATTTGACATGGCTTGATTTTTGTGTGTGTGTTTGTGTGTGTGTGTGTGTGTGGGGGGGGGGGGGGGGTGCACAGTTTGTCAGGCTGTCTGCTCACAGAGGAAGGCTGTGCTTCTCTGGCCTCAGCTCTGAGCTCCAACCCATCCCATCTGAGAGAGCTGGACCTGAGCTACAATCATCCAGGAGGCCCAGGAGTGGAGCTACTCTCTGCTGGACTGGAGGATCCACACTGGAGACTGGACTCTCTCAGGTATATACAGTATTTAAAAAGCATCACCCTCCCCTATTTCCTCCAGTGACCCCTTCCACAAATAACAAACGGTCCCTATTACATACACTGTAGTGATGCGCGGGTCAGGTTTTTTTAAGGTCCGCCCCAACCCAACCCGTCATTGGAGCCAGCCCGCACCGCCCGCCCCGTTAAAATATCTGAAAATTCGAACCCAGCCCAACCCGGCAGCCCGCAACGGCCAATTTAATGTAATATGTCTCCGGACTCAGGAGGAGCACAGCGGAGCTTCCAAGGTGTGCAAAGTAGCTAATAACTCTGTCTCCCCCCTCTCTGTCTCTCTCTCTCACACACACACACACACAGACACTCACATGCTGCCCTGCGCGACAACAGTTGAATGGATGAATTGCGCTGCTGCTTTCATGTCGGTCTTTCTTCAATTAATCCATGGTCTTCAGATAGCGCGACCGACTACGCTTCCCCAAAGTGCGGATGGCGTGACCGCGCAGTGTTTCAAATGGAGGTAGCAGGTAGAGGTAGGTAGGCACTATAGGCAGGCTACAGAAACAGTTCTTATTCTTCCCCATTTATTTTAATTACATCATGCGCTCTCAATTGGCCATGTTGCAGTAGTAGGCTAAACGTATACGTGCAGCAGGTGCGCACACGGCTTGCAGATACGGCCAGACTCGCTGTCTGATTTCTTTTAATTACCTCATGCGCACTCAATTGTTCACAGCCTACTCACGTTGCAGTAAAGTTGACAAATAGATCACAGTCGAGTCCACAACAGAAAATCTGCGGTGGCATTATATGGACACTTCAAATAATAATGACAGCGAATAATCCTTCCAAAATGTTTGTTTTGAGACCACATAGGCTACCTCATTGAAGCGTTTCTTTACTCCATGTAGGCTATAGAGAGTGCAGCAGGAGTCTGTCTGATTGTGTGTACCTACGTGTGAGAGAGAGTTAACGTCTTTAAGGTTAATTACTCTGTGTGTTTCATTGCTCTAAATTATTTAATAATGTTGCTTTGTCACGTTCTGAGCCTGCCCCGCCCGCACCCGCGATATTTTCATAATTTGCCAACCCAGCCCGCCTGCGGGGCGGCCCAGCCCGCGGGACCCGGCGGGTTCTGGGTGACCCGCGCATCACTAATACACTGTATATGGAAAACCCTTCATAGGGAAGGTTTTGTTTCAATCATCAAATAGAATACTCTGGTCTGACTTTGTTTCCCCCACAGTGTGGACCATGGTGGAGTCCAGAGGTTGACACCAGTTCCGAGGAGGTGTAAGTGTGTATCTCCTTAATAAATGCACGGCCGTCTGTCTGTATGTTCTCTGTTTATCACACATCTCGAGAGCCGTTCGTCCGATCAACTTCAAACTTGGCGAGTGCGTTTCTGAGACACTGAGAAAATGCAGTGTTGAATAGTGCAAATTAGACATGTGACATGTTCAATATTAACTCATTGAGTGCCAGCCACTTTTGGAGAACGGACGCTCCCAGTGCCAGAGTTTCAGAGCGTTTTCAGTGATTTCTCGAGGCCCACAGAATATTGTGTGATATTACTATGTAAACACTGAACACGCACCAAGAACGAGGAGACTCTCTTCTATCATCTGCAAAAAAAAGTTTATTGATCCCATTTTCCGTTCTTTAGTTATGAGCCGGAGAAGATAGCTTGATTTAACCAAAAACAGCAATTTTTTTCTAGAAGCTGAGATAATGAGCCTTTTGTGAAATTAAACATTTCAAGCACATCACTGACTCTGAAGCTAATATTTTCTAATGTAGTCACACCTCAAAAATAATTTCCTTCAATAAAACAGTGAAGGCCAGGGAATTTTGTTTGGCAGAATAATATTTTTTAGCTGCAACCAGCAGCGCTGGCCCCTGCGTGCGCTGCTGGTTGCAGCTTCTTGCTGGTCTTGATTTGCTGCTGGTGGGCATCGGATATTCTGGCTTGCGTTTGCCAATCCTGTCCTGCTGTCTGGGTCTGTCTGGGTGTTGTGTGCTGCTCTGCGTGCCCCCCCCCCCCCCCCCCCCCGCCTCAACTGCACACTCCTCCTCCGTATGGAAGTGTCTCTGGTGGCTCTCTGCTGAGTTTGCTGTGCACAGTGAAGGGTGCGCGACATCCAGCTTTTTTACAGCGTTCCGCGTGTGTTTGTCACCCGCAACCATGCTTCCAGTTGAGAATAATAACAACTCCACGGCTGATCATGCGGATGTGCTGTCGCAACGGACATGGAGCGGCTCAATTGTGGCAGCAGATTGGCTGCTGCAGGCACAGCTACAGTAACGTTATGCTTCATGCATATCGATGCATACGGATGCGATGCGATTTCCGTTTCCCCAACGACTTCTTCTTTGTTTTTTCCTTGCCTTTCTGTTATCTGGAGAGCACTGTCGCCACCTAAGGGTTCTGTAAAATAGGTTAGACACATTCAATAGCTCCCATATTGTAAGAGGCGATGTAAGAGGCTTAGATCGACATCCCCCAGTCAAAAAACGCAATTGACGACTTTAGTCGTCTTTGGCACTCTACGCCACTATTTGAATTGACGACTAAAGTCGTCATTGGCACTCAATGAGTTAATACTTTTAGACAAGATTTTTACTATAAGCACTGCCCCACTGGGATGCACTGGCGAGCAACCAGCGAGCCGGAAGCTGTGTGGCGCTGGCGGAGCTTAATAATATATGTGAAATGTGTGGACCTATAGGAGGTAAATCTGTGCATGGATTTTATTTTCTCCAGCAGATATCTTAAGGCTGCAACACACCACCAAAACTTCAAAGGACTAGCGGCAAAGAATGCCGACTGTTGTATCACCTCACGTCTCCTGTGTCGTGGCCAAAAATGTGCACTTGAACACACTGCAAAGACTACAGCCAACAGTCAACTAGTATACCACGTACGTTCTGTGACTGCATGAGACCATAGTCAAGTCAAGTTTATTTGTATAGCCCTAATTCACAAGCATGTCTCAGAGGACTTCACAGAAAATATGTCTAGCTAATTCTAGCTGACACAACAGTAGCAATTACAGTAGTAATGATAACACATTGAACAATCATATGATAGAGAAATATAGAAAATATAGAAATATAGAATAGAAAGGGTGCCATGCTTTAGGGTAGAATGGGTGCTATGCTTTAGAATAGTGGGGGAGGAGAGATCAGGAGAGGGAGGAGGTGGGGAGGGAATGGGAAATGTGGGGGAGGAGAGAGCAGGGAAGGGGAGGAGGTGGGGATGGAGCAGGGGAAGGGGGATAGAGGTGAGAGCAGGAGAGGGGAGGAGGGAGGCAGAGTGGGGGGATGTGGGGGAGGAGAGAGCAGGGAAAGGGAGAAGGTGGGGAGGGAATGTGAAATGTGGGGGAGGAGAGAGCAGGCAAGGAGAGGTGGGGAAGGAGCAGGGGAAGGGGAAAAGAAAGAGAAGGGGTGCCATGCTTTAGAGCTAATTCTAGCTGACACAACAGTAGCAATTGCAGTAGTAATAATAACACATTGAACAATCATGTGATAGAGAGATATAGAAAATATAGAAATATAGAATAGAAAGGGTGCCATGCTTTAGGGTAGAATGGGTGCCTATGCTTTAGAATAGTGGGGGAGGAGAGATCAGGAGAGGGAGGAGGTGGTGCAGGGGAGAGAGAGCAGGGGGAATGTGAGAGAGAGCAGGAAAGTGATGAGGTGGGGAGGGAATGGGAAATATGGGGGAGGAGAGAGCAGGGAAGGGGAGGAGGTGGGGGAGGAGCAGGTGAAGCGGGAAAGAGAGAGCAGGAGAGGGGAGGAGGGGGGGAGAGCGGGGGAGGAGAGTGCAGGGAAAGGGAGAAGGTGGGGAGGGAATGGGAAATGTGGGGGAGGAGAGAGCAGGGAAGGAGAGGTGGGGAAGGAGCAGGGGAAGGGGGAAAGAGAAAGAGAATGGGTGCCATGCTATAGAATATAATGGGTGCCATGCTTTAGAATAGTGGGGGAGGAGAGTTCAGGAAGGGGAGGTTGTGGGGAGGGAGAGCAGGGGGAGTATGAGAGAGTATGTGGAGAGAACAGGGAAAGGAAGGGGCTGCCATGCTTTAGAGTAGAATGAGTGCCATGCTTAATGGCCCATTTCCACCGCTGCTATCAGCGCGGCCCCACCCAGCTCGTCTCGCTTTTTTGTCTCATTATTATTAGTATTTACTGTATCTACTGTCAATGCTGGATACCAGTTTAGTGGGGCTTACCTTCTCTTCTGTTATTTCCATCAGTCTTTTGTGTTGCTGCCTTCGGCTCTGGTGAAATAAAATCGATCTCCTTGCTCAGCTTTAACATGATGGTGGTTTTCAATTGTTTTGAGAGAGAAAAAGTCTGCTCCTCGGGAAGCCCTTTGTAGTTGTGTGCTACGTCGGCTCCACTAGGCCGGAGGCGGGGGTTTAGTGAAGTCGCGGTCTTGCCTGGTGAGTTGCCGCCGGGGTAGTGGGCTGGTGTCCCTTCTCCCCATAGCGTGCTCCCGTCCCCCGTGCAGCGCATGCATGTGAGTTTGAGTAACAACAACGTGATATCCATTCTCCTAGCCGATTGTCACATTTGTCCATGTCATTAGGTAGGTCATTTAGAGGCACCAGTATTTCATAACCAGTTTATTCACCAGCTATTAGATTTTCTATCTAAGCTACTGGGTGGACTGATGCCATATTATTAAATTAGGTCTAAGTCTAAGTTTATACTGATATTGCTGGCTTGAGACAGCCCGCTCAGCAATTCAGGATTATATATACTCAACAGCTAATAGTCAGGGAGCCATGGGGTTGAACCTCGCTTCGTCGGATAGTTTTCTTCTCTGCTGATTCTTGTAGTTTGGGGGTACCTATTCAAAATACAGGAGGGTGCCCGGTGAGTACCCTTGAGGATTTTCAGATATTAACCCCTTAACACCTTAAGTGCCATAGCCGAAATAATTCGTCTTACATAATCCAACGCTTAAGTGCCAGAGCCGAGTTTACTCGTCTTACATAAACATTTTTTTTTTTTTGACGGTGGTACATCAATCAACAACTTTTACATCTTCGAGATCACTATTGGAGCAAGATAATGTGTATAATCTATTTTACCGACCCACTAAGTGTTGACAGTGCTCCCCCAGACGACCGAAATCAAAGAAAAAACTGCCGCGGGACCAAGCCGTTCAAGGAAATGCCGTGGCGATTTTACAGTAATCCTTCCAAGACTTGTCTTGCCTGAGAGCGGCCGCGCACCGGCAGCAGCACACAGAGAGCGGAGAGCGATTTGCAAAATAGATCATAGGTGAAACACACTTTGAAACACCTCAGAAAGGCCAGAATCAACATCTGCCCATCGCCCACGCATTCCCCGGCCCATCTTGACTCGCACAAGGAGCGTCTGCACGCAGGCAAGCAGGCAGGCAGGCACACAGGCAGGCAGCAGCAAAAGCGCTTCTGACACGCCCGCTGTACAGCCAGGAGGAAGGAGGAGAAGACACACGGAGGGAGGAGTTTGAATGAGAGGGGTGTTTCCTGTTGTTATGGAGGAAATTACTGTTCAAAACTATTGTTTAGAATGTCTGACGGTCTTACTGATGCCAAAAATGAATGGTTAAAGTGACTGTTTCACAAAAAGCCATTTATCTCTGAATAAATTTCCAGACGCTGAAACCATGCTGTACTCAACGGCTAATATCTACATAACTACTAACTCTGCAAACTAACTCTTTTAGACAGAGAAAGCACACATTCTATTAGTTATTTTTAGATGATTGGTGTTCATGAATTCGTAACAGAAAAGAATCCTCGGCTGTTTCTAAAATGAGCCAGAATCGTCAAAAACACCCCTGGCACAACTTACCTACAGGAATGAAAACATGGCTGGCATTCAATGTGTTAAGAATTCGCAGAAAAATAAGGATTTATGAGATTTCACGCAAAATACTCAAATCAAATGCATCACATTTGTTTTCTCCCATGTCTATTCATAGAGGAGGTCATGTACAATGTATTTCATTCCAAATTACATATTATTAACCCTTTTAGGCCGTGCCAGCAAATCAAACTTTTTCTGACAATATGGGTCGTGCTGGATGAGAACATCCATTGAGCCTTTGCTCATCTCAAGTAGAGATTCAGAGTAAATGATACACATTGGGAGGTGTGAAGTGAAGGGCACATTTTGCTGATGGTCTTCACGGTAGTTAAGCCTATTTGGATCTTGAGCATCCTACTCTGAAACATGCACAGAACATTGTGCATGGCAAACCATGCACTTCACACAGTTGCACTTATTGGAGTTAGAAGGGGTTTCATCTCCAAAATGTGTCTGGGACAAGTTTGCAATCTTCCGGTAGAGTTGTTGGGCTCAGTGACCTGTTGCATGTGTCTTTTTTTGCATCCAAATTCCTCAGTATTCAATGCTAGTGGCAGATTTACATTGAGATTTCACCACAAGATTGCATGAAAGTGGGCCCTTCTTAACATTCTCAATGAATGATTCATTCGATGGCGGTAGAGCAGCTAAGTTTGGAACAGGCTGAGATGAAGGCAGTGACTTGAAGGACTTGATGAAGGAACAGTGCAACCACATTGTCAATGGCCAATAGTTTGTATAGTTTTGAGGACTTTGATGACGGAGCCTTTTCCATAGTAAGACGCTACAGTGTCGCATCCCAATATGGCATGGGCTGGTAAAAGGTTCTTCACAACTTGTGAATGCTTGGCCAGTGTTGACTGGATGTCCACTATTGCCCTTTCCTTGTGGGGCGATTCCATGATGTGTGGTGTACATCCAGTTCTTCCTGATGGTAATGGTGAAGGAGCAGGATGAACACATCTGTGTCATCAGAAACCACTGAGAGTTGATGTGCTTCTCCAGCACACCGGACCTTTTGGACAATGATGGTGTCAGCTTCTTCCTGCTGATTTTGTAGATCATATCGGCTCCTTCTTTCTTCCAACCTGATCTCAATGGGGCATGGCTCCTCCCCTGTCACATGGCTCCTCCCCTGTCACCACCAACTTGTAGATGGAAAAGCCGATCTTGGGTCAGTTCCTCACATAAGAGCTGGTGTTTCTAGCTGAGCCATGTCTCTGTGACATCTCAGGTGATGGACTTGATACTGTAATCATAGCACCTGTCTAAGATGAGGTAGACGTCACTGTCTGATAGATATAAAGTCAGCCGTGTCATAACATTTTTTATTAAATCAGCTATGGTGCCATCAGCTGGCCAGTGGATGGTCCAAAGAAGGGCTTTTCCATCATTGACAGTGACATCTGCAACACTGGCATTCCTCCTGGAGATTTTGACTTGGAGTGACTTCTTCAGTGTAGACTTGCCTGGATTTACAAATTCACATTCCGTCCTCGGTAAACATGGCAGTTGGGACTGGTGCCAGCTCATAGGCGAGGACATCCTTCATGTCAACTTCATGGTCACTAGACAACAGTGTGATTACCCTTGAATCGATGGCATTTACGTCATAAATTGTGGAGATGCCAACTTGGATTGATTTGGTTGTTGTCATTGTCTTCACTTTGTTTGAGATGGTGAGACTTTGTTTGAGATGGTGTTGTAAGATCCCTCTGGCCAGGTCTTATCAACATCTTCTAACATTGCCTCCTCAATCTTTATAGCACTGTCTACAATAGACAGTTGGTAGGGTGATCTTGATGTTCATGATGCTTTCCCCTGGATGTTCATTGGGATCCAATGGATGGAGGCAGGTTTCCAGTTTCTGACAAAGTCCTTGACTTTGGCATGTGCTTAACCCATGGCTTTAGCCTCCACCTTGTGATGGAGATGAACCTATCTGTCTTATCCTCTTCTATCTCCTTCATGTCTGACACAATCTTGCAGCATATGTGGTGGCTCAGGGCCCAGATCTTCAGTGCCTATGGCTTCACGGCAATCCAATGATCCCTCCATCACTGTGGCCGTACCTCATGAAAGTGGACTCTATGAACTGGTTGCTCCACAGGCTATTCCATATTCCACTAATGTGTCGCATCACATGCTGCTCCTGGAGAAAATTGCTTTGTGGAGGAAGCTTCTCCATGGAATGAAGATAGTAGAGGCCATACCTGACATGGTTAACATGACCAGCTGCAAAGTAGTAGGTAAGCATCTTCTGGGATGTGGTCAGATGGAGAAGCCTGTCACCCTCACGTTCACCCAGATGTATGACATCATCAGCATCATTGGTTTCACCAAGACCTAAACCCAAAGTCTGGCTGTTCTGGTCTGACTCGTAATCTGATCTAAGGCTCTCATCAGGTCATCTGCTTTCTGGAAATTTCTTACCGGAACTCCAGAGAGCCCACTATCAGCCATCAGTGAACATATAGCCCCAACAAAACTCATCAATGTGTGCATACCCCCAAGTAGGGATGTAACGATACCCGGTTTAATGATAACCGTGATAAAATTCCTTACAATAACCGTACCGTTTAAAATTTTCATTATCATTAAAACCGTGGTACCGTGATTACCGTGGTACCGTGATTACAGTGCTTTGAAAAACATGGTAAATACTGTCCATCATCAACCAAAGTTGGCAACAGTCTCCCAGATGCAAACGTGCAGCCTTTGAGAAATGATTTCAGTGAGTGTATCAATCCATTTTGGATCTGAGTTTTCAATATAAAATGTTGTAAAATGATTTCAGTGAGTCTCTCAGTACTTTTTGAACATTTTCAGCATTTTCTTTATGAATACAGTGATAATACAATAATCGTGATAATTTTAGTCACGATAATCATGATGTGAAATTTTCATACCGTTACATCTCTACCCCCAAGACGTTTTAAGCAGCACAGCCGCATCTATAAGTGATGTGTGTCTGTTTGAGGCGAGATGTGTGTGAGGCGAGATGCAGTGTCCCAGCCATCTTGACTGGGGTGGCCCAAGTGGGGCACAGACTCAAGCAAGGGTAGCACTGATTGTGGCATTTAGGAAGGATGTAGAAAGTTTTCCCTCACCAAAATTTAGCCTAACTTCACTCTAGCTTAAAAATAAGCCCGCTACAGCCTCTGAAAGACAGTATTGTTGGCCACAGATGCCAGCATCCTCAGGATTTTGGGGTGGCCAATTAGATTTCAGGGGTGGCCAGTGCCACCCCTGGCCACTCCCTAGAAACTCCCCTGCCGATATGTGCACACAGGATTTGAACAGTGCACCTAGACCCCTCCCCCCGGCTGTACAAGGAATTGAGAGTGGAGACAGAAAGTGTCGCAGCTCAAAGCCAGTGAAACATGCACACACGCGCGCAGTCTCGCACATACACACACACACACACACACACACACACACACACACAGTGGCAGAGAGAGGGGGGTGGGGGGAGAAGGGTCTGACTTGCGCAAACATGCACCGCTTCAACACCTGAGAGTGATTTATCAGACTAAAAGTCCTCTGCTCATTTCATGTTTCTATTGGGGGTGGGGGGGCACATGGCGCGGGAATCAAATAGGCTACATTATACATGACATCCTTGCTCCTTTATGAATAAACATTGGAGAAAGCAAATTTGATGCATTTGATTTTGCATGAAATCTCATAAATCCCGATTTTTATGGGATTTTGGCACTTAATGGGTTAATATCTAAAAATGCTCAAGGGTGCTCACTGGGCACCCTCCTGTATTTTGAATAGGTACCCCCAAGGTACAAGAATCAGCAGAGAAAAAAACTTTATCAGACGAAACAAGGTTCATCAAAAAAACAGCCTTTGGCTCCCGGACTATAATAAATGTTTCCTGAAAATGACACCATCAAACACAACCATATGATTGGGAAAATAAATGGGTTTTGAGTCTAGTTTTGAAGATTTCAATAGAGCCAGCTTCCCTAACTGACCATAGGACTGTGCATATACAAACCAGATACATGAAACAAACCAGTGTTTGCCTACTATTCTCACACCACTCTCACTCACCACTTAAACAGTTTCATAGCTACTTTAATGGAGAATATCTGATAAAAAATAGTTGCAAATGGCACTGCTGTTGTCAGGCCTTGCCTGGGCTTTTGCTTGTGAAAGAAGAAAGGAAGAAGTAGATGCGTAAATATAAGGAGAAACTGCACTAAATGTGTGATATCATACGCACAATATAGATTGACAGCTAGTTTGCAGGAGGAATGACAACGTTTTCGTGTGAGACGTGAGGAGTGATGACTGACAGCTAGTCTGCAGGAGGAATGACAACGTTTTTGTGTGAGACGTGAGGAGTGATGACTGACAGCTAGTTTGAGTGATAAGTGAGGCAGGAGGAAAGACAACGTTTTCGTGTGAGATGTGAGGAATGAGGACTGATGATTGACGAGTGATGCCGTATTGTGCGATGACTGACGCGTGAGGAGTGAAACAGTAGGACGGCACGGTGGCTCAGTGGTTAACACTGTTGCCTCAGCAAGAAGGTCCCGGGTTCGAACCCCGGTCCGTCCCAGGTCCTTTCTGTGTGGAGTTTGCATGTTCTCCCCGTGTCCGTGTGGGTTTTCTCCGGGTGCTCCGGTTTCCTCCCACCATCAAGAAAGACATGTATGTTAGTAATACTCCTGTCAGTGCCCCTGACCAAGGTACTGGCAAAAGAACTGGAGTTGGTCCCCGGGCGCTGCACAGTGGCTGCCCACTGCTCCTAGTTCTAGGAAGGTTCCTAGTAGAGGATGGGTCAAATGCAGAGGATGAATTTCCCCAAGGGGATAAATAAAGGATAACTTGACTTAACTTTAATGCAGGAAGAATGACAGCATTTTCGTGTGAGGACTGAAGGTGTTTCAGAGCACACTCGATATAGTTTACTAGGAGACATGACAACTGACAACGCTTAGACTGAGGAACGATAGCCTATACTCTGACGGAGGAAGATGCCCTAAAATGGTTGCCGTACTGATGATATTACTCAGGCCCACCTACTTAGCCATCACCACTGAGTGACATCATAGTTGTCATAGCCAGCTTTTCTGCTATATCGCTGGACATCCACGCTATGTGCGCGCAAGACCTCCAGGCCTACCCACCAACTTAGCCATCACAACTGTCTGATGACATCAGTGATGACATCACTGAGGCCCACCCACTTAGCCATCACAACTGTCTGATGACATCACTGAGGCCCACCCACTTAGCCATCACAACTGTCTGATGACATCACATCAGATCTCTAGGTCCACCCACCCACTTAGCCATCACAACTGTCTGATGACAAGGGGCGGCTGTAGCTCAGGAGGTAGAGCGGGTTGTCCACTAATCGCCTTGGATGAAAGAGGTCGGTGGTTCGATTCCCGCCTCCTCCAGTCTGCATGTCGAACTGTCCTTGGGCAAGATACTGAACCCCAAATTGCTCCTGATGGTGTGCCAGCACCCTGTGTGGCAGCCTGCCACCATCAGTAGTAGTGTAGGGTTAGCACCCCCTGAAAAGAAAAATAATAATATTTTTTAGAACTTCCTCAAAAGGATCACTTCCGCTTTTTTGAAAAGGGGAAGTGATTTCTATTTGGGTAAAAATCAATTTCTCAGTACTTCTGCAAAGTGTACTTCTCCATTTTTTTTTGTCTTGTGCTTAAAGTCATTTTGCGCAAAAAATGCTATATTCCACTTGTTCTCCAAAAGGGTACTTCTGTTTTTAAATCACTTTTCTTTTTGAAAAAGTGATTATTTCAAAAAAGCCCTCCAAAGGCTACTTCCCCATTTTACCCCATAACACAGCTCACGACAAATACCACCGTTTTTTTTTTGATCTCGGGGGAAATACATTTGAGCAATCATTATGCAAACCCAGCTGGATCATTTTACATAGTGGGCAATATCTCTTTTGCTCGCTGTTGTTATGGACGCGGCTTGTGAAACATCAGCATTTTCTATCTCGGCCAAATACATTTGGCCCATTTTAGAGCTACTAAACTAGCCTACAGATTCTTCTATCTCAGGCCCCTCACCAAGACAGATTCCACTGCCTGTTGATGTTTTCTCTGACTCAACCGGCCCCCAGGCTTCCCCTTTCCACCCCCTCCCCCACGTGACGTTGTCTATTACCACGGCCGGTGTTCTGTCGATTTCACAATCTCTGACTCACCCAGGCTTCCCCTGCCAGCCCCTCCCACCCCATCCCCCACATGACATTGTCTATTACCACGGCCGGTGGTCTGTCGATTTCGCAATCACTTCTGTTTTAAATAAACTTGTTTGTTTTTTGACCGTCAGGTGGGGGGCGTACCCGACAACACGTAACGCCCCTTGAAAGCTACGAATAGCGGCGAGATCAGGTGGGCGTTCCCGGCAGCACGTAACGCCCCTTGAAAGCTACGAATAGCGGCGAGATCAGGTGGGCGTTCCCGGCAGCACGTAACACCCCTTGAAAGCTACGAATAGCGGAGAGATCAGGTGGGCGTTCCCGGCAACACGTAACGCCCCCTTGAAAGCTATGAATAGCTGCTTGCTCACGTATTTCTCTGACTCACCCATAGAGGCCCCACAGTTTTTTCCTCCCATACCCGCTTATATGTATGTACAATACAATGTACAATGTATCCACCATTCAAATATTCCATAATTGCATGTTGTACATGCAAATATTCCATAATTGCATGTTGAGCAGGCTATCTTAGCTAGTATAGCCTACTAATGTATAGCAAAGCATTCTGGGTATTCCCAAGGCTATTCTGTAGATTCCATCCGGGCAACACACACACACACACACACCCACCCACCCACCCACCCACCCACTCACACACACATATTCACAGCCAGCCACAAACACACGCACCCACAAATTCACAGGTAAACATGACACACTGAAACATTCCAGTCAACTTCATCATTCATGTGTGATATTATGTATTTTCCCATGTTTTTCCCACTCCGGATCCAATTGTGACATCACCATGATGATTTTTGATAGGCTATAAGCCTATTAAGCTTTGAACTAAATATGATCAATACAGATTGAGGTTTCAATTTCAGGTTTGAATTGAAAACGATTGAATACAGACTATGGTGTATGACTATGCCGTTTGCCCTGTCTCCCTTATCGTCGTAATGCATTATGGGTAGTCAGATACTACCGGTACTTTGGCTAATGTATCAGCTAACGCTACTTACTTTGCATTACAGTAAAACGCCACTGAATGACCAAATTGATGCATTGATAAAAGTTAGTTTGTTGTTTATGCGTATGCAATAACGGATGCGTTATTATATTTACTGGAATACATACACACGCCAGCCTATGTGTCCTATCAGAGTTTGTTACGTTATTGTACAGCATTTGGTTCAAACACAGCTGCATCACTATACGTGTGAGCGTAAGTATTAATGTTTTGCAACTTGTTTGTGTTGTACAGCATTTGGTTCAAACATATGGCGACATTGAATCAGTGTTAGCTTAGCGCTAGCTAGCTAGCATACACTACGATCTGTAGAATTGGCCTGGTTTTGGTCGATATGACCAAAAATTGATATAACGTTACAGTAGCATGGACCCCTCTCGTTTTTTATTACAGTTGAAGATTTCACAAATCTCAACCACTCTCAATCTTGGTACAACCCAGACCCCGGATATCCGTGACCTACGGATATTATTTCAAAATATGGATTGAATATGAATCTTGGAACATGAACAAACATCTTAGTTTTATTTTTCGTATTTTTATATGATTATTTTAATAGTTACTAACTATATTATTATATAACTAACTAGTCCTCCTCACAGAATTGGTTAATTTACTGTGAGACTTTATGTTTTGTAGACAAGCACCAAGTATATATAATAATGGTATATAATAATAATAATCTTTGTAATACAATTGTTATACAATTAAAACGTATAGCACACTTACAATATGTTTGTTGTATGTATTACAACTTAATTCAACTTGGTCTCCCCCCACATCTCCTCTTCTCTCCTCTCCACACCTCACCCCCTCCTATCTCCTCCCCCTCCCCCTCTTCTCCTTTCCTCCCCTCTCCTCTCCTCTCCTCCCCTCTCGTCTCCTCTCATCTCCTCCCCTCTTCCCTCTCTTCTCCTCTCCTTACAAGCCTATAGATGAGGGATTTCAGACAATGTGTCCATTGTTACAATATGTTTGTTGTATGTATTACAACTTAATTCAACTTTTCTTACTACACATTCCAAACATTAACACACATCAAACACAACAACTCTTTTCTTACTACACATTCCAAACATTAACACACATCAAACACAACAACTCTTTCTTACTACACTTTCCAAACATTAACACACATCAAACACAACAACTCTTTCTTACTACACTTTCCAAACATTAACACACATCAAACACAACAACTCTTTCTTACTACACTTTCCAAACATTAACACACATCAAACACAACAACTCTTTCTTACTACACTTTCCAAATGTTAACACACATCAAACACAACAACTCTTTCTTACTACACTTTCCAAATGTTAACTGCATACATAATGTTATGTCTCGAAAGACAAGAGCTATGTAGCCTACTTTAAATCAGATCACTCCGGTGTACAAACATACATTGGTTGTCTAATAAAGTTTTACAAATCAATTAATTTGGTTGTCAACCATCGTTAAACGAAACTTAGTAGTTGTAAACTAAGTAGTTGTATCGATAAAGACTCCAATCGTTAAGCAGTCTCGAAAGTGGGGTCAATATCAATCTACAATCTAGATTGATTTGATTCACTAATTTGGCGTTCTCTCATGCAAAATATCCAACATCCAATATCCAGAAGTAGTGATTACTACACAGAAGTAACTTTAGTTCCACCATTTGTTCTTTGCTTCAAACATAATTTGGATCAGTTGTAACTTTGACCATTTCTAACAATTTCTAGACAGTGAATTTACACAAGCACTTGAGTGAAATTCATAGTACCTATAGGGACTGTGATTGAATGAACGCAGATTGTCAGATTTGTTTACCAAACCCTTATCCTGGTGCCTGCAAGGGTCGTCTGTACCACTAATGTCAGCCACTATGTGTTACAATATTGGGCTGGTATCATAGACCTGGCCCAAAAGTACATACATCACATATATGTGTGTTGCACATATCCATATATGCCTCTACCGTATGGGTTAGTCATAATAGTCAAACATGGTTTTTCATGTTCTGACTTGGTGAAATGTGTGTTGCATATATACATGTTAGTTTACACATAATAGCCAAACATGGTTTTTCATGTTCTGATGTGCTGAAATGTTTTACACGTCACGTAAAACAGTTTTTAAAACAGTTAATTAGCCTACGCAATGTGTTATTTCAGGTTATTGTAAGTTATTGCATAGTTGCAATCTTTCATACTTACATACTTACAAGTGGGTTGTTTTTTAATGGCATGTGATTTGCGGTACTAATTACCCAATATGTAAGGTGATTGTCAATTGTAGGGATGCACGATATATCGGCAATCATATCGGTATCGGCCGATGTTGGTCATTTTTTAACATATCGGTCATATCGGTATCGGTCAGATGTTGCAATGTTAATATCGGTTATCATTATCAGCCAAATTCTTCACATTGATATGAAATAATGCAGTAAATCTATGATTTACGGGCTTTTCCAAAGGCTTTGCAAATAAAGAAATGCATAACTTTTTCAAATTCAGTGTTAACATGTGTTTTTCAGTATGTACAAAATGTGAAGATCATAAAAATGTGGTTTTATACAGATCATATCGACATCGGTAAATATCGGTTATCGGCCAAAACAGCAATGTTAATATCGGTTATCGGCATCGGCCAAAATTTTCATATCGGTGCATCCCTAGTCAATTGTCAATTGTAAATTGTCAATTGTGTAAGGTGATTGTGATGTCAGGTGATTGTAAGTGTGTCATACATACCTACAAGCCACCATATCAGTTGGCTGTGCCAATGATTTTCTGTACCTCTTGATGCGTCAGCATTGTCTTTGTCAGGCTTAGAAGCAATGTCTAAACAGTAAACAGTTTATGACAAGTGGTGGCAGCATGCTATGCTACTACACAAGACGTGTTATGGTACATAAATAATATGTAGCGTGTAATAATCTGAAGAACTCTGTCAGAGTTCTACTCTGTCATTATTTTTACATTTGACTTTGAGAACTATGATGAACTGTTAGTCTCTGTACTGATGTACAAAAGTAACAAGATTGAGGTTGTGAAATCTTCAACTGTAATAAAAAAAAACTGGATATAATATAACTGAATCAGTTAGGCCAAACTATTATCAGTCAGGTCGGTAATGACCGGGGGAAATTATATGATTATTGTCCATTGTGTGTATGATACAACTTTGTTTATCATTCTGCCCCTCACACTATACAGTCTGTATTTAACTCAACACACTGTACCTGCCCCTTGACCTCGGAGGGGCTCTTCTGTCAACGGGCCTGAGGCAAGGTGTGGTGATCACAAGCATTGGCATAAATATTGTGACAATGAAATTGGTAAATTGGTTAAGCAAAGCAAGTAATGCTTATGTAATGTAGTTTGTAAGACGTATTTTACAAGATATTTTCTGAGATTTGGTTATATTAACTTATTATTTATATTATTATTCTATTATTATTATTATTCTAATTATTATCTACTATTATTCTAATTATTATATTATTATATTATTATATTATTATATTATTATTATTATTAGGGGTTATTATGTATATTAACTATACATATTAAAGTATAGATGATTGTTTTGCCCACCTTATCAAAACAAATGTACAGCATATTAAAGTATAGATGATTGTTTTGCCCACCTTATATGGTTGCCTTATCAAAACAAATGTATAGCATGTTAAAGTTTTAAATAAAGTCAAGTCAAGTCAAATCCAACAGGTCTTAATGTCAATTAATTTAGCTTTAACGTGTTTTTTGAAACACACACACACACCCACACATTGACCCCTCTCATATATACGTAACTGCCTATAACTGTACATATATTCCTTTCACACACACTTTTCAAAATAGACACTCTTTCATATTGTGATTCATAGTGATTCTTGTTTGTTTTATGTGATCCCGGTTTTTAAGCAAACCGGATCCAGTTTCCTTGTATGTGTACATCCTGTACAAGGCACATCCTGTACAAGGTACATCCTGTACAAGGCACATCCTGTACAAGGTACATACTACATTGGACTCAATGATTCACAGATGTATCAAACAAATGTATGTTTTACTGATACAAATGACCAAATTACCACAAATTCAACATGTAATGCCATTTTCTCAATAATTTTGGTCAAAACATTTGGTGTGACCCAGATCAGTCCTTGTAACGAGGACCTTCACTGGTGTATAGCCAGACTTGGCACATTTGGTGTGACCCAGATCAGACATTGTAATGAGGACCTTGTTATCACTGGTGTATACCCAGACTTGGCACATTGGATGTGGCCCAAGATCAGTCCTTGTAATGACTTGATCAAAAATATTACAGACAATATATATATATATATATATATATATATATATATATATATATATATATATATAGTAAATATAATTGTATAATATATTCAAAGTATTGTTAATTGTTAATTATTATTATTCAAAAACCTGAAAATACTGTAAATACTGTAAATAAACTAAAACTAAAACTTGGAACTTGTACTGTGTGTTAATTTAATGTGTTTTGAAAACACACAACCACATATAAAATCTCAAGTGAGATTTTGAGAAAGAAAAAAGAAAAAAGAAAAAAAGTTTAAAGTATATAAACCCTTCCCAGCTATGTGATTATGTTTAACACCTAGAGGCGAAACATGATACTGAATTGGCTATCCAAATAGCACGTGGTAAACTAAGTACTTATCAAAGCAACTTATCAAACTCTTCATAACACCCTGACTACTGTAATAGTAGTAATACTGACAGGCTACAATTAGTTCAATTAGTTCAATTAGTTTAACTAAAACCAAGAAGAGAGGTCACATAACTTTACAACACATAAATTTCACTGTTTTACTGATTTTCACTGATTTACCTTTGTTTATTCTTCATGTGTAAAACGCTTTGAGCTGCATTTTATGTATGAAAGGTGCTATACAAATACAAGTTTATTATTATTATTATAAACAAGCTATTTTGTGCTGGTCTCTATCAAACTTTAACTTTAAAAGTACACTTTGCGTGGAAAACAACTCTTCTCGAGCAGTTTGTGTAATTGTAATTGCATTTGCCAACACTGTCCCACAATCAAACCTCTGAAAACCCCTGTCTCACCCTAAACACTAAACCCTAAACCCTAACCATGTTTGGTGGAGACCATTGACATATATATTAATGGACCAAAAGGAGCTCATTGACTTTGACACAGCAAAATGAAGCTCACTTCCGGATATTGTTTCATTTCGTTTGATGGGTTGAATGAATTAAATTGAATGAAATGCGGCCCCCCAGCGGGTACCGGGGGAGTTTCCGAATTTGCATTATCGCCGTAATGCATTATGGGTAGTCAGATACTACCGGTACTTTGCCTAATGTAGCGGCTAACGCTACTTACTTTGCATTACAGCATTGCATTACATTGATTTAACTTGATTTTTGATCTAACCCAGCGCTGGGTAGTTGTTTATAACGTGACTATATTTATAACGCTATAACGTACTCTGTTTTCTGGGGCTGAATCCAATGGTCTGAATACAGAGTTAAATCTGAATACGTTAAATGGTCCACCATGTTATGGACGTTAGATGTATGGTATCTATATAGTGACGTGTGTCTACTAACATAAGATAACATATGATAATTTGCTCGAGTATTACTTGCTACCTGATGCCTTGCGGTGTTCTTACTGTTCTTACTGTTCTTATTATCCGATGTTTGTCGTCAATTTTACTCGAAATGGGGGAGGGCCCGTTGACAGAAGAGGCCCGTTGGCTGATGGGGAGGAGTTTGACTGTGAATAAGTAGCCGTGCCCCTATACGATTTCTGCACGTTACTAAGCATGGCATGCATGGAAGGACACGGATGTAACTATGAAAAACGCCACATACATAGCTTCTACGTTAGGAAGCAGAATAACGTCAAAACGTGGGGACATTCGTGCGGAAAACCCTGTACCATCGAGAAATCGATACAGCAGCTGAGAGTCGGCGCCAATCCCTCTGGGTTGTATCCTCTGATTACCAGAGAGGATGGAAGCATGCTAGCACCACATGCTCCTTGTGGTGTAGTCAATGTTGACGAAACGCTCACCATCAAGCTGATTAAGTTCGATGACATACCAAAGCATTCTGACAAGCTGCTGTACCCCGACAAGCCGCTGGATCGCTACGGCACATTCTTTGTGAATGTAACGTGGAAAGACAAGGGGCGCCACATGCTAAACAGCAAGGTGTTGAGGAAGATGTCCCAGCGGGAAAAGCTGACTCTGCAAGTGTATGCGCTAAAGGGAGAAAAGCTTCAAGAGGCATTGAATCGGGATGGCCGGTTCACCGACCAGGTGAACCATACCGGGTGTTATCTGAGGGAGGAGCGAGGAGACTGTTCAATATCCCTTTGGGAGTTGGGATGTTTTGTCGACTTTTCCCAGGACCGGCACTACCAATTCTATTACGAGGAGGAAAATATAAAAATAAAAGAGAAAAAAAGTTACCCCTGACGCAGACTCTGTGGCAACAGCGAACGATGAGCAAGGAGGAGAAGCTCAACGTAACTGTACGATTATGCCCATGGTGTATTTGAAGACGTAGGTTTGCACCTGTGGTGGCAATATTTTTATATGCAATATATTTTTATTGTATACGGTCCCTGTTCAAATAAACAATAAAGATAATAAAAAGAAATAACTCTTTTTCTGCGTTGTTTTGCCGTCGATACCCCAAACCTCTGGAAATCCCTGACCCTGATCCTGACTCTAACCCTAACCCGTGACCAGTTCCCATGGGTAAATGGAGGCTGTGTACGTACAATGGTGAACAATGAGAGTCTGCAACTTATATATTAGAGGAGCAATATTTAGATATTTAGAGGAATATTTAATTTTAAATTAACATTAGGATTATATTGTGTAATAATGTTATTCATTATTTCATTACAACAGACATTTGTACAACATTAATATTATTAAGAAAAAAAAACAGATTATGATGAGAATCAATTTTATTTTTTATTGGCACAATATACAAGTTACATACAAGGAATTTGTATTTATATTTCCCTCAGTTCATACAGAAAAGCTTCCGAAGCATCCTGCACTCTTGAAGGGGTAGCATGCTGGTGCAGGTTTTTATAATGTTCAGAAAAGTAAAACTGAGCAGTCCATCTGGCTGGTCCAGAGTCAGGGGCGAGTTCGGAGGAGAAGGAAGGTCTTCCGGTGAGTTAGGTGGGGTGGGGAAGAACATTGGTGACGACGACGGGGAACATCCGTACATCAGACGGTTCAACTCTTCAAGGTCTACCTGTGAGGAAGGAGGTGAGGTAGGTGGGGTAATGAAGAACAAGGGTGATGACGACGCGGAACATCCGTACATCAGACGGTTCAACTCTTCTTCCTCCGATTCAGAGTGGCTGTGAGTTGTAATGAAGGACAATGGTGACGGCGACGGGGTCTCCATGATGATATCTGTCTTTTTTATTGTGTAAAATGGTATGAGTCTCTTTTGAATCCGTCTCTTTTATCCTTATGTTGTGATGAGGAGGAGGAGTTAGGTCTAGGGGAGGGCGTGGTGTAGGGATATGGGAGGAGATCATCAAAAATGGCGCTGACCGGAATTTGTTAGAGAACAAATGTGAACAAATGTGAACAAAAAGTAAGATGGAGGGCGTGGCTTTTTAAAAATTGGGTCCTGTTAAACGTTCGGCTAAATCGCCCCTCCCGATCTTCCGTAAAATGTGTGCGGTTATGTCCATGGCGTATTTCTCGCCGTAGGTTTGTTGTATTTGATCTATTGTGGCCAGGATGGCTGCCTTCTTCAAACATCTTCTAGGGATGGTTTGAATTATGTCGATATCATCAGGTAACGTTGCGATAGCAGCTGTCTCATCACAGTCCTCAGGATTCCTTTCTGTATTGCCATCTACAGCTACAGCTGCAGTAGCAGGGCAGGGAGGCCTACGAAAACACTGAATGAGTGTCGTTTGAGTCGTTTGCTTTCGCTTCATTGTGTACCTATCAAATACGGCATCTCCTCCCCTGAGCAACTGTTTTGGTTGGCAGCAAGCAACGTCACAGTTACGTCACGCTCGTCATGTTCGAGTCGGCTCGACGGAAGCCGCTAGGGTTCAAAAGTCCGCACTTTGTAACACCGAGCGCACAGGGTGAATTTTTCTTTTCTCTTTTTTCTTTCTCAAAATCTCACTTGAGATTTTATATGTGGTTGTGTGTTTTCAAAACACATTAAATTAACACACAGTACAAGTTCCAAGTTTTAGTTTTAGTTTAGTTTATTTACAGTATTTACAGTATTTTCAGGTTTTTTGAATAATAATAATTAACAATTAACAATACTTTGAATATATTATACAATTATATTTACTATATATATATATATATATATATATATATATTGTCTGTAATATTTTTGATCAAGTCATTACAAGGACTGATCTTGGGCCACATCCAATGTGCCAAGTCTGGGTATACACCAGTGATAACAAGGTCCTCATTACAATGTCTGATCTGGGTCACACCAAATGTGCCAAGTCTGGCTATACACCAGTGAAGGTCCTCGTTACAAGGACTGATCTGGGTCACACCAAATGTTTTGACCAAAATTATTGAGAAAATGGCATTACATGTTGAATTTGTGGTAATTTGGTCATTTGTATCAGTAAAACATACATTTGTTTGATACATCTGTGGATCATTGAGTCCAATGTAGTATGTACCTTGTACAGGATGTGCCTTGTACAGGATGTACCTTGTACAGGATGTACACATACAAGGAAACTGGATCCGGTTTGCTTAAAAAACCGGGATCACATAAAACAAACAAGAATCACTATGAATCACAATATGAAAGAGTGTCTATTTTGAAAAGTGTGTGTGAAAGGAATATATGTACAGTTATAGGCAGTTACGTATATATGAGAGGGGTCAATGTGTGGGTGTGTGTGTGTGTGTGTTTCAAAAAACACGTTAAAGCTAAATTAATTGACATTAAGACCTGTTGGATTTGACTTGACTTGACTTTATTTAAAACTTTAACATGCTATACATTTGTTTTGATAAGGCAACCATATAAGGTGGGCAAAACAATCATCTATACTTTAATATGCTGTACATTTGTTTTGATAAGGTGGGCAAAACAATCATCTATACTTTAATATGTATAGTTAATATACATAATAACCCCTAATAATAATAATAATATAATAATATAATAATATAATAATTAGAATAATAGTAGATAATAATTAGAATAATAATAATAATAGAATAATAATATAAATAATAAGTTAATATAACCAAATCTCAGAAAATATCTTGTAAAATACGTCTTACAAACTACATTACATAAGCATTACTTGCTTTGCTTAACCAATTTACCAATTTCATTGTCACAATATTTATGCCAATGCTTGTGATCACCACACCTTGCCTCAGGCCCGTTGACAGAAGAGCCCCTCCGAGGTCAAGGGGCAGGTACAGTGTGTTGAGTTAAATACAGACTGTATAGTGTGAGGGGCAGAATGATAAACAAAGTTGTATCATACACACAATGGACAATAATCATATAATTTCCCCCGGTCATTACCGACCTGACTGATAATAGTTTGGCCTAACTGATTCAGTTATATTATATCCAGTTTTTTTTTATTACAGTTGAAGATTTCACAACCTCAATCTTGTTACTTTTGTACATCAGTACAGAGACTAACAGTTCATCATAGTTCTCAAAGTCAAATGTAAAAATAATGACAGAGTAGAACTCTGACAGAGTTCTTCAGATTATTACACGCTACATATTATTTATGTACCATAACACGTCTTGTGTAGTAGCATAGCATGCTGCCACCACTTGTCATAAACTGTTTACTGTTTAGACATTGCTTCTAAGCCTGACAAAGACAATGCTGACGCATCAAGAGGTACAGAAAATCATTGGCACAGCCAACTGATATGGTGGCTTGTAGGTATGTATGACACACTTACAATCACCTGACATCACAATCACCTTACACAATTGACAATTTACAATTGACAATTGACAATCACCTTACACATTGGGTAATTAGTACCGCAAATCACATGCCATTAAAAAACAACCCACTTGTAAGTATGTAAGTATGAAAGATTGCAACTATGCAATAACTTACAATAACCTGAAATAACACATTGCGTAGGCTAATTAACTGTTTTAAAAACTGTTTTACGTGACGTGTAAAACATTTCAGCACATCAGAACATGAAAAACCATGTTTGGCTATTATGTGTAAACTAACATGTATATATGCAACACACATTTCACCAAGTCAGAACATGAAAAACCATGTTTGACTATTATGACTAACCCATACGGTAGAGGCATATATGGATATGTGCAACACACATATATGTGATGTATGTACTTTTGGGCCAGGTCTATGATACCAGCCCAATATTGTAACACATAGTGGCTGACATTAGTGGTACAGACGACCCTTGCAGGCACCAGGATAAGGGTTTGGTAAACAAATCTGACAATCTGCGTTCATTCAATCACAGTCCCTATAGGTACTATGAATTTCACTCAAGTGCTTGTGTAAATTCACTGTCTAGAAATTGTTAGAAATGGTCAAAGTTACAACTGATCCAAATTATGTTTGAAGCAAAGAACAAATGGTGGAACTAAAGTTACTTCTGTGTAGTAATCACTACTTCTGGATATTGGATGTTGGATATTTTGCATGAGAGAACGCCAAATTAGTGAATCAAATCAATCTAGATTGTAGATTGATATTGACCCCACTTTCGAGACTGCTTAACGATTAGAGTCTTTATCGATACAACTACTTAGTTTACAACTACTAAGTTTCGTTTAACGATGGTTGACAACCAAATTAATTGATTTGTAAAACTTTATTAGACAACCAATGTATGTTTGTACACCGGAGTGATCTGATTTAAAGTAGGCTACATAGCTCTTGTCTTTCGAGACATAACATTATGTATGCAGTTAACATTTGGAAAGTGTAGTAAGAAAGAGTTGTTGTGTTTGATGTGTGTTAACATTTGGAAAGTGTAGTAAGAAAGAGTTGTTGTGTTTGATGTGTGTTAATGTTTGGAAAGTGTAGTAAGAAAGAGTTGTTGTGTTTGATGTGTGTTAATGTTTGGAAAGTGTAGTAAGAAAGAGTTGTTGTGTTTGATGTGTGTTAATGTTTGGAAAGTGTAGTAAGAAAGAGTTGTTGTGTTTGATGTGTGTTAATGTTTGGAATGTGTAGTAAGAAAAGAGTTGTTGTGTTTGATGTGTGTTAATGTTTGGAATGTGTAGTAAGAAAAGTTGAATTAAGTTGTAATACATACAACAAACATATTGTAACAATGGACACATTGTCTGAAATCCCTCATCTATAGGCTTGTAAGGAGAGGAGAAGAGAGGGAAGAGGGGAGGAGATGAGAGGAGACGAGAGGGGAGGAGAGGAGAGGAGAGGGGAGGAAAGGAGAAGAGGGGGAGGGGGAGGAGATAGGAGGGGGTGAGGTGTGGAGAGGAGAGAAGAGGAGATGTGGGGGGAGACCAAGTTGAATTAAGTTGTAATACATACAACAAACATATTGTAAGTGTGCTATACGTTTTAATTGTATAACAATTGTATTACAAAGATTATTATTATTATATACCATTATTATATATACTTGGTGCTTGTCTACAAAACATAAAGTCTCACAGTAAATTAACCAATTCTGTGAGGAGGACTAGTTAGTTATATAATAATATAGTTAGTAACTATTAAAATAATCATATAAAAATACGAAAAATAAAACTAAGATGTTTGTTCATGTTCCAAGATTCATATTCAATCCATATTTTGAAATAATATCCGTAGGTCACGGATATCCGGGGTCTGGGTTGTACCAAGATTGAGAGTGGTTGAGATTTGTGAAATCTTCAACTGTAATAAAAAACGAGAGGGGTCCATGCTACTGTAACGTTATATCAATTTTTGGTCATATCGACCAAAACCAGGCCAATTCTACAGATCGTAGTGTATGCTAGCTAGCTAGCGCTAAGCTAACACTGATTCAATGTCGCCATATGTTTGAACCAAATGCTGTACAACACAAACAAGTTGTAAACCATTAATACTTACGCTCACACGTATAGTGATGCAGCTGTGTTTGAACCAAATGCTGTACAATAACGTAACAAACTCTGATAGGACACATAGGCTGGCGTGTGTATGTATTCCAGTAAATATAATAACGCATCCGTTATTGCATACGCATAAACAACAAACTAACTTTTATCAATGCATCAATTTGGTCATTCAGTGGCGTTTTACTGTAATGCAAAGTAAGTAGCGTTAGCTGATACATTAGCCAAAGTACCGGTAGTATCTGACTACCCATAATGCATTACGGCGATAAGGGAGACAGGGCAAACGGCATAGTCATACACCATAGTCTGTATTCAATCGTTTTCAATTCAAACCTGAAATTGAAACCTCAATCTGTATTGATCATATTTAATTCAAAGCTTAATAGGCTTATAGCCTATCAAAAAAAAACATAATGGTGATGTCACAATTGGATCCGGAGTGGGAAAAACATGGGAAAATACATAATATCACACATGAATGATGAAGTTGACTGGAATGTTTCAGTGTGTCATGTTTACCTGTGAATTTGTGGGTGCGTGTGTTTGTGGCTGGCTGTGAATATGTGTGTGAGTGGGTGGTGTGTGTGTGTGTGTGTGTGTGTGTGTGTGTGTGTGTGTGTGTGTGTGTGTGTTGCCCGGATGGAATCTACAGAATAGCCTTGGGAATACCCAGAATGCTTTGCTATACATTAGTAGGCTATACTAGCTAAGATAGCCTGCTCAACATGCAATTATGGAATATTTGCATGCACAATATGCAATTATGGAATATTTGAATGGTGGATACATTGTACATTGTATTGTACATACATATAAGCGGGGCATGGGAGGAAAAAACTGTGGGGCCTCTATGGGTGAGTCAGAGAAATACGTGAGCAAGCAGCTATTCATAGCTTTCAAGGGGCGTTACGTGTTGCTGGGAACGCCCACTTGATCTCGCCGCTATTCGTAGCTTTCAAGGGGTGTTACGTGCTGCCGGGAACGCCCACCTGATCTCGCCGCTATTCGTAGCTTTCAAGGGGCGTTACGTGCTGCCGGGAACGCCCCCCACCTGACGGTCAAAAAACAAACAAGTTTATTTAAAACAGAAGTGATTGCGAAATCGACAGAACACCGGCCGTGGTAATAGACAATGTCATGTGGGGGATGGGTAGGATGGGCTGGCAGGGGAAGCCTGGGTGAGTCAGAGATTGTGAAATCGACAGAACACCGGCCGTGGTAATAGACAACGTCACGTGGGGGAGGGGGTGGAAAGGGGAACCTGGGGGCCGGTTGAGTCAGAGAAAACATCAACAGACAGTGAGCAAGCAGAGATATCTGTCGTTGGTGTTGGGGGTGAGATGGGATGGGAGGGACAATTAGTTATAGACATATTAGTTTAGTAGCTCCTAAAATGGGCCAAAATGCATTTTGGCCGAGATCAAAAAATTGTTGTTAGTTGGGATCAAAAATGCTGCTGCTGCGCTCTGCCTTCACTGCCTCTCTCAAAAAACTAACAGCTATGGCTTTGTGATTGTACTCAGCTGATCGCCCTCGTCCTTATAAAGGGAGGTGCTTCCTGTCGTGGAGTTGCGTCATAGAGGCGTTCAGCACGCAGCACGCCTCTTCGTGACAAGAGACGTGCTGCGTGCTGCACGTCTCTTGTCACGAAGAGACGTGGTGCGTGCTGCGGAAGTCGTTGGTGTTTCACAAGCCGCGTCCATAACAACAGCGAGCAAAAGAGAGGTGTTTTGTAGACAGTATAAATGATCCAGCTGGGTTTGCATAATGATTGCTCAAATGTATTTCCTCCGAGATCAAAAAAAAACGGTGGTATTTGTCGTGAGCTGTGTTATGGGGTAAAATGGGGAAGTAGCCTTTGGAGGGCTTTTTTGAAATAATCACTTTTTCAAAAAGAAAAGTGATTTAAAAACAGAAGTACCCTTTGGAGAACTAGTGGAATAAAGCATTTTTTGCGCAAAATGACTTTAAGCACAAGACAAAAAAAATGGAGAAGTACACTTTGCAGAAGTACTGAGAAATTGATTTTTACCCAAATAGAAATCACTTCCCCATTTCAAAAAAGCGGAAGTGATCCTTTTGAGGAAGTTCTAAAAAATATTATTATTTTTCTTTTCAGGGGGTGCTAACCCTACACTACTACTACCATCGGTGTGTGAATGGGTGAATGTACCTACTGACTGTAAAGCGCTTTGGATAAAAAGTGCTATATAAATGCAGGCCATTTACCATGACATCACTGAAGCCCACCCACTTAGCCATCACAACTGTCTGATGACATCACTGAAGCCCACCCACTTAGCCATCACAACTGTCTGATGACATCACTCCTCTTCTCCCTTCTTGATTTTGGCTGGGTTTAATCCATCAACCCAATTAAAAAAAATGGTACAACGCCCACCTGCCGGACGTCAGTTGGATGTCCACACTCCCAATTTTATTGTAAATATTTCATGTGTTGCTGGGTTCTGCCCTGGTCTGCTGATTAGCCACAGTGTTCACCAGTGTATTTTGTTGACAAATAACATTATTTTGGGCACAAAGTCCTAAAAAATTTGCTTTTGGTAAAAACGGGTGATGACGTCAGACGAGTGACGTATATTCAGATAATACATTACAATATGGTACAGCAAATAGCTGGCGTTAGCCCCTCTGGCATTAGCTAGCTGTTAGCCCATTGGCTACGTTTGCTAACTAAAGCCCCTTTTACACAGCCTGTGAAAGCCGTGATCGTTGTGGGATTATTACACCTCGCCTCCTGTGTAAAAGTGATAAATGTGGAGTGGTGGATCATTTTGTTCAACCTTTTGTTTAGTGACCAGAGGTAGTATCATTTTATTCCACCTTTTGTTCTGTGACCAGAGGTAGTATCAGCGCTGAATCAACGTCTGTCTAAAAGGGTAAGACAGGAATCTGCTCATTTATTTTTTTAAAGTGACAGGAGGACTGAGGGAAAACCACCTCCAGATGGAAGTTCTGCTATCAGAAATAAGTTAACCAAAGCAATAAACATATCTGCAGTGTGTCTCGCCTGTTGTGCGTTTCCTTATGAAGAACAACTAACATTATAGTATTCACACTGTGCTCTTAGTAGCCTATATCCCAACTGTGTGGTGAATATTCACTCCAGCAGCTGTACGCCTCACGTCACCCACCGTGCCTGAGATGAGTTCTGCTCTTCTGAAAGTGACATAACCAGACAGTCAAACTTTTAAAAGTAGAAACCAAGTGGTCTATATTGACATCGATACCGACAACGTTATTAAAAGCAGACTGCAGCTGTTTGACACACGAGCGTCCAGTCAACACGCTTTCAGAACAGACTTAATAGCCTCTGTGCACAACTGAAAGGACGAACTTCCGGTTTTAGTCAAACCGGCGAGCCAGTTTCCGCTTTAGCCCGGTCGCTGTGTGTATCAAACTTATCTCTGACTATCTGGTTTTTCTACACTATTTCTGGAACTGATTACTGAATTTTTATGACGGACTTGGCTGAATCGATATTTGATTTGACCGCCGCCTGGACACGGACTTGAATTTTTACGGATTAAGGACTTGTATGAAGCTTAAGATGCTATTACATTAGCTAAAGCTAACGTTAACGTTAGTTTAAAGCTAACAGTGTTGGAACCATAGGTTAGAACGAACATCTTCTCTACCACCGAATTGCTTCAAAAATGACAATTTTTAGAGATGTCTCCAAGATCTGCCTAAAATAAACGTAAACGATGTCCATCGTATCGTTAATGCCTGTTCCCCCGCTCCCATAAGCAAGCGAGAGAAGGGATTCAAGTTATACATATCGAGTTATCTCCACAACTAAGAGGGTAAGTAGTGTTTAGATTCAAGCTGCCTTGCTGATGCTTTGCTTTTGTTAAGTTTGTTAACTTCATCCTAATACCTCATACCAACATGTCATACCTACTCAGAATTTTAACCCCTCAAATGCCAGTGTAGAGTAAAAAGTACAGTAGAAAACACAAAAAGTGAATTATTTTCCTTCCCATAAAGGCAAACTGGATTTCTCTTGGGGGGATTAGAGGCGGCAGGAGAGGGCGACCCGCTGAGAGCTCCGTAACTTCATAGACAAATAGGCTTTTTTTTTTTGTGTAAACGCGTTTTGTTTTTAATTTCATTTTTGTTGTTTTTGCACTCATATGCCCTGTTATATTTGTACTATGTTGTAAACGGAGTTCACAGCACAAGAATTTCACACGTGATACTTGTACTACGGAGTGACAATAAAAATCTTGAATCTTGAATCTTGAATCATAGCCTGGGATATGTTCAAGATTGGCAGGATCCATTTTAGAATGATGTCACAATACCTATGATGACTATGTGCACGAAGGTTTGTGTTTTTTGGGAAGCAGTGGAAGCTCATCCTACTGTTATAGCGACTTGAAGCTGAGCAAAGTGGCACACAGCAGTGCTCATTAGAGCCACCCATACCTCTTTGTAACTTGTGCACATCTCGTACATTATATTTCTTATTCCTCACAGCACTCATCTTGTCTTGTTATTGTCATTCGGAGTTCTCAGTGTTTTGCTAGCTTCTAGCTAAGGGTTCGTTAGCTAACGTTAGTTAATTTAACCAGCTTAAACGTCATACAAGTCCGCAATCATTAAATTTGTGTCCGTGTCCAGGCAGCGGTCAAATCAAATATCCATTCAGCCAAGTCCGTAATCCAAATTCAGTAATCAGTTGCAGAAATAGTGTCGAAAAACCAGATACGGTAGTTAGAGATAAGTTTGATACACACAGCGACTAGCACAGCGACCGGGCCGGTAAGGAGAGGAAGCCGATAAAGCGGAAACTGGCTCGCCGGGTTGGCAAGAAAACCGGAAGTTCGTCTAATCGCTTGTGCAACTAGCCTATTAGGCTACTTAACAACATGGGAATATGCTTTACAAAAAACTGGAACCAAAGGGAGGAAAGCCTGGTGTTACCTGTATGCATTGCTGCCTCTGTGATCCATAAAGTCGATCAGATGAATATTGAAAGTTGCTCATTAAATAGACTCTAAACTTAACGACCTGATCTGTTAGAGGACCTATCGCTGTTCTTCTCCCAATATGCCCGCAGCTTGCAAAAGTTTTTTTTCTTTTTTCTTTCTTCTTGTTTGTGTGCGTCTGATAAATCCCTCTGTAAGTCATAGGTGAGGATATTCACTCTGATCACCCACAATATGTTCATTCCCCTCAGCAGCAGGTATATAATATAGGCTAGTTCACATCTCCATGGCAACGATAGAACGTCATGCTGAAATGCTAGTCACGTTGTCTAAAAGCACTGCAGGGCAGAAATATGGCCGTGCTGCTTGGTTCTGTGTCAAAGGGCAGAGGAAGCCTAATGGTGGATCCTCTTTACACATATTATATTCCAGGCTCTCTGTGTAAAAGAGGCAAAAACACACCGCACGCGTCTCCTGCACGTAAGCTGCGCGCCGCGACCATTTGCGACCTTGTGCGCAGCCAGTTTTCATTAGGACACCATGTTAACAGATCTGTCAGTCCACACCGAATTGCACGCAGCGTGCAGCGCGCCGCTCAGCTCAGCTCAGCGGCCGCTCAGGGCCGTTCAGGCCAGCCTGGATTTCTATTTTCCTGCGCGGCCGTCTGCGCCCGTGAGCGACTCTGTCAAGCTGAACAGATCAGATAAGGGCAGACAGGAACTCCGAAACCGGACATTCGTCAAATAAAACCAATTTCAAAGTAAAATAATGTTTATTTACGTTGTTGATTGCCCCTTTGGAAGTGTGAAAAGAGAGAGAGAGCCGTTGGAGAGGGGGAGCGGCTTCTAGGGGCTCGTTGCCTGCGGAGCAACAAGTAGAGAGCTAGGACTCGCCTTCTCTCTACAACAGCACGCACTGGGAAAACGGGAGGAGAACAGACAAATATGATGCAATTGCATTTTATAACGAAGGTAGCCATTAACTGTTATCCCAAACATATTACTTTAAATATTTATGTCGTCATTTACTACCCATGATAACGAAGACAGGAGATCTGGGGCAAAATATATAGCGGACGAGCAGAGCGCGCAAAGTGAGCTGCGCTCTCTGTGTGGACACTTTTAAGCGACTTCTGCGCGGAGGTGCGCTGCGCTGCGCATGCGCGCAAGTTCCGCGTCCGGTATGTCCCCAGCGTTAAGTTCACCAGGCTCAAAATGGTGCGATAATAACTTTTAACTGGTTTGAGTCACGCTCTTTCCATAAAGCCCATCAGCTTTCATATCTCTTGGCCAGTTTGTTGACAATAAGCAATGTTTTGTTTTGGCTTCTCAAATAACGTTTTTCACTGAGATATGACCGGAACAAACTATTAGGCTTTGGTCCTTATCAATGTAAGCTCTTTGTACAGCGTGTGCACATGTACGTTTTCATAGAACATCAACGTGAAACAGGGAGGAGAAACTGACAGGAGGGGAGCTTTAAAACCCCCATCAGTAACTTTTTCACCTTAACTCATTAAGTGCCATAGACGACCTAACTCGTCTTACATAATCCAGCGCTTAAGTGCCAAGGACGGACTAACTCGTCTTACATAAAGATTTTTTTTTTTTGACGGTGGGACATCAATCAACCCCTTTTACATCTTCGAGATAACTATTTGGAGCAAGAGCATGTGTGTAATCTATTTTACCGACCACTAAGTGGCGACAGAGACCGAGAGAAGTCACAGCCACGGGACCCAAAAGCCACAAAAGCAGCCGCCTCCCGCGGAAATGGCTTGGCGATTTTACAGTCAGAAGCCCGGACACACACACACAGAACGGACAGAGATCCCTTCCCCCCAGAGCCGCGCAGCAACGCGCGAACACACACACACACACACACACACACACACACACACACACACACACACACACACACACCGCGGGACCAAGCCATTCAAGGAAATGGCGACGCGATTTTACAGTAATCCATTTCAGACTCGTCTTGCCCGACAGGCAGACAGGCAGGCAGGCAGCAGCAACGCGCTTCTGACACGCCCGCTGTTAGAGCCAGGAGGAAGGAGGAGAAGACACACGGAGGGAGGAGTTTGAATGAGAGGGGTGTTTCCTGTTGTTATGGAGGAAATTACTGTTCAAAACTATTGTTTAGAATGTCTGACGGTCTTACTGATGCCAAAAATGAATGGTTAAAGTGACTGTTTCACAAAAAGCCATTTATCTCTGAATAAATTTCCAGACGCTGAAACCATGCTGTACTCAACGGCTAATATCTACATAACTACTAACTCTGCAAACTAACTCTTTTAGACAGAGAAAGCACACATTCTATTAGTTATTTTTAGATGATTGATGTTCATGAATTCTTAACAGAAAAGAATCCTCGGCTGTTCTAAAATGAGCCAGAATCGTCAAAAACACCCCTGGCACAACTTACCTACAGGAATGAAAACATGGCTGGCATTCAATGTGTTAATATAACAGCTTTTTAGTCATTGAAGATGGTCCAGTGTATTCTAAGAGGGAGAATGTCGCCTCTATTGGTCACACAGCGCCCTCCAAAGGCCTCTCTTGGCACTAAGCATTTTGTAAAAAAAAAAAGAGAGAATCCCACCGCGCTTCAGCTGTCGAGACAGGCAGGTCCGGTGCATCACAGGAGGGACACAAAATCACAAAAGGAGGAAGTCTGGAGCAACTCGGGCCATAGAATGCCTTTTATTTAAGGTGCAGAGTAAACAGTAGGGGTGTCACGATATTTCGTCGCACGATATATCGCGATATCGAAACGTCACGATATGCGTATCGTCAGAAAAAAATGATATCGTAAAAAAAAAAAAAAAATTGCTCCTGAATAATAATAGAACAAATTTAGCAGAATCAACACGCATGAGTGAGGGGGCAATTTACTACTGGCATGGCAAAACAGCTCAAGGGGTACATAAGATTACATAAATCGTTAGGTTTTCTTCTATATCAGACACAGGTTTTTGTTCCTACCTGACATGTTTCGACGGCAAAACTTCCGTATAGAAGAAATAGAGCCTACAATTAGCCAATGGCTAAGTCCTGCCTATTAGTCAATTACAGCCTCAGCAGAGCATCTACAATCAGCAATTATACAGTGTAAAGTAAGCAGGCCAAAATAGAGGCCTAAAATAAGATTTAAAATGTACAGTGCATTATGGGGGGGGGGGGGGGGTATGGGCTGATTTATGTGCCACCTCAAATTGAATTTTGAATTTGAATTGCTCTATTTGAATTCGAATTTTTTCATTTTGAAATTGAATTGCTGTTTTTTATTTTGAAATTTTTATTTTTTAACACGTTCACTGCCGTGGATGAGATATCTCGTCAAGCAGAAACCAGCGGTTGACTGCCGTGGACGAGATATCTCGTCAAAAAAATAATAATAATAATTTGACGGTGGGACGTGGATCAAACCCTTTTACATCTCCTATAAAAATATGGGAGGTATTGAATGTGTATAATCTATTTTACCGACCCACTAAGTGGCGACAGTGCTCTCCAGACGAGAGAAAGCCAAGAAAAAACAGCCGCGTGAGGAAGCCATTCTCATGAAAATGGATTGGCGAAAACGCTTTCGCTTTCGCGCTGGGAGCTGGCGGTGGGGGATTGCAAATTTGCATAATAGATTATGGGTGCAACACACTTTGAAACACCAGCAGAAAGCCCAGAATCGCACGCAGCTTCATCAAAGCTCACAACCGAAAACCCAGAAACGAACGAGCCCGATTTTACAGTCTAATCCAGACTCGCCCGACGAGCGGCCGCGCCAGCAGCAGCAGCACAGACAAACAGGCAGCAGAAACTCGCCTGTGACAAACACTGCAAAGCCACCAGAGACACACCTACGGAGGGAGGAGTTTGAAGGAGAGGGGGGTGCGGGTGCTATGGAGGAAATTACTGTTCAGAACGATATTGTTTAGATGTCTGATGTCTCACTGATGCCAAAAATAAATGGTTAAAGTGACTGTTCTGCCTGTTCTATCGAATCACGCACGCACGCACACACACACACACACACACACACACACACACACACACACACACAAACACAATACAGTATACACACTTGCCCAAGGGCACCCATAATCACAGGCACGTGAGGTGGTTCTAAAAATCCATTTATCTCAAAACTCTCTGAAAATCTCTGAAACCATGCTGTATTCAACTGCTAATGCCTACATAACTACTAACTCTACAAACTAACTCTTTTAGACAGAGAAAGCACACATTCTATTAGTTCTTTTGAGATATTTTGTGTTCACAAAATCCTAGCAGAAAATAATCCTCGGCTCTTGAAAGATGAGCCAGAATCCTCAAAAAAACCCTTGGCAGAAGCTACCTACAGTAAAAAAAAAACTGTTGGCAGTGAATGTGTTAATGTGAGTTGAAAAACTGAATCTGAATAGCATAATTTTAAACTGAATTTATTTGCTTTGAAATTATTCAGTTTCCACATTCCTATTTCAAAATTCAATTCAAAATTTTCAGAATCTTGTGTTCAAAAATTTCAACATGTGTGTGCACCATCCGGGTCCTCAAGGAGGAAGAGGAGGGAGGAGGAATAGCAATCGAGGGGAGGAGGCGTAGCGCCTGCCTGTAACAGAGATCTCCGTGTCTTATCAGCGGAGACCGTTTTGAGTCCTTACCCTCATCGTCGTAACACAGCCAGTTCTCCATCTTTTGAAGCATGATGTTAGATTACAACGAGCTAGTTGTGTGGCTTAGCCTTCCAAAATGTTGCCGTTATTTTTTTAGAATGTAATACATAGAATTGGGAACGTTACATTCAATTTAATTCAGACTGTCTTTCTGGCTCAATCGCCGCTATTTTTCCCCTGGAGCGAGGGAGGGTGAGAGGAGGGAGGGTGTTTTACAGTAGTGGCTGAGAGAGCGTAGTGGCACAGTGCTCCAAGCAGGTCGCGAGGCACGTTCCCAATTCTATGTATTACATTCTAAAAAATTAACGGCAACATTTTGGAAGGCTAAGCCACACAACTAGGTCGTTGTAATCTAACATCATGCTTCAAAAGATGGAGAACTGGCTGTGTTACAACGATGAGGGTAAGGACTCAAAACGGTCTCCGCTGATAAGACACGGAGATCTCTGTTACAGGCAGGCGCTACGCCTCCTCCGCTCGATTGCTCTTCCTCCTTCCTCCTCTTCCTCCTTGAGGACCCGGATGGTGCACACACATGTTGAAATTTTTGAACACAAGATTCTGAAAATTTTGAATTGAATTTTGAAATAGGAATGTGGAAACTGAATAATTTCAAAGCAAATAAATTCCGTTTAAAATTATGCTATTCAGATTCAGTTTTTCAACTCACATTAAAAAATAAAAATTTCAAAATAAAAAACAGCAATTCAATTTCAAAATGAAAAAATTCGAATTCAAATAGAGCAATTCAAATTCAAATAGAGCAATTCAATTTCAAAATGAAAAAATTCGAATTCAAATAGAGCAATTCAATTTCAAAATGAAAAATTTCGAATTCAAAAAGAGCAATTCAAATTCAAAATTCAAAATTCAAAATTTCGAATTCAAGTTGAGCAATTCGAATTCAATTTGAGGTGGCACATAAATCAGCCCATAGGGGGGGGTAGACTATAAAAACAAAGTACAAGAGTTTTATAATAACAGAAAGCCCACAAAGGCCTAATATAAGATGTACAGTGTATTATAGGGGGGGCGGGAATTAGGCTATAAAAACAAAGTACAACAATAAAGGAATAAAACAACAACAAGCATTTTGTGCCTGCGTCCCGTAGACGGCATGAGCGGCATACCGCGCATGCGCTGTACAGCGGAAGCGCTGTGTTCAGTAAAACAAGGAAGTAACTCGGTGCGGATTTGATAGGAAAATGACGTTTCCCGTAACTATGGATTATTATTTCATCACGTGGTGAGTACCCAATGTCACATGTACATAGAGCTTTCTGGTGCTGTGTTTTGTTGACTTTGAATGGCGATACTGATACAGATACTAGTTTCCCCAATAGTAAAACTTGGAAAAGTCGCTGAATGGGGCTTTACAGTCAAGCTCAACCCAAAAATGACTTTTCCTTTATTTTAGTTCAAATACCTGGGTATGCAGTTCACCTATTTAATAATGTATGCCAAAACAAAACACAAAAATCTAATTTCTTTAGTTTTTCACACTTTTTCACATCAAAAGTTCATTTTTCAAGATTTCATTCATAACAGTAATCTAAAGTTTGCTGACGTCACATAGTACTATCAAATTTCTACCCCATTTCATCCAATCATATCACGACATGGCAGCTGTCAATCAAATCTTCATTTCAGGATAATTTTCTCTTGTAAATGAAGGAGAAAATGGCTCCTAGTGCCTGTCATCTGGCAGAATTCCTATCCCATAAACTAACTACTAACTTGGCCAATTGTATGTTGATATACACAATAAAGAAAACGGTTATGCCTAAGAATCAGTGGGCATTTCAGCCTGCCTATTTTTGAGGCCTATGCGGAAATTGCATTCTTTCCAAATGGCCAGTGGGGGTCGCAGCTTGTGTAGCACACTCCCGGGAACATCCATTCAACTATATGGGAAATGAGACAACTTCTCTCTCGGTCTATGTATTAAATAAACACTTTCCAAATTAGTGTATGGTCTGAAAAAACAATTTCAAGTCTTTTTCATGCTCTAACGCGCTCCGTTTTCCCAAATGATAGCCCCATTTCGAGGAAAATTGACGACAAACATCGGATAAAAAGAACAGTAATACTTCCGACCGGTAGAGGCAGCAATGTCCTGCAAGGCATCAGGTAGCAAGTATAGTTGAGCAAATTATCAGAAAATAGCGTTACTTTATGATATTTTAATAATGTTAGTAGACACACGTAACTATATAGATACCATACATCTAACGTCCATAACATGGCGGACCATTTAACATTATTTATACCATTAGATAAAGCCTTAAGCCTTCTCTGTATTCAGACCATTGGATTCAGCACAGAAAACGGAGTACGTTATGGTTAACGTTAAGGTTTTAAATAGTCACGTTATAAACAACTAACCAACGCTGGGGGTCCGTATGGAAACAGTGTTACTCGAAATCGTTAAAAGTTAAATCAATTTGGTCATTCAGTGCCGTTTTACTGCAATGTAAAGTAAGTAGCGTTAGCGGCTACATTAGCCACAGTAGCTGACTACCCATAATGCATTACGGCGATAAGGTAGACAGAGCAAATTCGGAAATTCCCCCGGCAGCCGCTAGGGGCAGCCGCCCCTTCTCCTCGTACTTCCGTGTAGCATTAATCCATTCAACCAATCAAACGAAATCAAACAATATCCGGAAGTGAGCTTCATTTTGCTGTGTCAAAGTCAATGAGCTATGTTGGTCCATTATATATAGGTCAATGCTAAGAATGCAAAGAAATGTAACTGGCTCGTTAAAACTGGCATTCCAGGAATATTGTAGTTACCGCAATAGCGTGTGCCTGAGAGCCTGGTTGTCAGGGTCACACCTCGGAGATTCCAGGCCGATGGGCTGCACTCTTCGATCCGGCAGCTGGCTGCCTGCGGCTCGCCAAGCTCCACTCAGCCACTAAACCTCATGTCACCAGGCTCTTCCTGAGGAGAGCGCCACAACACGCTGAATCCCACTCGATTTGTGGGTGCAACACGCCAGGATTGGCCAAAGCCCAATCCAGTCCCCATAATTGTCAAATAAAATCATCGACATGCTACTATGACCCGCCTCTCAACCTGTCATCTCAGACAAGTTATGTTTTCAGTATGAAACAGACTCCGACCCACGCGCCACTTGGGCTCCGAACGGGTTCGGGTTTAAGCACCACAGACACACTGTCAAGCCCTATAGGAATATTATAGGGATATTAACACCCTCAGGTTACAGACACACTGTCAACCCCTATAGGAATATTATAGGGATATTAACACCCTCACGTCACAGACACACTGTCAACCCCTATAGGAATAGTATAGGGATATTAACACCGTCACGTCACAGACACACTGTCAACCCCTATAGGAATATTATAGGGATATTAACACCCTGAGGTCTAAGGGTATTTTTTTGGCACTGAATGTCACCAAAGTTACATCGGGCGATGTCACTTTCATAACTAAATCAAATCGTGACTGACAGACACCGCACGCCCGCCCATCCATCTAGGCAATTTTATTATAGGATAATATATTTAAATTTTCCAATTTTGAGCAAGTGAAGACAGTGTGCGGGTGTCCATTATTTTTCTAAGTGATTCTACTCCACCTACGCACCTGCCACAAGACTTCTCAGGTGTGCAAGAGACTTTGGTTGATCATTATAGGATATATAACATACTTGATTAATCAAGTATGCTGGTATTCTGCTGTGTGTGTGTGTGTGTGTGTGTGTGTGTGTGTGTGTGTGTGTGTGTGTGTGTGTGTGTGTGTGTGTGTGTGTGTAAGGTATCGGTAGGGTGGCACTATGCCGAATTGCATGAAATCCGGCACTGAAATCCATGAGGTCCCCCTCAGCGCACTCCCCGAGTGTGAAGTCGATCCGCCGAATGGTTCTCGAGATAAACAAATGTTTGTGTTGCCAGTAGGTGGCGCTATGCCAATTGCACGGAATTCAGCACTGCACTCTTATCAGAGCCCCCTAAGCCACACATGGGCAAAATACGGGCCGCATGCGGGTGTGGCCCACGATGGAATTGCATTTTTTTTTCTTTTTTCTTTTTTTTTCTTTTTTTTTTACAGTGTACCTGAACGCGACATGCAAGATACCCCCTAAATAAGTGTACAAATGTTCACGTCATTCTGGGCAATACTCCACTTCTGTGATAACATTTCAGTCTGGAATATGGAATAAGCTATCTTTCAATCATCTTTATGACTAAAAGGCTAAAGGTAATCTCATGTGTCATTTCTTGCGGCCCTGGCCGGATTCAAAGAAAAACAAAACGACCCCCAAAAACTCAATAAAAGGCAGAATTATGTTAATAAATCTCATCTGCTACAGCCATTGGATTTGTATCGATATTATATCCGGAGATTAACAAGAAATTACCAATCACAACGGGAGAGAGGGTTAAAAATAGGGAGACTAAGCTCATTCTCCAAGTTTGAAGTTGATCGGACTAATGTTTTTTGAGATAAAGCGCTTTCTGTGTTTGTCAGTAGGTGGTGCTATGCCGAATAGCATGACACTTGGCGTAAGGTGTGTGGGGGGGTGAGGTGTGTGTGTGGGGGGGTGAGGTGTCTGTGTGTGTGTGGGGGAGGGGGGTGAGGTGTCTGTGTGTGTGGGGGGGGGTGAGGTGTGTGTGTGTGGGGGGGGTGTGGGGGGGTGAGGTGTCTGTGTGTGTGTGGGGGGTGAGGTGTGTGTGTGGGGGGGTGAGGTGTCTGTGTGTGTGGGGGGTGAGGTGTCTGTGTGAGGGGTGAGGTGTCTCTGTGTGTGGGGGGTGAGGTGTGTGGGGGGGGGGGGTGAGGTGTGTGTGTGGGGGGGTGAGGTGTGTGTGTGTGGGGGGGGTGAGGTGTCTGTGTGTGGGGGGTGGGGTGAGGTGTGTGTGTGTGTGTGGGGGGGTGAGGTGTGTGTGTGGGGGGGGTGAGGTGTCTGTGTGTGGGGGGTGAGGTGTCTGTGTGTGTGGGGGGTGAGGTGTGTGTATGGGGGGGGGGGGGTGAGGTGTGTGTGGGGGGGGGGGGTGTGTGGGGGGGTGAGGTGTGTGTGGGGGGGGTGAGGTGTGTGTGGGGGGGGTGAGGTGTGTGTGTGGGGGGGTGAGTGTGTGTGGGGGGGTGAGGTGTGTGTGGGGGGGTGAGGTGAGGTGTGTGTGTGGGGGGGGTGAGGTGTGTGTTGGGGGGGTGAGGTGTGTGTGTGTGGGGGGGGTGAGGTGTGTGTGGGGGGGTGAGGTGAGGTGTGTGTGTGTGTGGGGGGGGGGGTGAGCGTGCGTGTGGTGTGTGAGCGTGCGTGTGTGGTGTGAGCGTGCGTGTGTGGTGTGTGCGCGTGCGTTTGTGGTGTGTGTGCGTGTGTGTGTGTGTGTGTTTGTTCTACTCTGGTATCAACATGAGAAAAGGCAGATTGAAGTAGAGTTTGGACTTGAACATGTTTGACTATTCAAGACATTAGTCAATGATATCAATGCTGTTAAAAGCAGTGTTATGCTTTGACAGAGACATGAGAATAGCCTCCTTTGTTTCAGCAAAATAAAGTATCAAACAGTCAACTGCTGACATGGAAAGTCCCTCACAGCAGCTTGTGACATCTCTTCATTCAGTCCTGCTGTGAATGAAGATGATGGCTGATAGAATGTGTCACCATGAAAGTGTGAAGAAATTAAAGGTCAAAATGTTCATAAATCAACAAAGAATAAACAGCTCTATTAGAATCAAAAGAGTTTCTGTATTGAGTCTTGTTCTCTCATCAGATGCCTGTGAACTCACACTGGACCCAAACACAGCACACAGAGAGCTCCTCCTGTCTGAAGACAACAGAAAGGTGAGGAGGGTGAGAGAGAAGCAGCCATATCCTGATCACCCAGAGAGATTTGACACCGTGCTGCCTCAGCTGCTGTGTAGAGATGGTCTGACTGGTCGCTGTTACTGGGAGGTGGAGAGGAAAGGAGGGGTTTATATAGGAGTGACTTACAGAGGAATCAGCAGGAGAGGAGGGGGTGATGACTGCAGGCTTGGAGGGAATGAAAAGTCCTGGAGGCTGGACTGCTATGATAACAGTTACTCTGCCTGGCACAATGACAGACACACAGACATACCTCCCCCCTCCTCTGTCTCTAACAGAGTCGCAGTGTATCTTGACTGGCCTGCTGGATCTCTGTCCTTCTACAACGTTTCCTCTGACAAACTGATTCATCTCCACACGTTCAACTGCACCTTCACTGAACCTCTGTACCCTGGGTTTATGTTCTGGTCTGTTGGTGGCTCAGTGTCTCTGTGAGGAGAGGAGTGAGAGAGAAACGTAAGGTTACTTGACGTAACCCCGGTTCTATGAATCTCGAGTGAGGTGTCTCACCTATGGGGGAACGCCCTCGCGTGACCGACTTATGGAAGCTCCAATTGCACCACGTCTGCCAACCGGCAGACCAATCACCTTACAGGTGATACGGGACGGGCCGGCCCTCTATATTAGGCCGCGGAAGTCGCCCGGAACTTCATTCCATAAGGCTCTCTTCCACGTACCACAACTTTCGCAAGAAGGGCAGAGTTGTGACACCTCACTCGAGATTCATAGAACCGGGGTTACGTCAAGTAACCTTACGTTCTATTTCATCTCTCATTCGGTGTCTCACCTATGGGAGATATGGCCCACTCCCGGATTGCATGCTCCGAAGCCCACCTGACCATAACCTGTGACAGGTTGAATCCCCGATCCCAACCTGTGGACTTCAGCACACAATTAGCCAGACCCCACACTCAGGACCGAATGAGCCACCGAAGGCTCAGTGACGTCCAGGCGGTAGAACCGCATGAAAGTATGTGGGGATGCCCAGCTGGCGGCAGCACATATGTCCCTCACAGCGACACCTTGAAAAAGGGCCCATGAGGTGGCCATGCCTCTGGTGGAATGGGCCCGCAGGCCCTCAGGAGGTCTCAGTCCACGGCTCTCGTAAGCCAGGACGATGGCCTCCACCACCCAGTGTGATAGACGCTGGCACGTCAGGGGCCCCCCCTTACGCGGGGGCCCCCAGGACACGAAAAGCTGGTTGCTTTTCCTGTATTCCCTAGACCTGTCCACATAGAAGCGCAACACTCTGACTGGACAAAGCAGGTTAAGCCGAGCCTCCTCCTCCCCTGTGAAAGGTGGAGGATGGAAAGCCTGTAGCTCCAGCGTGGCACAGCTATACGCCGAGTCTCTAACCTTAGGCACGAAGGCCGGGTTAGGGCGCAGCACTACCTTCCCCCAGTCCGGGGTGAAGCGTAAGCAAGACTCATGCACGGATAGCGCGTGCAACTCACTTATCCGCTTCGTTGAAGTTAACGCCAGCAGAAGGATAGTCTTAAGAGAGAGGAGCCTTAACCCCACACTCTCCAAAGGTTCAAAGGGCCGGCTAGAGAGTGCCTCCAATATGGTAGGCAAATCCCAAGAAGGAACCAAACGCTTACGCACTGGTTGTAAGTAGCGTGCTCCCTTCATAAACTTCTTGACAAGTTTATGCTGTCCAATCGGCATATCTCCTATGCCTAAGTGACAGGCAGAGATAGCGGCCAGATAGACTTTTATGGTGGAGAAAGCTCTGCCCCCATCCTTTAAGTCCTGCAAGAAGCACAGCAGCTCCCGGACAGAACACTGGAACGGAGTAACCGATTTGTCCTCACACCATTTCTCAAATACGCGCCACTTGTTGCCATACAAGGACCGCGTAGAAGGCGCTCTAGCGCTCTGGATAGTTTCGATCACCGCTTGAGGGAGACCCAACTGTTCCAAATTCATCCTTTCACGGGCCAAGCCCATAGAGCCAGCCGCTCGATGTGGGGATGAAACACCTGCCCGTCTGCTTGGGACACTAAGTCCCTGCGTAACGGCAGAGGCCATGGCTGCCCTCGGAGGAGACGTATCAACTCCGGTATCCAGGGTCTGCTCGGCCAATATGGGGTTATCAGTATCAGTGATAGCCGCTGCTCTCTCACCCGGAGCAACACCGGGGAGATGAGACTGATCGGGGGAAAAGCATACAGCAACACGTCTGGCCACTGCTGGGCCAGCGCGTCTATCCCCAGTGACGCACCCCCGCCTCTCATGGAAAAGAACAGCGGACATTGTGCGTTTTCTTTCGATGCGAAGAGATCTACGGATGCCTGACCGAATCTCTCCCATATCTGGTGGCATACCTGGGGGTTGAGTCTCCACTCTCCGTAGAGGAGATTTCCCCTGGAGAGCAGATCCGCCCCGGTGTTCTGGACACCCGGGAGGTGAATCGCTCGCAGTGATAACAGGTGCTCGCTGCTCCACATGATCAGGCTCTGGGCCAGCGTGTGCAACTTCAGGGAGCGAGTGCCCCCTTGCCTGTTTATGTATGCCACCGTTGTCGTGTTGTCTGACCTGACTAACACATGACACTTCCCCAAGAAGGGGAGGAACCGTTTCAGGGCTAGGAAGACCGCTGACAGTTCCAAGAAATTTATGTGAGCTAGACGGAGTTCGGGGGGCCATGTCCCATTGACGGCCCTGCCCTCGAACACTCCCCCCCACCCTGTGAGTGAGGCGTCTGTCGTCACAGTCTTTCTCAACACAATCGTCCCCATGGGGACACCGGCGGTAAACACCTCCGGGTCTCGCCATGGACGAAGGGCCGTGAGGCACTCCGGGGAAACCTCCACTAGTCGCCTCAGGTGATGACGCACGTTTAGGCGTAGTGAGGACACCCACCTCTGGAGAGCTCTCATTTTCAGTAAACCCTGAGGCACTACTGAAATGACTGATGCCATGAGCCCCGTCATGCGGAGGCAGACCCGTAATGAAACTGGGCTCCTCCGGTGAAACAGAGCCAGGTGCTGGCGAAAAGTTTCCACTCGTGCTTGTGACAGGAAAGCTCGAAACAAAACCGTGTTTAGCTCAAGTCCTAAATACACAATATTTTGAGTGGGAGACAACACGCTCTTTGCGTGATTGACACTGAACCCCAAGCTGTTTAGCCTGTTCATAAGTGTCTGAGTGTCTCTCTCCGATTCCTCTTTGCTTGGTGCGCATAGCAGGAAATCGTCTAGATAGGCCAGCACCCTGATGCCCTTGGCTCGCATCGGGTTCAAGGCTGCCTCCACACATTTGCTGAACACTCTGGGAGCTAGTGATAGCCCAAATGGTAGAGTCTGAAATTCGTAGGCTATGCCTCTGAAGGCGAACCTCAGAAATTTCCTGTGACCCGGGCAGATGCTTATGTGGAAATAAGCGTCCTGCAAATCGACTGACGTGAACCAGTCGCCCCGTTGAATCGAGCGGAACAGCACGTTGTGCGTGAGCATCCTGAACTTGTACTTTCGGAGGTGCAAGTTGAGGATACGCAAATCCAGGATAGGACGTAGCGAGCCTCCTTTCTTTGGGATGAGAAAATAACGGGAGTAAAACCCTGTATTTCTCTCCCCCTCCGGTACAATTCGCACTGCGCCCTTGTCTAGGAGAGACGAGATTTCGTCCTCTAGAGCCTGGGCCGCCTCCCCTGTCACCTCCGAGGCTTGCACTCCATTGAAGGAGGGTGGTTTCATCGCAAACTGGAGCCTGTAACCCTTTGTGACAGTGGTCAGAACCCAGGGATGAACCGCGCACGCGCGCCACGCCTCTGCCATGACAGCAAGAGGACCGGGCGGGCTGAAGCCCAGAGACGGAACGACTGTGCCATCTGGCGGCCACAGGTCGCTCCCCACTTTTTCTTTTTGACAGTTTTTGTTCCACTGCGCCCTCGGCCTTATTGGGGGGCCTGGATGCGTCAGTGGTTTCAGTTTTATTTCTGTGAAACTGTGAAAAGTGCTTTGTGACACTGTACCCAACTGAATGGGAAGCACGGGGGGAACATGTGCTTTTGCGGAACGGCAGCTTGACCTCGTCGGGCCCTCGAACAGTTCGCCTTGGGACGACTGTAGGCTTGAAACGTCCCTTCTGCGCCTCTTGGAAGGCGGGGAAAGCCAGTCTGTCCCGGGGAGGCTCAGAGCAGGTAACTCCTCTAGTGCTGACCTCTGAGAATCTACCTCCCCTTCCACCACCACCGTTAGGCCGGCCTCTTCTTGCTCACGTCCCGCGGACGGGCAGGACGGCTCGGACCAGAGCTGTTGGTGGCAGCGGCCACGGCAGCGAAGGACTTCTTAGGCCACCTCTTTTGCTGGCCCCCACGCTGTTGAGGCTGTGGGGTGCTCGCCGTCTGGGGTTTAGGTCCCTTTGGATAGCCGCCGCGTCCCTTCTCGGCCACTGCCGCAAATCCCTCGCGGGCAGGGGGTCGCGGGAAGGGGACCGCTTTGCGGGGGAGACACAGGTTCAGTGCCTCTCCCTGCTGCTTCCTCATGTCACTCGTTTGTTGCATCGCCGTGACAGCTTCGCCAAACAAACCCCTAGCCTTGGTCGGGTCGTAGGGTGAGTTCATTATGGCCTGTTTGTCCATGTCTGGCAGGCTAGTGAGATTAAGCCAGAGGGCTCTCTCTCCTGCCACTGCCAGGCCCATGACACGGCCGCAGCCCTGCACCGCTCCCCTGGATGCACGGAGGATGAGGTCGGTGACGACACACATCTCCTTCCAGATAGCAATGTCAGGAGTACCCTTATCCAGCATGAGCCCCATGTCTTGGAAGAGCTCAGCTTGGTAGGCTGCTAGCAGGGTGACAACATTGACATTACTCACTGATTGTCCTGCTGATCTGTACACTTTCTGGTACATGGACGCTGTGAAGCGGTCCGCTTTGCCTGGGAGGGCTGGGCTAGCCTTGGCCAAGGTAGCCCGAGAGGGGTTGAGGTGGTGAGCCACAGCCCTCTCTACTGGTGGGGGTTCTGACAGCCCCAAAGCCTCCGCATTCGCCATCTCCAGGTTTGAGTAACCCTTGACAGGCACTCTGTGACGCAGGGGTTGATCCCAAAAACGTCCAACTTCTTTAACGCACGCGGGGACAGCAGGGAGAAGTTGTTTCGTGGCAGCGGAGCGAGAGGGTAGGACTTTACCATCATAAAGATCTTTCTCCTGGCTCTCGCTCGCCTGCGTGCTAGGCCAGGCGATCTCCAGTCTAGTGGCTGCTCTCTTGCATACCTCATGTATGTCAACATCGTGCAGAGAGGCAGCCTGCTGAATGTCCCCGCTAGCTGCACTGCCCGCCCGTGAGAGCGGGTCAAGTGCACCAAGGGGGGGGAAGCTATCATCATCAGACTCATTGCTGAGCTGATCAATGAGCCCCTCTTCCTCCTCCTGTTCGCCTTCCGACTCGAGGAGGTAGTCATACTGAGATGTCTCCATCTCCCAATCTAGAGGCCTTATGGTCCCCTCCCCCAGCGGCTGTGCTGCAGTGTCAGAAAGACGTGGAGCGGGTTTTGAGGCCGCTGCAATCTTTAGACGCCGCTGCAAGTTTCTGGGGGGCATGGTAATGCAGTCACTGCAGCTACTGGGGTCCATGACAGACTCCTGTGCGTGCTTAATGCCCATGCAAGCGACGCAAACGGGATGTGTATCCCTCTTGCCCAGCGTGTTGCCACACGCGGTAGGGCAGGCACGGGGCCCCGTGTCTATGCCCACCTCTGTACGCTGTTTCTTGGCTCTGCTGCCCGAGGCCTCGGGGAGTGAGCTGGTTGACATGGTCGCCCTTTTTATTTTATTTAGCTACGCCCGCAGCTAGCAGTTAGCTCTTGAGTCTTGACACGTCTGAGGCGGCAAGTCACGCTAATATAGACGGGTCCCCTGGCTGGTGAGGCACAGTGGATAACCCGACTAGCAGGCAAGCTAAATTAATTTCCCCCTGTTAGCAGCGGCTAGACAGAGGAAAGTTTAGTAAACAACGTTTGGACGAACTGGCACGCTTGCGCTAATGACAGCCGACCAACGTTAATTTAAACTACTAGGTTTATCAACACTTTTTGCAGATAACCGTTCGCTCAATATTCACCCTGGTAGCAGCGGCTAGGCAGGGGAACAACAGCTTTTTAGACGGTCTAACACGCTTTCGCTAATGTCAGCCGACTAACATTAAATACCGAGACCGTATTACAGCACGCTTGCGCTAATACTGCCTATCCGACTCGTTAAGCTGTTTGTAAAAGTCCGCTTTAACTTTCGATGGTTAAGCTAGACACACAGAGACGAACGGGCTTGTCGGCAAAGACTCACCCGGACGTAGATTGACAGTGAAAATACGGCAGCTTATTCCAACAGAATAACACGTCCTTCGACTACCGAGCTGGCTCGTCTGTGGACAGTTGAGTGAAACTCTGATAAGGATACGCTGGTATACTGTAGGAGCAGTGGTCTTCACGGGGAAGAGAGCTTGAATGAAGTTCCGGGCGACTTCCGCGGCCTAATATAGAGGGCCGGCCCGTCCCGTATCACCTGTAAGGTGATTGGTCTGCCGGTTGGCAGACGTGGTGCAATTGGAGCTTCCATAAGTCGGTCACGCGAGGGCGTTCCCCCATAGGTGAGACACCGAATGAGAGATGAAATAGAACACACTGTGACCAAACACAGCTGCTGACATGATGCTTCACTCTGTACAGGATCACACACACACACACACACACACACACACACACACACACACACACTGGTTTAGATGCAACAAGCTTTCCCTTAACATCAGTAAAACAAACTACATTGTGTTCCGTTCTAATAAAAAAAATTATATTAAGCATATCTGCCCAAAAATAAACGGGCAGAATATTGTAAGGTTCGGCTCTACAAAATTCCTGGGGGTCCTCATCGATGAATTCCTCAACTTTAAATGTCACATTGAAGACCTAACAAAAAAATTGTCTAAATATACTGCCTTGTTTTTTAAGTTGAGACATTTCCTACCACTATCCGCACTTCTCACATTATACAAAACCTTGTTTGAGCCACATTTACAATACTGCAACATTATACTGTATGGTGTAACACATTTCCAACTTACTTACAAAAAATAGAAATACAAAAAAAAAAAAAAAAACGTGCCTTATCATGGTCTGAGTTTAATTCTCCCACGAGAATGCTTTTCCACCGCCACAATCTTCTGAGGCTTGCTGAATACAATTACCTCCAGAATGCTTGTGTCATGTACCAAACTGTCCATAAACTAAACCTAAACCATAAACTAAATTTTCTGATTGTATTTTGCATATGAACGCTGCTTGTTTTGTTCTATTTATTTCTCTGGACTTATGCATAAATTTGTTATTGTGCAATGATCATAACGACTAATCTTCCTAACCATGACTCTGGGATTGTCTATTGTGTATGTCTGTTTGTATGTTGTTGTATCCTAAGGATATCTGGCCAATATCCTGTCTGTTATATGTGGGCACCCGGGCCCCCTATCATAAGCTTTAAATAGCTTCCTTGGGGTGACCCTTTCACGCATCCAATTACTGTAAATAGCCTATATGTATGCAGCATGTACTGTATTCCATGTTATGATGTGTGAAATAAACTAAACAAAAAAAAACTAAACTAAACACACACACAGAGTTATTGTTCCCCTGAGAGTCTGTTGTTGATGATTGACAGGTTAAAATCTCTTTCTTTTGGACCTTTGTTATGTTTGTATTTTATTCATGTCACCAAACTAAACATCTCTCATGTTTCCAACAATTTAAGGTTAAATTCACATTGTTTGATCGTGTTGGTTTCAAACATTTGATTCTATACTTTTTATATAAGTTTTACTTTGTAATAACTTTGACTTAACATGTGATTACAATGTTCCTCAAATCAAATCATATCTTGTTGATATGAGGTCATGAAGAGATGAGTGTGTAGTGTGCATATAAGTATCAACATCTGCCATTAAACAAATCTGACCCATTCTGCTTATTTCACTATTATTTAATACGAAACTTGTGTGTGTGCGTGTGTCTGTGTGTGTGCGCGTGAGCGTGCGTGCGTCTGCGCGTGTATGTGTGGGCAGCTGTGGCTGAAATCATCCTGATTAATTTGCTGATTGTTGTGTTAAAAACTGTTAGTTTGATGATTTGAGGAGTCAAATGATTTCAGTTAACTTCCAACATGTTGCAACAGCACAGCAGACCCTCTACACCTCATCTCTAACTGTTTCATATCAAGGAGCCTAACTTCTTGTGTGGTTGTTGATTGGTCAGATTTACAAGTGACCCACGTGGTCACCACACAAACCGCATTCTGATAAGCTGTTGACGCCCCCCACCCCCGCAATATGCCCAAAGTGGTTTGGTCCATCCACTCCGTTTTCTTCCACACTTGCAGATTTTAAACTGCAGTGCGCGACTCTCTATGGAGGTTTGTTTGTGTGTGTGTGTGTGTGTGTGTGTGTGCGTGCGTGCGTGCGAGAGAGAGAGAGAGAGAGAGAGAGAGCTCTAGGGAGGGAGAAGTGAAGCTGTGGGGTCATGTGACAATAACAATGGGCGTGGTAAACTATACACAGTTGGAATCAAAGTTTCCTGCATGTTGGTTTTGTATAATGATCTAGTCAGTTGTTTCTCTGGACACATTGATGACGTGTGTCTGTATTGTAGAGATAACAGAGAAACTGTCATCAAAACAGTCATTCTTCTACATCTATTTGTGTTAACTTCTTTAAAATTAAATGTATTTAACAATTCATCAGTTTGCTTGGGACCACCTGGAACCCCCTCAAGGACTCCTGGTGGTCCCCCTGGACCCCACATTGAGAACCACTGCTCTGGATTAAATTAAATTAAAAGACAAATCTTAATTAGGGAAACTAAAGTAACAAAACATGACTACACAGTAAATGAGTAAATGTGCAGTTATGTGATGTCTTTCTGTCAGCATCACAGTCTCTCATCTTCTTCAACAGCTCTCTGGCTCCCTCTGCTGCTGACAACTGAACAAACTTTAGTGCCTATTTCATATTTTATGTGCTCATATTCTGTTTTATTTCCCTGCTGAGTCTGAGCTGCAAAGATCTAATTTGAACCAATTAATCTATAATTGATGATTTAGTTTGAAGACTTCACACTCAACACAAAGCAAGTCAGCAGACGAGGAATATGAAGAGTGTTGCTGTTAAAGAGCCACGATCAGCAAAACTTCCCTGCATGATTCAAAGTTATAAAAACAATACAAAGTGCTGAGTGTTCAGTTTATAATTTAGTGCAAAAAGGCTGCACAGTAGCAATGAAGTGCTACTACTGCATCAACTAATCAAGCTGCTTTCTGCCTTCCCTCAGTCATATCATGTCATGTCAAATATCATCTCAAGAAGTAACACATGGGTGTACACCACATGCTTAGTGAGAAAGACAGTGGTGTTTGGCAATAATATATAAATTAATAATTATGTTTTATTTCTATAGCACTTTTGCAGGTAGAGATATGAAGTGTTTGACAGGGAATAAAACAAGTCAAAGCTAACAGGAATTAATTTAAAACAGATTACAGAAGGATCAAATTGCAAAATGCAAGAGAGCAACAGGTAGAAACAAATTGTTTATCAAATCTAAAATGAGTTGTGTGCATGGTTTGGCTCAAATTCATTTCAACCAGTGAAGTCAAGCTTCTGTCCATTCGTCAGTCATAGAGTCTTGATTCTCATTGATTTCTTTCAAGACAGCATGTATGAACCTTTTTCAAGATTTTTTTTTAATCAGTTTGTGGATTGAATCCAGCAGCTTAACTGACTGAATAGAAAGTGAATTGACCTTTGACCCTGTGCCATGCTTCCAGGTTCAGCTCACTCTGACATCACTGTCTCCTGATTTCCCCTAGATTAAGATGAAGCTCTGCCTCTTTTTTAAACCAGGGGCTTTATTGACTCAATAATAAGAGCTCTGTTTACACTCCTATGTTACAATGTTACAATTTACAGTGTTACAATGTTACAATTTACAGTGTTACAATGTTACAATTTACAGTGTTAGTGTTACAGTGTTACAATTTACAGTGTTACAGTGTTACAAGGTTACAAATTCACTTAGCAGACACTTTTTTTTTACACATACACGGCGTGTAGTCAGAAGACAACAACATGAGGAAGTGCCATCATGAGGCCAAGCTTGAGTCTGAATGGACCCAGGTGTCACCAGGCAGCACAGAGTGCAGAGGATTTATTCATCATGCATGTCCCTCATTCATCATCATTCATGCTATTAACATTCATGTATCTATCATCCCTTTTTCATCCTTTCATGCTCATCAAGTGTGAAGGTGTTGGTGAAAGAGCTGCAGGGTTTTGAGTCTCTTCTTAAAGATACAGAGAGAGAGACTCAGCAGATCAGATGGAGTTTGATAAGTCGTTCCACCACCGGGGAACTACAGAGGAGAAGAGTCTAGCTAGTGACTTAGGGCCCTTTTGTGGTGGAAGTGCCAGAAGCCTTTCATTGGCAGAGCGAGCGGGAGGGGGTGTAGACCTGAATGAGGGAGTTCAGGTAGGCAGGAGGGGGTGTAGACCTGAATGAGGGAGTTCAGGTAGGCAGGAGGGGGTGTAGACCTGAATGAGGGAGTTCAGGTAGGCAGGAGGGGTGTAGACCTGAATGAGGGAGTTCAGGTAGGCAGGAGGGGGTGTAGACCTGAATGAGGGAGTTCAGGTAGGCAGGAGGGGGTGTAGACCTGAATGAGGGAGTTCAGGTAGGCAGGAGGGGGTGTAGACCTGAATGAGGGAGTTCAGGTAGGCAGGAGGGGGTGTAGACCTGAATGAGGGAGTTCAGGTAGGCAGGAGGGCGTGTAGACCTGACTGAGGGAGTTCAGGTAGGCAGGAGGGGTGTAGACCTGAATGAGGGAGTTCAGGTAGGCAGGAGGGGGTGTAGACCTGAATGAGGGAGTTCAGGTAGGCAGGAGGGGGTGTAGACCTGAATGAGGGAGTTCAGGTAGGCAGGCGCTGTTTTTGTTGCAGTTTTATAAGCGAGTCTCAATTCTTTGAATTGGATGTGGGCAGCCACAAGGAGGCAGTGGAGGGACATGAGCAGCGGTGTGACATGTGTTCTTTTGGGCTGGTTGAAGATCAGACGTGCTGCCGCGGTCTGGATCATCTGCAGAGGTTTGAAGGTGCATGCAGGGAGGCCTGCCAGTATTGCAGTAGTCAATGCGTGACAACACAAGAGCCTGAACGAGGAGTTGTGCTGCATGCTCAGGCAGGTAGGTGCTCAGACAGGTAGGTGCTCAGACAGGTAGGCTCTAATTTTTCTGATGTTTTCAGGGTAAATCCACACGACCGAGTGATTGAGGCCACGTGGACCTTGAGGGATAGTTGCTCATCAGTCATGACACCCAGGTTTCGAGCAGACTTTGTGGGCACGAGTTGGGTTGATTCCAGCTTGTTATTGATCTGCTGTTGTATAGAGGGACTGGCTGGCATGACAAGGAGCTCAGTCTTAGAGAGGTTAAGCTGAAGGTGGTGTTCTTTCATCCAGGCAGAGATATCTGCAAGGCATGATGAGATCCACGCTGAGACCGTGGGCTCATGCAGGCAGGAATGATAGGGAGAGCTGGGTGTCTTCAGCATAACAGTGATATGAGAAGAGGTGCTGCTCAACCAGCAGAGGGCAGATCCTGAGATACCAAGCTCAGTGAGTGTGGAGAGGAGGATTTGGTGGCTGTGTGACAGATCTACAGTGTTTGGAATAACGCCATTTAAAAGAACGGCGTTAGGTAACGCCGTTATTTTTCTCTAACTCATTACTGTTTCCGTCGTTACAACGCCGTTATCGTTACTGAACGCTAAATGCGGTGCGTTACTATGAAATGATTGAGTAAACTACCCATAGCCTACACTAGTGTTGTCAAGTGAGGAGACCGGGTGGGTTAACATAACGAGATAAACGATTATGATTGGCTAAGGCAGAGTCATGTGTTTCATGGTAGCCAATCGGAGCCAGTGTTACACACGATCCAGGAGTCAGGACACGGGTGACACACACACACACAGACACACCAAACAGATTCGAGGAAGCAGCAGAAATGGCGAGTCCGGAGTAGAGAGCTGCGCTGGCCTGAAATTTCGGCCCGAGCCCTCCCCGGCCCGTGACATGCAGACCCGTGCCCGGTCCGGCCCGGAGGAGTTATAAAATTAATTGGCCCGAGCCCGTTGCGAGGCCTGAAGCCAATATTACGATATAATGACACATCTCTCTCCCTCTCTGTTCCGCGTGCTGTGTCGCCGTGCGGCCGTCCTGCGCAGCCTCTCTCTGTCTGTCTCTCTATTTGACTCTCTCTCTCTCTCTCTCTCTCTCTGTGTTCGGGAGCTGTCAGCTCGCTGTACATGGACGGACACGGCACAAACGGCTTGTTTCTCTCTCTATCTCTCTTCGGGAGCTGTCTACAGCTACTAACGTCACGTGAGGGTCTCTGTGTGGCTGGGGGAGTGTCTATGCACTCCTCTTTGTCTGACTGTGCTCCGCTGTGTAAAATCAAGCGAGTACGCTAATACAACATTATTTACGGTTATTGAATTATTGAAACGGCCCGACCCCAGCCCGGCCCGGACCTATTAATTAAAAATAAATAAAAAACAAGCCCGGCCTCGGCCTGTTTTGGTCGGCCCGAGGGGCCCGTGAGGGTACCCTCGGGTTTGCAGCAATCCGATGAAAATTTGGCATTTTCAAGGTGGAGATGACGCAAATAGCTTTCCCTGGTAACTAGTTACTTTTATTATAGAGTAATTCAGTTACTAACTCAGTTACTTTTTGGAACAAGTAGTGAGTAACTATAACTAATTACTTTTTTAAAGTAACGTTCCCAACACTGCAGATCTAGCAGCAATAGAGCCGAGGACTGACCAGCAGCTAGCCAAACGCAGTGACTCCATTACCATGTAAAGAGATCTGAGTTGGTAGAAGCTCATCTTCTGCACGATGGCTTCTTCATATAACTCAACTTCTACACGCTGTTTAATCATAAATATCCAGATAGCTTCTTTTTACAATACCAATTGAAGACAGTGGATTACTTCATCTGTTAGAACAATTGGAATATGAGTTTACACACAACAAACCTACTGAGTGCCTAGTAAACCTTAAGAGACATTTGCAAGTAGATAACACAACTCATTTCTCACCATTAAACTTAAACATTGCTGTTCATTTGAACTCTGCTCTTAAAGCAGCTACGAGCAACTTTTTCGATTGTTATTAAACAGTATAAATTTAATATCAATGCATCACATCTTACCTCTAACAAAGAGCGTGGAAGGAAAGAGACGGCACTCCGGCCATTTTTGGAAACAGAATGCGCCTCGCAGTGGTCAGCTGCGGTAGCGCGGCCCCAGCCTCTCTAAACAGTAACTCAACGGGAGTTGAACCTCGGGTCCTTTTCATTAGGTATTTATCTTGAAAAAACTAAACAAAGAAAACGAAAAAATTTGCTTAGTTTGCACAATATGGTTGTTGTTTTACATCCCTGCACTACACCACTTCAATCAAGATTTGCAGTACGCCCGGAAAAAATGTGAATCCCCAAAGTTTAGAGTGTTCTCCCGTTGAGTTACTGTTTAGAGAGGCTGATTATAGGGGCCAGCTGACCACTGCGAGCCTGTGCGAGGTTCTTTTGGCGCTGTCACGCTTCCAAAAAAAAAAAATGGCGGAGGCTGCTGGGCGCTGATGTTGCAATGGGGCAATATGGAGCTGTCATTTCTTTCCATAAAAGTTCTTTGCCTCTAATAGTCGACAAGACCAACGCAGAGTAGTCTCGCTTGAACCCCGAGTGAATCGGCCAGTGTTAGTCTGTCTGTAGCCAGGGCAGATCAGGAAGTGAAATGAAACGGTTTGCAGCAGCCACTTCGGCCATAACCACAAAATAACTTCCAAAAAACCTGTTAGAATATAACGAGAGATGTTCCCGAGAGTATGCGTGGCGTTCACTTTGTTTATGTTATGTTGCTAGGCAGCGCAAACGGCGTAGGCAGGCAGCTGCGTTTCACTTCCTGGTTTCACTTCCGCGTTTCACTTCCGGGTTACCCGGTCCGGTCTCTCTAGAGAGCCCCCTGTTGACGCGAGTTTAGACAGACATAGACTTAATAATCACCTAAGGGAGCAATCTCAGATACACACGGCTTTGGTCTCAGCTACTATTATAGGTAAGATGTGATGCATCAATATTGTAATTATAATGTTTAATAACAATCGAAAAAGTTGCTCGTAGCTGCTTTAATGTTTTCACTCTGTAACCATGGTAACCATTGGTAATGCTTGGTAATCCTTGGCTATCAACGGTAAGCCATGGTAATTGTTGATTGGTAAACAATGGTAACCCTTGGTAACGTCTGGTGAACCATGGTAACCTTTGGTAACACTTGTCCATTTGTATCTCTTGCTCCTTCCTTCCTGTCCCCCCCCACTTCCTGTCCCGCTAACCCAATAAAAAAACACCAAACCGTTGCAAAACTCTGCTTCCTGTGGTCGCGGCCGTCTTTGTTTTGGGTTTTGTCTGACTCTCTGCCCGCCTGACTGACCTACTGATTGGCTGACTGGCTCGCTGTGTGGTTGGTTGGTTGGTTATCTGGCTGGTTGATTGGTATCCCAGAGACCGGAGATGTTTCTCCTGTCCGCCTGCCGTCCAACACCTGCCAGTGTTGTTGTTTCACTCATGAATGTCTTTGTTACATTTTTACTTTTTATCCACCTTATTTTTGAAGTCCGGCTGTCAAATGATTATGGCTGCAAGGTCCAGTCTATAACGTGACTGATGCAGCTGGGTAATGTAGCCTACTTGGCCGAGAGTCTGCCTGCGGGCGGCGCTCGTGCTCGGTGCATTTCCTCATCAAACTGTGACAAAAAGTTGCTTGTCACAAAGAAATAACTCGTTTGACGACTTATTTGAGGGAATGTAACAATGTTATCTATCGAGATGTTTGGCCAAGCTGGACGTGATTGGCTCCCTTCGCCTGCAGCTTATCGTTTACAGACGCAGACGGGCTCCGTGTCAGCAACGTAACGTGGGAGGGGCCTGGGAGGGTTACACCAGAAGAAGCTCCCATATTTCAAGGTGGATAGTTTGCCTGGTTGGTTAATTACCTCCTAATGGTTTTACTATCATTTTGTGGAAGACATTTCAAAGTACATACAGCAGGGGTGGGCAACATTTCTTTCCTGAGGGCCATACTGACTTACATCAAGTAAGCGAAGGGCCGCACATGGAGATTATATATACCTGCCAACAGTCCTGATTTTCGCGGGAGCCTCCCTATTTTGGGGCCACATTTTGCCCCAGGGCCGTCATTTCTTACACATGAGATTACTTTTAGCCTTTTAGTCATAAAGATTATTGAAAGATATTCCATATTCCATGCTGAAATGTTATAACAAAGAGTATTGGCCAGAATGACATGAACATTGACAATTATTCAGCGGGTATCTTGCATGTTGCGTTCAGGTGCACTGTACTTTAGTTTTTTAGTTTGCAATTCCATCACGGGCCACCCAGGGGGCGCCCGTGTGGGCCGTATTTTGCCCATGCATGTGTGACATACAGTAATGAACAGTGATGATAGAGCTAGATACAGTAGGACATTTAGATACTCACAGGGTACAGCTAACTCGCTAGCAATACTATCACTCTCTCTGTAGTGTCATAACCCGGCTCTGTGGGTTATGGCAAAAGAAGGGAACAGGACGCAAAGTGCCAAAAATATAAAGTATTTATTATAATAATGTAAATCAATGAATATAGAAGGTAAGTATGAAGTGTGTTGATCTGTAGCATCAGTAGTGTCAGTGTGGATGAGGATATTAGTGTAGTGTAGGGTGTTTGTCAAGTTTGAAAGTAAATCAAAGAACAAAACCAATGTGGCAGGAGGGAGAGAGACAGACTGAGAACCAGGAGCTTCTAGAGTCTATGGAGCACCGGGCCCAGGTGCCCCAGATCTGGTAATCAGCTGCTCCTCCATGATCAGCCAATTAGCTCTCCAGTCATCTCCTCTGGCAAAGACAGACAATATGAGAAACCAGCACACAGACAGACAGATAGACAGACAGACAGACAGACAGACAGACAGACAGACAGACAGACAGACAGGGCTGTCACACAGTAGCACTAGCATTACATAGTTATCAGCATTTTACAGTCTGTTGACAGTAGAGACACAACTACATAAGAGGCATCATGGCTAACATCATGACCGACTTTGTTTGAATGACTGGAGTCGTATTCCATTAAACAACCACACTTCAACCATGCATGTGAAGGTGGCTAACCTGACCCGCAGCTGTTAAGCAATAGGAAAGAAGTGTAGACCTCGGCCTTTTCCCCGTGCAATGGGCAGGACCACCATTAGAAACATTATGAGATATAACAAGAAAATGTACAATATACAATATAAATAGAATTAAAAAAAATATATAGAGAGAGAGGAAACACCCTAATAATACCTCCTCAGTCCTCATTGAGGCCTTTGGGATGTTCTGTATGCAGGGTGTGTATCCAAAAGGCTTCTCTTTGTAATTGGACCCTGTCCCCCCTCTTTTCAAAGGTCCAACAGATTCGATGCCCTGGAACCTAAGAGAACAAACATCATGTCCCACTGAGTTAAAGTGCCTCGCTACTGAGGACTTTTCATCTTTGTTTCTAATGCTACTTTTGTGTTCAGAGATGCAGACTTTCAGCTCTCTTATGGGTTTTACCCACATAACAGAGACCACATAACAGACCACATAACAGACACCACATAACCACATGATCACCGACAGCAGGTGAGATACCAAGGCTGTCTGTCCTCATGGCTCCACCTGACCTGTGGAGTGGCACAGGGGACTACGCTAGGTCCAGTCATCTTCCTGGCCGTGATTGACAGTGCTTTGCGCTCCCATGTAGCCAGGTGGAAGTATGTGGATGATATGACCATCGCAGAACAGCGCCACTTCACTCAGCCCTCCTCCCTGCAATCTGTCATGGATGAGCTGTCCTCCTGGGTTTCAAACCAGGATATGCAGCTAAAAACCCTAGTAAATGTAAAGTTGTCCATGTAAATTTTTCCCGCCATCCGCTCCCCCCAGTTCCCCTGGTTCTGAATGACTACCATCTAGAAGTGGTGCCATCAGTTAAGGTCCTTGGCCTATGGATCCAAGAGAACTTAAAATGGGACCAGCAGGTCAACCAAATGCTTTCCACTGCCAACCGTAAGATGCATGTCTTGCGTAGACTTAAACGCTTCGGTGTAGGCAGAGCTGATCGAGTGACCATTTTCAAAACATACATCCGACCCACCATAGAATATAGTACTCCAGTGTGGCACTCCTCCCTATCAGCTTTCCAATCCATGCAGTTGGAGAAAATCCAAAAAAGAGCCTGTCGCATTATTCTGGGCCGGGAGTACAAACACTACCAGCCCTCCCTCAGTATCCTCGGCATCTGCCGATTCTCGGAGAGAAGAGAAGACCTGTGTCGGAGTTATGCTCACCATGTCCAAAACTTCCACCTGAGAGAACTCCTCCCCCCCTCCAATGGCTCTGTCTCTGGCCACAGCACAAGACAGGCCAGTAAGCTCCAATCTATGCGAACAAGAACTGAGCACTATAGGAACTCCACCATCCCCTATCTGAGCAGACTTATAAATGAAAAGCAACAATTTTATATTTTAACCCCTCTTTTTAATGATGTTTTGTCTTTGTGTGGTTTAACATTTATAATGTAAAGGACATGAAATTCATAGTGTGAACTCGATGCAATATGTTCTTGAATAAACTACTACTACTACTAACAGAGACCACATGTACGGCAACCATTTTAGGGCATCCTCGTCAGTCAGAGTATAGGCTATCGTTCCTCAGTCTAAAGCGTTGTCAGTTGTCATGTCTCCTATAGTAAACCGTCGAGTGTGCTCTGAAACACCTTCAGTCCTCACACGAAAATGCTGTCATTCCTCCTGCCTCACTAAAAACGTTGTCGATCGTCCTGCAGACTAGCTGTCAAGCATCACTCAAACTAGGTGTCACACAAAAACGTTGTCGATCGTCCTGCAGACTAGTTGTCAAGCATCACTCAAACTAGGTGTCACACAAAAACGTTGTCGATCGTCCTGCAGACTAGCTGTCAAGCATCACTCAAACTAGGTGTCACACAAAAACGTTGTCGATCGTCCTGCAGACTAGTTGTCAAGCATCACTCAAACTAGGTGTCACACAAAAACGTTGTCGATCGTCCTGCAGACTAGTTGTCAAGCATCACTCAAACTAGGTGTCACACAAAAACGTTGTCGATCGTCCTGCAGACTAGTTGTCAAGCATCACTCAAACTAGGTGTCACACAAAAACGTTGTCGATCGTCCTGCAGACTAGTTGTCAAGCATCACTCAAACTAGGTGTCACACAAAAACGTTGTCGATCGTCCTGCAGACTAGTTGTCAAGCATCACTCAAACTAGGTGTCAGGCATCACATGAAAACGCTGTCATTCGTTGTTTTTGGTTGTTCTTCCGTGTGGGGAAAGAATGCCTGTGAAGTTAGCAACAATTTTTTACAACTTCACTTCCGGTTGAATGCGTTTGCCTTTCAAAATAAAAGCACGCGTTTTTTTAATATTTACAATAGATTAAAGTAGTAATCTATGAGACCCAATAGAATTAACATAGTAACACTAAGAGGAACATCTAGTTTAATTGACAATAGACTATATATATATTTAGATATATATATTTATATTTCTTGAAATTCTTTCAACACAAAGACCGGAAGGCTAAATTTGGACACATGTAAATTAAACATAAAAAGTTAAATGGCTTTAAGGTAGATTCCTAGGATACTTCTTTATTGAATGGGAAAGCTTATTTAATTATTTAATGGTAAACTGTTGTTCCATCAGGCATAAGATATCCAAACAATGTAGGGTGTGTGCAGAAAACATTTGACTTCTCCAATAGCCTTGGTTATGGCCTCTTGGAAGACATCCAAAGAATAGCAAGTAGAGGTGATACACATTAAGCAAAATGGAAGGTTTTGGTCTTGTGAAGTTATTTGCAAAATTTCACTTTAGTTCACGCAGTGCAGCCTGTGAGCGAAGCTTTTCTGCTCTAAAGCTCATTAAAACTCATTTGCGGACAACCATGGTAGATAGCAGGCTAACCCATTTAGGTGTGCTAAGCATTGAGTCAAGAAGAGCGAAGGCGCTGAACATGGATGATTTTCTAAAAGTGTTTGCAAGCGAGCACAAGAACAGGAGAATTAAGCTGTTTAAATGTATGCTGTGTTGGAAGAGGCAGCTAGTATCGTTTGTAGCAAACCAGAATACATACAGTATCAAGATATGTACGTTTAATAGTGCTGGAAGTGTTGCTCATCAAAACAGTATTCTGATATGGCAAATTGTGACAAAGATATTGTGATTGCAGTGTGAATGGCCTCAGTGGGTTTTTGGGTCCAGAAGTAAGTAATAGCCTACCAATTTAATCATTGGGGCCAGGAAATATTTGAGCCCAAGCAATATTGGGATCCATTAACACGTTCACTGCCAACAACGAGTTGAGTCGTCAAACAGAATCCAACCGTTCACTGCCAACGACGAGTTGAGTCGTCAAAAAATATATATATATTTTTTTGACGGTGCTACGTGGATCAATGCCCCCCGCGTCTCCTATGGAGATATTGGAAGTATTGAATGTGTATAATCTATTTTACCGACCAGCTAGGTGGCGACGGTGCTCTCCCGACAGAGAGAAAGTCAACCAAAAGCAGCCGCCTCCCGCGGCTGCTTCCTCCATTCTCAAGGAAATGGCTTGCCGATTTTACAGTCATCAGTCACCAGACTCGCCGCTCTCGGGCCGCGCCAGCAGCAGCACACGGGGGATTGCAAATTTGCATAATATATTATGGGTGAAACACACTTTGAAACGCCCGCAGAAAGGCCAGAATCGCACGCATTCCGAAAACCCAGAAACGAACGAGCCTCATTCTCATACTGTAGGCGGGGACGCTTTCGCGCTGCTGCGGTGGGGGGTTCCAGAAATGGACTGGGTGGGCAGCATAAAGCCTAGAGTCGCACGGGGCTTCATCGGGGCTCTCAAACCCAAGAGACGAGTGAGCCCTATCCACACTCGCTGCCAGGGAGGGAGGCTGCTCAAACTCGCTGCCAGGGAGGGAGGCTGCTCAAACTCGCTGCCAGGGAGGGAGGCTGCTCAAACTCGCAGCAGCAGCAGCAGCAGCAGAGCACTCGCTTGTGACAAACGCAGGCTGAAAGCCACTAGACACGCCCACGGAGGGAGGAGTTGAAGGAGAGGGCGTTCGGAACTATATTGTTTGGATGTCTGATCTCTCACTGATGCCAAAAATAAATGGTTAAAGTGACTGTTCTGCCTGTTTGATTGAATTTCACAAAACTGCGATTATCTCAGCTTTCACTCTCAGACAGCTGAAACCATGCTGTACTCAACGGCTAATATCTACATAACTACTAACTCTACAAACTAACTCTTTTAGACAGAGAAAGCACACATTCTATTAGTACTTTTGTGAACTTTGTGTTCACAAAGTCCAAGCAGAAAAGAATCCTCGGCTCTTGTAAAATGAGCCAGAATCCTCAAAAAACGGCCTGGCAGAAGCTACCTACAGCAAAAAAAAAACGGCTGGCAGTCAATGTGTTAATATTTCATCATGAGCTATAGAGAAAATTTGCCTTGATTCTCTAGCCCATTTATTTTTCAAAACGTGCTCAGGGAACCATTTACTTTTAGTTAGCCTACAGTATGTGACACAGTTGGTGCTTCTAGGTCAGCACTCTATGTACAGCATACTATGTACATGTATACTCTAAAGTTTTGCACTTGTAAAGTAAATAGTTTTTATTTATGTTTTATTGGCACTTATATACTTTATACTGTGGCTATTTGAGGCAAGTAAGCTAGTGTGAGTTCAGCACTTGAAGTTTTGCACAGATGAGGCAAGTAAGCTAGTGTGATTTCAGCACATTTGAAGCTTTGCACTTGTAAAGTAAATCTTTTTGTTTAATATTTATTTTGTATTCTGTTGGCACTCAATACACTTTACTTTTATACTGTGAGTATTTTTCAATGTCCATTGTTTTCTTTTGGCCTACTTTTGGAGGTGCAATTTCTTTAAAAATAAAACATGGAAGCTTTATATTACATTTGTATGGTGCTACTCTTTGTGATTGATGGGTCTATTTCTATTAAATGATGCTTTAAACACAGGAACGTAAGACACTGTAATGTTACTAATTAAAGTAGATATATGTAGTCTAGTTGGGACGAACATGGTAAATTAACGCTATTCTGATGTGTGCTGTGTGCGTGCACAGTGCGAGCGAGTGCGTGTGTTTTTTTGGCTAAAAGTCCAAAAAACGTCAAATTTTCTTCGGCACCGCCCTTGCGGGCGGCGCCGTGGCCACCCCTTCGTAAGTCTGTGCCCCACTTGTGCCACCCTGGTAAAAAAAGTCTGGACACGCCACTGTGTTGTTCCTCCCCAAATTTACAGAATAGCTTCAGCCATCAGCTTCATCTTGCTTCTTCGGTCGCTATTCTGTCTCCTGAAGATTTGTTTGCCGACGGGGAGAAAGCCCCACGTGATAGCCACCCGTCAATCTCTCTCTCTCTCTCTCTGTCTCTCTCTGCTCAACGCTGTAACACCATTTTATTTTGAAATTCAGTTGACTTTGCCATTTCCCACGGATATTGTCGCGTTTTTCTTTCCTGGCTTGACAGAAAAAGTCTGCCTTCACGCGCCTAGTCGGCTTGAAAATAGAACTCACGTAAAAATCGGCGCAGCTCAGGCGAGGCGTGGGTACACGGAAGGTTCACGTTGAGGCGCCCTACCTCATTGAAAGGACGCCTATTTAAAAGCGTGGGTAAAGGCAAGGCTTGGGTGCTGTGTGTGAATGTAGGGTAACACATTACCCCGCTCGCCGGGCGCTTCTGGCTCATACTGAGCGCATTAGCGCCCGGCGAATGCAACCCATTTCACATATTAGATTTAGCCATTTTCACGTCTGGGTCTAAAATGCCCTGCTCCTACCTGAGTCTTCACGTGAAGTGAAGACGCTATCCGATGTCCAACATCCTCTTCTTTTAATAACACCTAGTTGTTGCATCCAAAATGTTGCATAAAATCCACTTTTCTGTCGCTCAAAAACCGAAAACCATATATCTGGAGCAACCCGGAACAACGACTCACTGTTTACTCAACAATGCCCCCCACACTTCCGAAATGGTATTGCACCTCCCATTTCTGCATTTGTGCAGAAACGGAGGTGCAATACCATTGCGGAAGTGTGGGGGGCATTAGTGAGTAAACAGTGAGTTGTTGTTCCGAGTTGCTTCAGATCAGAGAAGAAGAAGGAGCGGTGCTCCAAATCCATGGTTTTCGGTTTTTGAGCGACAGAAAAGTGGATTTTATGCAACATTTTGGATGCAACAACTAGGTGTTATTAAAAGAAGAGGATGTTGGACATCGGATAGCGTCTTCACTTCACGTGAAGACTCAGGTAGGAGCAGGGCATTTTAGACCCAGACGTGAAAATGGCTAAATCTAATATGTGAAATGGGTTGCATTCGCCGGGCGCTAATGCGCTCAGTATGAGCCAGAAGCGTCCGGCGAGCGGGGTAAGGTAACACACAGAGCGCACAGGGTGAATTTTATGAATGGAAATTGAAAACGATACGTATCATAGCGCATTTCCCAGTGCGCATACGCAAATCTGAGTCATTTCGCAGTGTGTATACTGCGTATACCTGCGTAGCACGTAGACAACACCCCTGCATGCATGCACACGCACGCACGCACGCACGCACGCACACACACACACACACACACACACACACACACACACACACACACACACACACACACACACACACACACACACACTTTGCATTCTTATTATAATAATAATAATAATAATAATAATAATAATAATAAATTGCCTTGCACTTTTCATTTTGGGTAAAATCTCAAAGTGCTACAGTAGTAAAAAGAATAAAAATTACTAAAAGAATAAAAATTAAAAGGGAAAATAAGATAATAAAAAAAATTAAAAGATTAAAAGAACATTAAAAGTTACAGTTTTAAGGAAAAGCTTTGCTAAAAAGGTGAGTCTTGAGTCCAGTTTTAAAAGCGTTAATAGATTGTGGGGCTCTCAGATGGTCAGGGAGAGCATTCCACAAACGTGGGGCGGTGGAGCAGAAAGCCCGGTCGCCCATGGTGCGCAGGTTTGTCTTGGGTTGCTCCAGGAGGTTGGAGTTGGATGAGCGGAGTGATCGGGTAGAGGGTTTGAGGGTGAGAAGTTCTTTGAGGTATGGGGGGGCATTGCCGTGGATGCACTGGTGAGTCAGAAGGGAAATCTTGTATTCGGTTCTGGAGGTGATGGGGAGCCAGTGGAGAGAACGGAGGACAGGGGTGATGTGGTCAAACTTTCGCACTCTCATCAGGATCCTAGCAGCACTGTTTTGTATATATTGGAGCCTTTGCAGGCTTTTGCTAGGGATCCCGATGAGAAGTGCATTACAGTAATCCAGCCTGGAGGAGACAAAGGCATGGACCAGTTTTTCAGCATCAGGCATGGTGAGAGTTGGGCGGAGTTTGGCGATGTTCCTGAGGTGAAAAAATGATGTCTTGCAGAGGTGTTTTATGTGTGTCTCGAGTTGAAGTTGAGGGTCCATTTTTACGCCCAGGTTGGTGACTGTGGTTGAAAGGGAGAGGTTGTGGCCGGAGAAGGAGATGCTGGTTATGGGGCATGTTTTGATCTGGTGGGGGGTGCCTATGAGCATGGCTACAGTTTTGGAGCTGTTTAACACATTGAGTGCCACAGCGCTTCAGTAAAATTGTCTGGAGCCTGTGCCAGGTTCACTTCCATTCAGTTGAAAACAGCTATAGAATTTTTTCTATTAGGGCTATATTGACAAGACTGGACTCAAATGAAACATTGGACACTCCTGCTTCTCTCAAAGAAGAAATTTTGTTTCTAGACAGTTCCATTATGAAATGACAGCCTCTGCAGGAAGAGCACTTTCAAGGGTTTTCTGCTGTTTTTTTTTACTTTCCGAGATAAACACACTTTTATGTAAACAAAGGTCACAGAATGAATTCTGCTTCAAGTGTGATAAAATGCTATACCTAAATGAAAGGTTGGAATGTCTACTTTACCTTGGGGGAAAAAGTATGTAAAAAGAATGTTTCATTGATTTTTTACAAATATTTGAACACAGCTTAGTCCAACTTCAAGACGCTGCTTTTTATGGCATCAAGGTGTATGTTGCAGGCCATCTCTCCATAAAGAAACATGATATCAACTTCTTTTTTTTTTGATGATGAAAGTACACTTCCTAAGCTTTCATTTGGTGTGTAACAATCAAATATTCCACCACAACATTTCATGCAGTGTATTCTTTTCTTCAAAAAAACCTTCAAAGTAGTTTCCAAATAAAACACATTTTTATGCATAGTATTTTCATAATAGCCCACAGAATGAATTCTGCTTGATAAAATGCTATACCTAAATGAAAGGTTGGAATGTCTACTTTACCTTGGGGGAAAAAGTATGTAAAAAGAATGTTTCATTTATTTTTTACAAATATTTGAACACAGCTTAGTCCAACTTCAAGACGCTGCTTTTTATGGCATCAAGGTGTATGTTGCAGGCCATCTCTCCATAAAGAAACATGATATCAACTTTTTTTTTTTTGATGATGAAAGTACACTTCCTAAGCTTTCATTTGGTGTGTAACAATCAAATATTCCACCACAACATTTCATGCAGTGTATTCTTTTCTTCAAAAAAAACCTTCAAAGTAGTTTCCAAATAAAACACATTTTTATGCATAGTATTTTCATAATAGCCCACAGAATAAATTCTGCTTAGAGTTGAACAAAATGCAATACCTCAAACGAAAGGTTGGAAACTCAACTCAAGTCAATAACAACAAGTATGTGAAAAGAATCTTCCATTTATTTTCTACAAATATTTGATTCCAGCTTTTTTTTTTTTTTTTTTTCAAAAGAACCAACACATTTTATGAAAAAAAGGCATACACATGACTGATGCTATTACTGTGTTACAACTGCTACTATTCTTGTTACAGTAATGACACTGCTATTGGACGGCTTGACAACAGTCAGACAGCAGGCAGTTTGTGTTTGGAGGTAACGTTACTGTAGTCTTGAAGGACTGAATCCCGCTACAGCTTTCTCTCCAGTGTCTCTACTTTTCAACTGTCAAAGCAAATAAACATACTAAAGCTTGATGGACTGCCCACACACTCGTTGACACTAACTAAACTAAACTAAACACTGCATCACTGGCTGAAGTGGGGGTGGGGGGGGGGGGTCGGGGAAAGTATCACTGTGAGTGATACTCAAAGTAGCACGGGTAGAGGCAGAGAGCTACGTGGTCACAGCCAGGGCAAACGTACTTGGTCTCTTTTCGGAGTCCCTTGGCTGCGCAGTGCGCACATTTTCGATAGATTGTTTTGGTGGCTGGGTCTGCCACTGGCAGTGGCACATGCCCCGCGAAGTCCACATCCAGCCTCGCTGAAGCGGACCTTTTGCGTGGGTGGGCTGGTGCTCTTCCTGGAAGAGGAGGTTGGGGAGGGGCTGGAGGAGGAGGGGGATCTGCGGTCCAGGACTTGAGCACAGACAGGATGAAGTCTTTTAGGGTTCTGCAGCTGGTCGTTGGGTTGCGTGCCCTGTACACAATGAAAGCATTGCTCATTGCGATCTGCATCAGGTACATGACGAACTTAGAGCTCCATTTTGCAGTCTTCCTGATGAAGGGGTAATAGGAGATCTTCTGGTCCAGGCGATCCACACCACTCATGTACTGGTTGTACTCCACCACGCATGCTGGCTTCCTCTGGGGGACTCTCTCACTGTTTCCTTTCTGTCTCACCGCCACAGTTGTCATCTCATCCTGGTGGAACGTCGAAATCATCCGGACGATGCGTTTGTCTCGCCATGCCAGGACCATCACTGTGTCATTGTGACGAGCGCGTTGTTCACCTACTGCCAGGTCAGACGTGGTTACCTCGCGGATGGACGGCGGTTCTCCCCTGTTCACACGGAGTGTGCCAGCTGAGTGGATCTGGAGGCCGAGGAGAAGACGACACATTGACTCGCTGTTATAGAAGTTGTCCATCCACAAGCGATAGCCAAAACCCTCAAGGCCGGCAATGAGGAAGCGCACAGTGTCCTGCAGGGTACTGTGAGTTCCACAGTATGGCTTCATGGCGTAGCAGTAACCATTGGCTGAATCACACAGTATGTAGCTCTTGATTCCATACTTGGTGGGTTTGGCAGGATTGTAAACACGGAAACGTAGTCGTCCTCGAAAGTGCAGCATCCCTTCATCCACCGAGATGTTTTGTGACGGCTGGTACAGCTCCTTGAATTTGGAGAGGAGCAGATCAAGGACAAGACGGACCTTGTGGAGCCGGTCGCTGCCATCGACCTCCCGATTGTCGCTGAAGTGGAGAAACCGCCAAATGAGCTGGAACCTGTTGCGTGGCATTGTGCTCCCGAAGTATGGTGTTTCAAGCGCCAGATCAACAGACCAATACTCGGCCCAACTCGGCTTCTTGACGATGCCAGTAAGGAAAAGCAATCCCAGAAACCGCTTCAGCTCCACCAGGGTCAGCGGTTGCCAGGCGTTTACCCTGGAGTATGGCAGACGCAGCTCCTCTATGACAGCAATACACTGTTCAGCGTACTTGTTGGTCTGATCAACAATCAGCAACATGAGCTCGTCACAAAGGAACAGTTCCACAAAGTCGACAGGCTTGTCGGACTGCAGTGATGCTGCCGCACTGGGACCTGGCACTGCGGTGAATGGCAGCGTTTTGGGGCTCCAGTCAGCCATATCCCGCCAGCTCGGAGGATCCAGGGAGGGACGAGACTTGCCCGCTGAAAACAATGAAATAAAAGGTTTTTCTTCAGACAATTGTGATATGTAAACAAGCTGTCTTTTTGACAAAATCCAATAATCTTCTCACCTCTTTTGCTTGAAGATGCCGGCAGATGCTGCTCTTCTTCCTCCTCCTCCTCCTCCTCCTCCTCCTCCTCCTCCTCCTCCTCCTCCTCCTCCTCCTCCTCTTCTGTATAGTAAAAGTGAGTTTATAAAAATATATTGACATTTCTTGAAGGAAAAAAAGTTTGTTTTCAATATCAGATGAATAATTGTAATTCTAAAATGGCCTTCATCTCACCATCACTGGAGCTCAAGCGCGCACGACGTGTGACGCTGGGGGGACGTGTGACGTCGTCGTCTTCTTCCTCCGAGCTGTGCTCCAACTCTGAAATTGAATATTTTACATGGTATTATTAGTATGCTAACTAATTGCAGGATCGTTATTCTTACCAAGCTTTGTGTTGACGAAAATAAATTGATGAATAATAAAAGGTGTGTGGGTGTGTTTATTTTATTTTTTACATTTTTACCTCCTCTATTTTACTCCTGCTTCTTTTTATTATTAGACATTACATTACATTACGGCATTTGGCAGACGCTTTTATTCAAATCGACTTACAATATCAGAACTTACAATATCACATTTTTGTCAACAATCGAGAAGTCATCTATGCATACAATCGTCTGGCATTTACAGCTTTAGTAGTAATAGTTTCCTGTAAAGGATCAATAAAGTAGGCTATCTATAGCCTATATGTAGGTTCTAACCTCTGGAAGCCGCCTCGTCCAACAATGTTCGCCTCTTAGGTCCAGGGCCAGGGGGCTGCCATTCCTCATCTCTGGCGTCATCAGGAGATGATGAAGCCGTCTCCTCGGGCTCATCCGTGTCTGTTTCAGGGAGATCTCTCTCCCGAACAGCACGGCTGAGAGCCTGTTGCAGTGTGAGCTGCCCAGGCCCTGGGAGCGGCCCACCACGTTTACGCCTGGCCTTGGGCATGACAGCTAAACTAACTAACGCTAGTCTAACTGTACACTAACGCTAATCTAAGACTAACGCTAGTCTAACGCTAGTCTAACACTAGCGCTAATCTAACAAAGCAGACACACAAGACAGACAGACAGACAGAGACACACAGACAATTTTTTTTTTTTTTTTTTTTTTTTTTACACAGATTCTATCTACCCTGACCTAACTAACGCTAAATGCTAACTGCTAAATCTAACACAGGCACACTCGCTAGCACACTCAGACACACCCGACACAACCCACCCACGCACGCACTCACCTCACACCAAGCACTCGAATCCACTCACTACACAATCTCACAAACTAATCTAAAATCGCTATGCTACTAAATTCTACTAAATGCTACTAAATGCTATAAATCTATTCTCTTCTTCCGCTACTGATACTGCTAATGCTACTGCTACTGACCAACCTACTCTACAAAGAGGCTCTGAGCGTCGCAAGGTTTTAACGTGGCTGCACTGCGCAGCTGCAATGTGATTTTTAAGGTGGCGCCGTGTGATCCCTTGAAGGGATTCATGCTCACTGGCTGGGTACGACCTTAAACAGAAGAATTATGGAATAATATGAATTATGATTTTAGGACGTCCACAGACGTCCTTGGCACTGAACGTTACTTTTTTTTAGGACGTCCACAGACGTCCTTGGCACTCAATGTGTTAATTGTAGAAATTTGTCCGTCATCCATGCCTTTGTCTCCTCCAGGCAGGCTGTCAGAGTGGATGATGGAGATGGAGGTGAGGCTGCAGAGGGGGGTTGGTTGATCCTGAGATATAATTGCGTGTCATCAGCATAGCAGTGGAATGATAACCCGTGCCGGCTAATGACTTGGCCAAGGGGAAGCATGTATAGGATGAATAGGTCGGGACCGAGTACGGATCCTTGGGGGACACCAGAGATGACAGGTTGGGACAGGGATTTCTTACCTCCCAAGGATACGTACTCGGTTCTATCGGAGAGGTAGGATTGGAACCAGTTTAAGGCAGAGGAAGAGAGTCCGATGAGTTGTAGTTGACTGAGGAGGATATTATGGTCTACTGTGTCAAAGGCTGCAAGTAGGATGAGTATGGAGGGGGAGCCGGCATCAGCTGCCATCAATAAGTCATTGGTGACCCTGACCAGAGCTGTCTCCGTGCTGTGTGCAGTGCGAAAGCCAGACTGAAATTTCTCAGCAAGACTGTTGATGTTGAGGTGGTTATGGATTGCTCCGTCTCCGTCTCCGTATAGGATTGCTCCGTCTCACATGGACAATCTGTTCACCAAAACTTTATGGAAGTCCGTTCATAAGTTTGATGGATATCTTGCTGACAATTTTCAGCCAAATTCCCCCTTTTTTTAAAGAGATATTCGCACACCCAATTCCCTCTGGTGCAGCAGGTTGGAAAGTATCAGTTGAGTCTTGAAGGAAGAAGATCCCGCACACTGCTCTTGCTCAGTATCACTTTTTTTATTAAACACACAACGTTTCCTCCACTGGACCTTTGTCAAGTGTTTGACAGCATTTCTGCCACAATGATGTTAAAAAGACCATAATGCTCCACCCTTTACACCTCCTCCATCCATGTGTTCACAGGTGTAGCACAATCAGTCTCTTGTGGGAGTGTCTCTCAATCATTGACAGGAAGCATTTGTCACCTTGAAGAGACCCAAGACAAATTGAAATAAGTTCAACATCACAACAAATACACATCATTATGCCGACAGTAATTGACATATACTATATTTACATATTTACAAAATGGGCACAACAGATGAATGAAGACATCGGCCTAGTTGCAGCTTTCATAAATCATTCAAAAGTGTGCCACATTTATCTTGAATGCTGCAACCAACCAAGATATGTTACACCTGAAAACTCCTTAGAGCAGGACATGCCATGGGATCTCATTCTCATCATTCAGTCCTTTAGGGGATAACGTTTGCAAGTTATAGATCCAGAACGATTCTCTTCTGTTCAGAATATCATCAATGTGACCACCTCTCTCAGGCAGAGTCACTTTCTCAATGCCTTGGAATCTGAATGATGTGATGTCATGTTTAAAGTCATTGAAATGTACTGCTATGGGGTCATCTCTATCATTCCTCCTTATGGAGCTCTTGTGTTCACTAATTCTTTGTTTTAATTGACATGATGTTTTACCCACATAGGCTAGCCCACACGGACATGTGATCAAATAAACAACATGGCAAGTGGAACATGTGATGACATCATTGATAGGATACTTTTTCCCAGTATGAGGATGAGAGAAGTAGTAACTTTTAACCATATTATTACATTGAGCACAAGCTGTGCATTTATAACACCCATTTGGAAGAGGTTTGAACAAGGTCTGTGTGCTATTTTTTATTGATTGTAAATTAGCATGCAAGGCTATCTCTCAGATTGCGTCCTCTTCCATAGACTATTAATGGTGGTTCTTTAAAATCCATGGGTAATGCTGGATCTGATGCTAGTATGTGCCAATGTTTTTTTTTTACAATATAGCTCAGTTTCTGACAGTTGGGAGTATAGGTTGTGCTAAACATGATTGAGTATTTGTTTTTAATTGGATTTTTTTTGTAACAGTTCATTTCTTGGTTTCTGTAAAGCCGTTTGATAGGCTTCCTCCACACACTCACCTGGATACCCCCGTAGCAAAAACCTTTGTTTCATTTCTGCTGATTTTTCAATGAAATCCTCTGTAGTATGGCATATTCGTCGAAGTCTGAAGAACAGACCTTTTGGTAGACCTCGTTTTAGGCGTGTGGGATGATAGCTGTTTGCCAGCAGTAAGGTGTTGTGATCGGTGTCTTTTCTGTATAGAGTAATCATGGTCAAGTGCTGGATCATTCTGGGTGATTTCTTCAGCTGAATCAGGTTCTGGGCACGCTTCCTGTTTTTACCAACTTTTGCTGAGGCCAGTGTCTTCAGTTCTCCCTGTGGTTGGCTGCTGCAGGGGAAGTCTCACTTCTGAAAATAATTTAGTCAAATGTAGAAGAATGACTGTTGTGATCATAGTTTCTCTGTGATCTCTCTAGCTACAGTCATGGAACTCTGGACAAATTCATATCAGAAATATTCAGATTTTGGTTTGAGAATCACTGGCCTATAGGGGACCTCTCTCTCTCTCTCTCTCTCTCTCTCTCTCTCTCTCTCTCTCTCTCTCTCTCTCTCTCTCTTTCTATCTCTCTCTCTCTAAATAATGACATATAGGCCTACATTAAGTAGGCCTATAAATAACCAAACCTGAACATGTGTCCTTACTTTTGTGGTAATTCAATAGCCGACACAATTTGATTTTGATTTGAGGCAAGTTATAATTCAAAACCAGAGAGATCATCATCCTACAATGTGTTGCATGTAAAACCTGCATCAGTGCAGATGGATTCATCAACAGTGAAGACCCTAACCTGGTCTTTTATATCTGTGCTTCTGTGGTGATATAATGGTGATATGATCATCTAGAGTTTTTTCCAGGGTGTTTTCCTGTGAAATATGTGGTAGTTTATATCAGACGCCTAGCTAAACTGGAGATTTACACATTGCGAGCGGCTCGCTGTGCCCAGTGTGAACAACCTGATCCACTAACATGGGTGCTGGATGCACACGCAAGCGCGCACACACACGCGCATGCACGCGCACGCACGCACGCACACGCACACACACACACACACACACACACACACACACACACACACACACACACACACACACACACACACACACACACACACACACACACACACACACACACACACACACACCCCTTCCCCTGCAGTTATCTACCCGGTATTTGTGAAACAAAATCACTGAAGTGAAATTTCTCTCACAAAACTATATTGTTATGTATCCCTGCAAATTGTATACTCAAATCCTGGAGCTTTCCTAGTGGGTATACATACTGCGAACCTGCGTATCACGTCGTAGACTACGCCCCCATTCACACAGTACGCCGAAGCAACACTCAACCGAAGCTGTTCCTACGCTGAACCCACAAGTTTCATTTTGGCGTCCTTGTTAACAGGTGAAGCCGTTCACACCGCCCGCGCGCTAGCCACGCTGATGCCTTGACGAAGCCACGCTCACGCCACACCGAAGCGATCACTCAGGATTGACGGCGAATTTCCAAGCGTGACGCAGCCATGAAGCCGTGATGCATGAAGTCAATGGGAGTTGTGGGCGGGTTCAAGGCGCGAGAGTAGCTGAGAGGAAGAGAGAAGTCGTCTTGTGTGAACGAGGGCACACAGGACGCCGAAAGTAAGCAGAACTGAAGCTTGAAGCAGCACAAGCTGAACGTACGCCTTGTTGTTCACACAAGACGCCTTCTCTTTTGCTCTCAGCTCCACTCAGCGCCTACTCTCGCGCCTTGAACCCGCCCACAACTCCCATTTGACTTCATGCCTCACGGCTTCACGGCTTCAGCGTCACGCTTGGAAATTCGGCCTCCGGCCTGAGTGATCGATTCGGCGTGGCGTAAGCGTGGCTTCGGCACGGTGTCAGCGTGGCACGCGTGTGGGTGGTGTGAACGGCTCCGCCTGTTAACACATTGAGTGCCAAGGACGTCTCTGGACGTCCTAAAAAAATGTAACGAGGAGTGCCAAGGACGTCTGTGGACGTCCTAAAATCATAATTCATATTATTCCATAATTCTGCTGTTTAAGGTCGTACCTAGCCAGTGAGCATGAATCCCTTCAAGGGATCACACGGCGCCACCTTAAACATCGACACGGGAGCTGCGCCACCCACCTCAGATCCTTTACTTTGTGCAGGAGACAGCAGGGAAAGACGTGATCAAAGTGGAAACCGATGCATGCTTCAGCCAGAGCCGTATAGATTGCTCTGTCTGCAGCGGACAGTGGGCTCGGCTGCATCCGCGCTCACAACTGAGCTCTTCTGCTTCTATCTATCTCCACACGATTCCCTGCCAGAAAGCCAGCATCCGAAGCCGAACGGCCAAGCCTTTTCGTTCAGTCGCGTTTGGCATTTCCTCGTTGCGCGCTGGGATCCGTCCGGGGCAAAAACGGAGTCTGTGAGAAAACAAACTCTGTGCGTGTGGGGAGGAGCCCGCAGCTCAGAGGTGGAGAGGGGGGGGGGGGGGGGGGGGGAGGGGGGGGGCACGCAGGCTGCACAGAAACCACACCACGCCACCACATCAGAAAACACCAGCCAGAGTCAGTGAATGTGCTCGAAATTAGAGTGCAAAAGGTATTCATAAAAGTGACTATATCTTGGAAAGTAAAAAAAAAACGACAGAAAACCCTTGAAAGTGCACTTTTTTCAGAGGCTGTCATTTCATAATGGAACTGTCTAGAAACAAAATTTCTTCCTTGGAAGAAGCAGGAGTGTTCAATGTTTCATTAAAGTCCAGCCCTGTCAATATAGCCCTAATAGAAAAAATTCTATAGCTGTTTTCAACTGAATGGAAGTGAATCTGGCACAGGCTGCAGACAATTTTACTGAAGCGCTGTGGCACTCAATGTGTTAACAAGGATGCCAAAATGAAACTTGTGGGTTCAGCGTAGGTAGAGCTTCGGTTGAGCGTTGCTTCGGCGTCCTGTGTGAACGAGGGCTTAGGGTAAAGCACCTGCTGTTTACTTAGCGTTACACACAGAGACAGTAAAGTGATGTAATTCTCTGTGACACAGGCAATCAGAGGAAAACTTAAATTGGGGACAACCTCCACCAGGGGACAATGACAGTATGTTAACAAAAGACCTTAAACAAATCTCTTACAAATATAGATTTCAGAGCTTTTCTTTTGGTAGAGAACTCAATAGATCTAAAGTAAAGTTGAGTTTCCTTTATCAAGACAGGATTCCTGTGAGTTTGCTGTCTCTGTCAGTGAGGAAATTATGTGTCTGACAGGATATAAGCTCCTCCAAATTTAGGTTTTACAAGAAATCCTACTCTTGATAAAAATAAAAATACATTTTGTATAGCATTACAGAACAAGATGTGCGCGCACGCACACGCCTACACAAACACACACACACACACACACACACACACACACACACACACACACACACACACACACACACACACACACACACACACACACACACACACACACACACACACTTTTCAGCCAATTTCCCCCAAAATATACTGTGTGGATACAACATTTCAAAGGAAACTAGTTGATTGTGGTTTAAGCTCAGTCTGAAGAGGCTGTTGATGAATTTCTGTGAGTTTGCTGTCAGTGTATGACGTGTCTGACAGTGACAGGATAAGCCCCTCCCCCCCCCCCTCTCTCTCTCTCTCACGCTCTCTCTCAGTTCATCATTTCCTTCTTCGGTGTGGCGCAGATTATTTTCTCCAGCTAAAGGTATTGTAACAGAAGGTATTGTAACGGCACTTTACTGACAGATTTACTCTACTGACTCTTTAATTAGACTGTTATTAGCTTTTTTAGACTAAGAAGAGGAACTCAGCTGTTAAGGTTTTGTCTGTGGGAAAACACCAGATTCAAAACAACTCAACGCTCCTTTACATGTTAGTTTTAGTAGTGTTAATGTTCAAATCGTCTAAAAGTAGAAGTAGTTAGTAACAGTGTTGGGGGTAACTCATTACAAAAGTAAATTAATATGTTACTTTATTACAAAAGTAATATATGTAATATATTACTTTTAGCAGTAATATAACTTATTACCAATAGGATTTCAGTAATATTATACCAGTTACTTTGTCAAGTAACAAGTTACAAATTCAACAATCATCAATATTGTGGAAACTATATTTTAATGTTTTATATTTACTTACTGTACTTAACTAGGTTTCACTGACTTCCTGTTTTCAACTAGTTTAGGCCAAAGAAATGAGGAAGCCAGTAAGTTATTATAACCAACACCATGAAGCAATATGTTCAAATACAATAAATGACAAAATAAAGTGCAAAGTAAAACAATGTAATCACAGGACAGTAACATCTCTTGCTATAGTAAAAAAGAAGATTTAGCTTCTTGTCACATGTTGCTCTTCAGTCAGTCAGAAACCTTTTTGATATTGCAGACTGTGACATCAGACAGATTTTAGATGTAGACTCTCATTCTCACTCTATCATTGAATTTTAAAGCAATATAAATTACTCCTCCATGCATTACATTTGTGAGTGCTGCTCTGCTGTTTACTTCACTGTAGATGGTTAATGTTTCCATCTAGTGGACAGCCGGTAGTACTCCACTCCATCACCTGAACTGTGGTTACTCTGCCTCAGACCTGAGCCCTGTACTACGAAACTAGTTTAACAGATCCGCGATAAGTCCCTTTGATCTGGTTTGACTGAACAGGATCAAAGCTATCTAGTTAACTGATACTACGACGCTGGTTTTTTACTAGGTAAGTGGACCTGGGATCTGCCTGTGCACGCGCACGTTTTTCGCTCGTGCACAGGCGCGCGTCCACGCGAAAGAGGTGCGCTAGCCAATCACATTATGAACAGCTGAGTTGATCCACGCCCACACCCATTTCCACACCCATTTCCTCATTCAGCGCAGCCACAGTGTGATCAGAGATTTTTGCGGATATTTAATGTATCCGCGATTTAATGTCAGAATGAAAATCCGCGTTGGATAGTCTGCTGAAGGGCTGTCTAAAGCAGCAGCTTGTATTCACATCAGTCATTTGATTTACTTTGATCAGCGATTTCTGTCTGATACAGCTGCATTGATACAGGCAGCAGCAACAAATGTAAAAGTGTAATCTCAGTCTATATTCCACAATCTGTAAACCTATTTAGACCATAGATTTAGAAACGCATGCTCAATGAATAATGATCTCTATCACTCATGTGTGTGGTTGCACTGATCGAATAATTCATATATAAAATAGCCTAGTATAAAGCCTAATAGCCTACTATAAAAGAGAAAACTGCTGAACTGAATTGAGACGATGCAGCCATAGTTATCATTGATAAAAACTAGCCTATTTTTGCTCATATATTGGCATACAGCCTACAGGACACAGTTCCAGCTGAAAGATGCAAGAATAGCCTGCATATTTAGTATTGGGGCTATCCCATATTTAAACTAATATCTATATTATATGTATAGGCTTTTCTGGCATGTAGGAGAATATCACCCTCACTCCATTTGAGGGTCCGTTCATGATATGCGCCGCGGTGATTAATAGTGATCATATTTCTCCACGCATCGTTGAGCTGTTAAGACATAAAGTGGTAAGTAGGCTTAATTTAATTATGTAGCCTACAGAGCCACAAATGTTTTTCTTGTTATATTCTCAGTTGACTGCAATCTATTTTTCATATGGCGATCTTATATGAACGGTGAGTGACTCCAGAGAGCCGATTATATGGGTCTGTCATGGATTTTGATCTTATCCTCTGAAGCTAACCTGATCGCGACCAGGTTAGCTTTGCAGCGTCAGTTGCCATGGTGATTGAAAGTTAACTTGCTTTGTAGTACGGCTAAACCAGGTTTAAACTCAAACTTACTCGGATAAGGCATTAAACTAGCTTCGTAGTACAGGCTACCGGTTTCTTGATGTCAGAGTAGACTAGACTTGTTTACCCTGAAGTTATGAGGCCACACCCTCATATCAAATGAACACAGAACTAACAGAGGAGAATAAGCTGCGTCTGTCTTCTCTCTCTCTCTCTCTCTCTCTCTCTCTCCTTCTCTCTCTCTCTCTCTCTCTCTCTCTCTCTCTCTCTCTCTCTCTCTCTCTCTCTCTCTCTCTCTCTCTCTCTGAAGGCAGAACATCTCTGACTTGATCTGGATGGTGTGAATTTACCAGGAATACATCTTCCAAGGTAATGGTGACTACATTTGTCTTTGTTTGATTGTTTGTTGTCTGGCAACGTGTGAATGAACTTCTGTCTTTATATACCTGGTCTGTTGGCAACAGTTCTCTCTTGAAAAAGGATGTTTTCTGTATCTCAATAAGATAGAACTTCCTCGTTAAATAGAGGGAAACACAGTGTGAGCAATTACAAATATATATATTCGGGGCAACTTTTGCCCACACGGTTTAAAATGTGGGGGCATTAACAACATTTTCGGGGCACTTTAAAAAATAGTAAATAATTAGTGCATAAAGTTGCTAAAGTGTAGTGTGAACAACAGCGCTGTTTGTGTGAGTTCTTCATCGTTGTCTTCTGGCACCCAGCTTGCAGGTGTTGAGTGTGTAATACAGATGGAAATTAAATGTATTGAATGAAAATACAAAATATCAAAATATTTGGGGCAATTTTTGCCCCTGGATCATGGTTTTTAGGTGAATTGATCTGAGATTTCTTGGGGGCATTTTTTCCCTTGCCCCTGGCTATGTGTTTGCCAGTGTAGGAAACACTGGCAAACACATATTAGATAAATACATAGCTGACATTATGTTATCACTGTATTGTCAACTTCTGCAAGATGAGCTGCTGCTATTTGCAGATGGCATTTATAGTGTCATAATATCCAACATTTGTTCTCTTAGTGGCCAGAACATTGTTTTATTTGTGACTTTTAGTGGAAGCCTGATAAACTCTAGTTATGTTGTAATCTCAGTTCTCTGCATTGGTGAAATATGCAGGACGTGTCAGAACTAGTCTGTAAGCTCAGATACATGTTGTGTTTCTGTTGATACACTGTGAACAAAACACTATACAACACAGCAGAACTACATCACCTCATCTGTCATCAGAGGGTACCTGCTCTGACCTGGTTTCTGGAATAGCATCGGTATCGATATCGCCGTTCAAAGTACAAAAAAACCCACAGCACCAGAAAGCTCTATGTACATGTTGTGACATCGGGTACTCACCACGTGATGAAATAATAATCCATAGTTGCGTGAAACGCCATTTTCGTAGCAAATCTGCACCAAGTTACTTCCTTGTTTTCCTGAAGACAACACTTCCGCTGTACAGCGCATGTGTGCATGCTGCCTCCGGGACGCAGGCACACAACTGCTTAGTCCCAGGAGAGGCCTTTGGAGGGCGGTGTGTGACCAATAGAGGTGACATTCTCCCTGTTACAAGTCACTCTACCATCTTCAATGACTAAAAAGCTGTTATATTAAGGTGGAAAAGTGACTGATTGGGGCTTTAATAGTGAAGTTATGAGGACATGGCCGCACCCTCATATCAAATGTTTACATATGTTTATAGACTTTAATAGTGAAGTTATGAGGACATGGCCGCACCCTCATATCAAATGTTTACAGATGTTTATAGACTTTAATAGTGAAGTTATGAGGACATGGCCGCACCCTCATATCAAATGTTTACATATGTTTATAGACTTTAATAGTGAAGTTATGAGGACATGGCCGCACCCTCATATCAAATGTTTACATATGTTTATAGACTTTAATAGTGAAGTTATGAGGACATGGCCGCACCCTCATATCAAATGTTTACATATGTTTATAGACTTTAATAGTGAAGTTATGAGGACATGGCCGCACCCTCATATCAAATGTTTACAGATGTTTATAGACTTTAATAGTGAAGTTATGAGGACATGGCCGCACCCTCATATCAAATGTTTACATATGTTTATAGACTTTAATAGTGAAGTTATGAGGACATGGCTGCACCCTCATATCAAATGTTTACAGATGTTTATAGACTTTAATAGTGAAGTTATGAGGACATGGCCGCACCCTCATATCAAATGTTTACATATGTTTATAGACTTTAATAGTGAAGTTATGAGGACATGGCCGCACCCTCATATCAAATGTTTACATATGTTTATAGACTTTAATAGTGAAGTTATGAGGACATGGCCGCACCCTCATATCAAATGTTTACAGATGTTTATAGACTTTAATAGTGAAGTTATGAGGACATGGCCGCACCCTCATATCAAATGTTTACATATGTTTATAGACTTTAATAGTGAAGTTATGAGGACATGGCCGCACCCTCATATCAAATGTTTACATATGTTTATAGACTTTAATAGTGAAGTTATGAGGACATGGCCGCACCCTCATATCAAATGTTTACATATGTTTATAGACTTTAATAGTGAAGTTATGAGGACATGGCCGCACCCTCATATCAAATGTTTACATATGTTTATAGACTTTAATAGTGAAGTTATGAGGACATGGCCGCACCCTCATATCAAATGTTTACAGATGTTTATAGACTTTAATAGTGAAGTTATGAGGACATGGCCGCACCCTCATATCAAATGTTTACATATGTTTATAGACTTTAATAGTGAAGTTATGAGGACATGGCCGCACCCTCATATCAAATGTTTACAGATGTTTATAGACTTTAATAGTGAAGTTATGAGGACATGGCTGCACCCTCATATCAAATGTTTACAGATGTTTATAGACTTTAATAGTGAAGTTATGAGGACATGGCCGCACCCTCATATCAAATGTTTACAGATGTTTATAGACTTTAATAGTGAAGTTATGAGGACATGGCCGCACCCTCATATCAAATGTTTACAGATGTTTATAGACTTTAATAGTGAAGTTATGAGGACATGGCTGCACCCTCATATCAAATGTTTACAGATGTTTATAGACTTTAATAGTGAAGTTATGAGGACATGGCCGCACCCTCATATCAAATGTTTACAGATGTTTATAGACTTTAATAGTGAAGTTATGAGGACATGGCTGCACCCTCATATCAAATGTTTACAGATGTTTATAGACTTTAATAGTGAAGTTATGAGGACATGACTGCACCCTCATATCAAATGTTTACAGATGTTTATAGACTTTAATAGTGAAGTTATGAGGACATGACTGCACCCTCATATCAAATGTTTACAGATGTTTATAGACTTTAATAGTGAAGTTATGAGGACATGACTGCACCCTCATATCAAATGTTTACAGATGTTTATAGACTTTAATAGTTAAGTTATGAGGACATGACTGCACCCTCATATCAAATGTTTACAGATGTTTATAGACTTTAATAGTGAAGTTATGAGGACATGACTGCACCCTCATATCAAATGTTTACAGATGTTTATAGACTTTAATAGTGAAGTTATGAGGACATGGCCGCACCCTCATATCAAAAGTTTACAGATGTTTATAGACTTTAATAGTGAAGTTATGAGGACATGGCCGCACCCTCATATCAAATGTTTACAGACACCAAGAACTGACAATGGAGAATAAGGGGCGTCTTCTCTGTGTCAAGTCAAGTCAAGTCAAGTTTATTTGTATAGCCCTAATTCACAAGCATGTCTCAGCCTAACCTAAACCACTCTGACCTACTGCTATCCCTCAGCCATAGGGAGAGCCCCGGCACCCTCCACCCGAGTCCCCACTCCCACTCCCACAAAGATATGATGGTGGAGCCCAGGCAGAGAAATACCCCACAACCCCAGAAAACCTTTCCACCTCTGAACTTATAGCCCCAGGATTGCCTCACCTTAAAGGAGAGGAGGAACCTTGTGAAGGCCGATGCAGCTTAGAGGCCAAACATAAACCCCAACTGGTGACCCTCCTCCAGGACAGGCTGAGATGTAATCAATGCTCGGCTAAACATTTTACTGTTGCAAATATGGAGATGAAATTGCCACAAAATAGTTGAGAAGGTAAAAAAAGATAGTACAGTAGATAACCACAATCATTTTGCACTGTTTTTTTAGAGAAGCATGACATTTCTCACATAGTTATTGAATACAATAATGCTTATTTTCAGATGTGGAGGGAAGGGAAGTCAGATTTGACCTCAAATCCAAGATGGCCGCTGATCCCATGGGTCTTATGTTCAAATGTGCTCATAACAGTTGTGCACTTTTTGAGAAAAGCATGACATTTCTCACATAGTTAGTGAATATCCTACCATAAGGTTTATTTTCAGATGTGGAGGGAAGTCAGATTTGACCTCAAATCCAAGATGGCTGCCAATCCCCCGAGTCTAATACCGCATTCAAGACAACTTGGAACACTGGAAGAATGAGTTCTGACCTGTAAAAAATGATTTGAACGCTTGTCAAGGTTGGAATTACACGTCGGAAATTCGGGTATCATTTCAGAGCTCCGGTTTGTCTGAGTTGACGTCATCAAAGTGTTTGTTGACCTAATTTGAGGTGCAATTATGCAATATGTGTTTATATTGTTTATATTTCACTCTGATTATAGCAATATGTTGAATTCAACAGCTATTTTACCAATGAAATTAGCTAGTTGAAGTTAGCTGTGTATGTTTTTGTAAATGTATCCTGTAATAAAAGCTTGTAGTAATGACTGAGTCCAGCTAATGTTGGTGTGTTTGTGTGAAGGTGATGTTGGCTCCACTATGAGTCAGTGTGAGGAGAGAGAGGAGGGGCTCTCTCTGTCTGAGGAACATGACAGCCGGACCAAAGCTAAGAGGTAAGATGAGATAATTGTTCTCTATCTCACAGCTCAGCAGTGACATCATTACAGCACAGCATTGACATCATTATAGCTCAGCAGTGACATCATTACAGCTCAGCAGTGACATCATTACAGCTCAGCAGTGACATTACAGTTCAGCAGTGACATCATTACAGCTCAGCAGCAGTGACATAATTACAGTTCAGCAGTGACATCATTACAGCTCAGCAGCAGTGACATCATTACAGCACAGCAGTGACATCATTACAGCTCAGCAGCAGTGACATCATTACAGCTCAGCAGTGACATCATTACAGCTCAGCAGTGACATTACAGTTCAGCAGTGACATCATTACAGCTCAGCAGCAGTGACATCATTACAGCTCAGCAGTGACATTACAGCTCAGCAGTGACATCAATACAGTTCAGCAGTGACATCATTACAGCTCAGCAGTGACATCATTACAGCTCAGCAGCAGTGACATCATTACACCTCAGCAGTGACATCATTACAGCTCAGCAGCATTGACATCATTACAGCTCAGCAGTGACATCATTACAGCTCAGCAGTGACATCATTACAGCTCAACAGTGACATTGCAGCTCATCAGTGACATCATTACAGCTCAGCAGTGACATAATTACAGCTCAGCAGTGACATCATTACAGCTCAGCAGTGACATTACAGCTCATCAGTGACATCATTAACCCTCCATTATCTAGACTCAAATCTCTGTCTATTGTGTTGAAGACCAGTCCAGCAGGAGAGAGCAGACTCCCCTGTACCCAGCTGTGTGTCCATGAAGAGTGATTGGTCTATAGATCATTCTCTTGAGTTACTTGAGTTAGTTAGTGCTGGGATTCAAACCGGCAACCTACTGGTCAAAACCCTGCTTCTCTAACATGTTTACTGCCACCACCCTGTTTTATCAATACTTAGCAGGATCCAGCAGGAGAGAGCAGACTTCCCTGTACCCAGCTGTGTGTCCATGAAGAGTGACTGGTCTATGGATTATCCTATGAGTTTCAAAGATGGACAGCAGTCTACTGAGCAAAGGTAAGAACAGAAAACAGATGAGTTTATTAGTTGATTCTAATAGAACAGAGGAAATAAGTCACTCTGTTATTCTTTTATTACAATTAACTATCCAGATTCCAGAAGGGTTTTGTTTAACATATTTTCTTTTGCAGCATTGCTCTGCCTCACATCCATAAGTTACAGATATTCATACCAGAGCTGCTCAGTACAACCACAGCCTTCTGCTGTTGGTCACTGAGCAGCTACCAGAACAGTCTGGGGGTTGAGGTCTAATTGGTGGTAGTTGCACAGGGTGGAGAAAGAGTTACATATTCACCCTGACTTTCAAAGTTGGTAGTGGGATTCAAACCAGCAACCTACTGTTCAAAACCCTGCTTTTCTAACATGTTTACTGCCACCACCCTGTTTTATCAATCCTTAGCAGGATCCAGCAGAAGAGAGCAGACTCCCCTGTACCCAGCTGTGTGTCCATGAAGAGTGACTGGTCTATTGGTCTTCCTATGCATTTCAAAGATGGGCAGCAGTCTACTGAGCAAAGGTAAGACCACACACACACACACACACACACACACACACTTTTTAAACAGAAAAAAAATCATGCTCAATATGCTATTAAGCATGATCTGCAGTTTGGCCAGCCATCATATTCTGGCTGTGAATGTGAATTGAGTTGCTGATTGTAAGCCCCTGATGGTATGGTATAGGCTACTCCAAAAGATTGCCACAGACGAGTGTACACCTTCTATCATCTTTGGTTCATATGCTAATGTGTGAGGAGAGAGAGGAGGGGCTCTCTCTGTCTGAGGAACATGACAGCCGGACCAAAGGTAAGAGGTAAGATGAGATAACTGTCCATGACTGTTCTCTATCTCACAGCTCAGCAGTGACATCATTACAGCTCAGCAGTGACATCATCACAGCTCAGCAGTGACATCATTACAGCTCAGCAGTGACATCATTACAGCTCAGCAGTGACATTACAGCTCAGCAGTGACATCATTACAGCTCAGCAGTGACATCATTAACCCTTCATTATCCAGAGTTAAAGCTCTGTCTCTGTTGTGTTGAAGCCCAGTCCAGCGGGAGAGAGCAGACTCCCCTGTACCCAGCTGTGTGTCCATGAAGAGTGAGTGGTCTATGCATCCTCCTCTTGAGTTCAAAGTTGGACAGCAGCCTACTGAGCAAAGGTAAGAACTGAAAACAGATGCGTTTATTATTTGATTCTACTGAACAGACATAGGCGAAATTTCCACTAGGGTTGCGAGGGACATGTCCGCCCACCTTTTAATACCTAGATTTTTGTCGTCCCCCCATCCTTAGCAGGATCCAGCAGGAGAGAGCAGACTCCGCTGTACCCAGCTGTGTGTCCATGAAGAGTGACTGGTCTATGGCTCTTCCTATGAATTTCAAAGATGGACAGCAGCCTACTGAGCAAAGGTAAGCAGGGGTGCAAACTTGTCACCTTTTGGCGGAAATAGCAGTTTTGAATCCAAAATAGGTCATTTGTGTAATTTGTGTAGATCTGTTGAGTTTTTTTTTTAATTGGGGTGGATGTGTGGGGGGGTGGGGGGGATGTGCCAGGCGCTGTCTGGCGCTGACTTCCGAGCTGTCCAAAACAGATTCACACTGATCACGCTATGACTGAGTGTGTGCCACAGCGTGCTGTCAATCTCTCCCCCCGCATCATGCACACACAGAAAGGCAGGGAAATAGCAAAATAAAATGTTTTCAATGGCTTCTGTGTGCTTTATACTTGTGCAGAATCGTTTTATTTTGAAAATATCCGACTGGACGCCGTATTGTTATTATCGCTAACTAACACAGGAGTGAAGCTGGTCAGTGCGGTCTGCGTCTCTGCTTCGTGAGCTGGATTAGCTCGCTGGCATAACCAGACGGACCAGACTCCAAAACAGATGGAGTTAAAATGTGTCAGACAATGGTTTTGTACAGGGACGTGCAGAGAACATTAGAGGGGCAGGGGCTCAAATTCATAAAAGGGCACTACAGCATTTGGAAATTTGAGGCAATTTGAAGGCCAATTTAGGGGTATAACTCATTTTAAATATTCAGATTTTAACCAGATTTAGAGGAATATCTCATTTTAGGATGAGACTTTGACAAACATACATACCTGATTCACGTTGACTGACTGATATATCTGTCAGACTGTGTGCGCCTGTGCTGCTGCTGTCCGTCTGCATGGTTGCTCTGGCTGAGTGGAGTGCGCACTGCTGGAGTGGGTGGGGACGGGCCACTGCGTTTTTGGGTTGGTGCCTTCAGGGGCGGTTTAGAAAAACACTGCTCCATGCAGAGGCCTATTACAAATGGTGCATTCAAGGCCAAGAGAGCTCGGAAAAGGCATTTCTCTTTGAATGCTGCCTTCAGTGATGGCATGGAAAGGGCAATTTCCATACAAAGCACCATTAGAAATGCATTCATGGTCAGGAAAGGGCACTTTTTATTTTATTTTTTCATGTGTCTGAGCTGTTTGTTTTGTTCATGTGTTGTTGGAATGAAAATGAAAAATGTATTATAAAAAGAAAAGAAAAAAAAAAAGCACTTTTTACAGACTGAAAAAAAGGCAGGGGCTCAAGCCCCCTTTCATGTCTATGTGTGCACGTGCCTGGTTTTGTATGCAGGAGACAAGGCTACAGCTGCAGGGTCAAATGGACAAAAAGACTGCAACACCACAAACACGACCAGAGCTCAGACAACAACGAACCATAAAGCACTATCCAGTGGCAGTATGGCCGCCTGTCACTCAACCGGGCCACGCCCTTAATTATGCATAACTTTTAACCTTTATTAACTCATTGGCTGCCAGCCATTTCTGGAAAACGGACGCTCCCAGTGCCAGCCCTTTTAGAGCGTTTTCAGTGATTTCTCAAGACCCACAGAATATTGTGTGATATTACTATGTAAACACCGAACACGCCCAAAGAACGATGAGACTCTCTTGTATCATCAGCAAAAAAAAGTGTATTTATATCATTTTCCGTTCTTTAGTTATCAGCAGTAGAAGATAGGTTGGTTTCACCAAAAACAGATGTTTCAAACTAGAACCTGAGATAATGAGCCTTTTGTGAAATGAAGCATTTCAAGCACATCACTGACTCTGAAGCTAATATTTTCTGATGTAGTGACACCTCAAATATCTGAAGAGTAATTTCCTTCAATAAAACAGCAAAAACAAAGGAATTTTGATGGCAAAATAATATTTTTTAGCTGCAACCAGCGCTGGCCCCTGCGTCCGCAGACCCTACACCTTCTTGCTGGTCTTGATTTACTGCTGGTGGGCATCAGGTATTCCAGCTTGTGTTTGCCAATCTGTCCATCGAGCCTGCTGTCTGGGTCGGTGTTGTATGGTGCCCTGCATGCCCCACCCCCCTCAACTGCAAACTCCTCCTCCGTGGGAGTGTCTCTGGTGGCTCTCTGCTGCACGTTTGCTCTGAACTTTCTGCTGCACGTTTCAAAGTGCACTGCACCCAGCGTATATTTTCACAGCGCTCCGCCGTTTTTGTGCACCGGCTCCCAGCGCTCCCAGCTGAGAATAATTTAACTTTTCAGAAAGACGCTGGTGTCGGGTGCTCCTTTTCTGGCAACTAATCATATGGAGAAACTATCGCAACAGAGACAGAAAGGCTCAATTGTGGGAGCAGATTGGCTGCTGTTCACAGGCACAGCTAACGTTAGCTCCAGCATGCATCGGTTTCCGTTTCCCCACGGCTTCTTCTCTGTTTTTTCCTCACCTTTCTCTAATCTGGAGAGCACTGTCGCCACCTAATGGGTCCGTAAAATAGCTTATACACCTTCAAAATCCCCCATATTTTTACAGGAGATGCATCAGGCTTTAATCCACGTCCCACCGTCAAAAAACGCAATTGACGTCTTTAGACGTCAATGGCACTCTACGTTACTATTTGAATTGACGTCTTTAGACGTCAATGGCACTCAATGTTATGCAAAAATTTACCCCCCTACAGTTGTTATGAAAAGGTGAAATTAGCTATATAGACCAAAACCGTGTTTCGTTCCAGGCTGTAAAGATGTTTAATTACTGTTGGGGCATTTCAACAGGAAAGACGGGACTTCTGAGTCCTGCCTCAAGTGGCTATTCGAGGAATTACAGCTTAAACAAAAACTTCTGCATCTTCAGAAAGGGGGTGGGCTTGCCCCTTGGTCAAACACCGAGCTAGCCCCCTGGTGGTCACTGATAGTTACCAGATCCGTCTGGGGGTTGAGATCTTTGCTCAAGGTCTAAGTGGTGGTAGTTGCACAAGGTGGAGAAAGAATTATTCACTCTGACTTTGAAAGTTGTTACTGGGATTCAACCTGGCAACCTGCTGGTCAAAACCCTGCTTCTCTAACATGTTTACTGCCACCATCCTGTTTTATCAATCCTTAGCAGGATCCAGCAGGAGAGAGCAGACTCCCCTGTACCCAGCTGTGTGTCCATGAAGAGTGACTGGTCTATGGGTCATCCTCCTGATATCAAAGATGAACAGCAGTCTACTGAGCAAAGGTAAGAACTGAAAACAGATGAGTTTATTATTTGATTCTACTGAACAGAGGAAAGAAGTCATGATACTCTGTTGATTTAGTTTCTTCTCTCAAAACATCACATCCAATAATCATAGCAGCATTTACAGTAGGAATGCACGATATTTAACGGACCGATACATTATCATCCAATATGGCCATTTTGCATGAGCTCATGACATCACAGCTGCACCTAAAAATTGTTACAAAGACGCCATGTTTAAATACACCCGTGACCCGGTCACGTGATAGTCACATGACTCCAGAAAAGATACATAAAAGTTACATAAAAACCACAGATGCACAACAACAGACACACAGTAGACAAATATGTTTACATAACCATCAAGTATATATACAGGGTAAAAATACACATAAATCAGACCCATAAAGTACATAAGGAAAACAAGATCAGCCCAAAAGGCCATCATACCTTGGAAATGGTCTAGAGATGCACCTCTATATTTAAGGATGGATGACCCTAAGAAATATAACAAGGAGTCAAATCCACTAAACTCTCACTACAAGGAGCAATCAAGCAACATTTCATATTGAAGTGAGCAGCACAGGAGCCATGGGAAGGAGCACATTAGTCCTCATAACAGCAGCAGCAGTACAAGAGGATCAGAGTTGAACATGTATAAATCATAACAGCAGCAGCAGTACAACAGGGTCAGAGTTGAACATGTATAAATCATAACAGCAGCAGCAGTAAAACAGGGTCAGAGTTGAACATGTATAAATCATAACAGCAGCAGCAGTACAACAGGGTCAGAGTTGAACATGTATAAATCATAACAGCAGCAGCAGTACAACAGGGTCAGAGTTTAACATGTATAAATCATAACAGCAGCAGCAGTACAACAGGGTCAGAGTTGAACATGTATACATCATAACAGCAGCAGCAGTACAACAGGGTCAGAGTTTAACATGTATAAATCATAACAGCAGCAGCAGTACAACAGGGTCAGAGTTTAACATAAATCAATAGAGCAGTTCAAAACACAATAGGATCGAATACAAATGAGTAGATTAGAGGAAGGGTTTAATGCTGAAATCCTCATTCAGGCCTCTAGGGGTGAGGGTATCCAGTGTGTATATGCAGAATAGTTCTCTCCTCAGGAGTAAAGAGTCAAGGTCATCTCCCATTCCGGAGGCAATGGACATTCTCAATACCAAAGTATCTGAGAGTGGAAACGTTATGACGAGCCTGTCAGGCTTCAAGCAGGAAAAAACCCAAAAGCAGATGGACAACCAGGTAAGTGTCAAAAATCAACAAAGGTTTTATTAACACATTGACTGCCAGCCGTTTTTTTCTTGCTGTAGGTAGCTTCTGCCAAGCCGTTTTTTGAGGATTGTGGCTCATTTTACAAGCGCCGAGGATTATTTTCTGCTTGGAGTTTGTGAACATACAATATCTCAAAAGTACTAATAGAATGTGTACTTTCTCTGTCTAAAAGAGTTAGTTTGTAGAGTTAGTAGTTATGTAAGCATTAGCAGTTGAATACAGCATGGTTTTAGCATCAGAAAAAATATTCAGAGATAAACGGCTTTTTGTGAAATTCGATAGAGCTGTCACTTTAACCATTCATTTTTGGCTCTCTCTCTCTCTCTCTCTCCCTCCCCCTCTCGCTCTCTATCTCTCTCTCTCTCTCTCTCCCTTCCCCTCGCTCTCCCTCCCTCTCTCTCTCTCTCTCTCTCTCTCTCCCTCCCTCTCGCTCTCCCTCCCTCTCTCTCTCTCTCCCTCCCTCTCGGGAGGGAGACGCACTAGGTTTAATCCTAGTGAGAGGGGGAGAGGGAGAGAGAGAGAGAGAGAGAGAGAGGGAGGGAGGGAGAGAGAGAGAGCGAGAGAGAGAGAGAGAGAGAGAGGGAGAGAGCGAGAGGCAGAGTTGCTTCAACTCCTCCCTCTTCTTGGCTGCAGCGGCCGTCACAGTCTCAGTGCTTTTGCTGCTGTCCTGTGCCTGTCGATCTGCACGGCTGCTGTTTGAGGAAGTCGGCATGGACTCGCTCGCTTCTTGGGAGTTTTGGTTGAGAGAAGCTTTTGCGATTCTGGTCATATTTTTGCTGCGTGTTTCAAAGTGTGTTCCACCTGTAATGTATTATGTAAATTTGCAATCCCGCATCGCCAGCAATCAGCGCGAAAACGAGAGCGTTTTCCCCCAACCATTTTCATGAGAATGTAATACTGTAAAATCGCCTCGCCATTTCCTTGAATGGCTTGCTCCCTTTTTCTTTGATTTCGCTCGTCTGGGGGAGCACTGTCAACACTTAGTGGGTCGGTAAAATAGATTATACACATTCAATACCTCCAATAATTGTATAGGAGACGTAAAAGGGATTGATCAACGCCCCACCGTCAAAAAAAAAAAACGATTTTTTTGACGTATCCATACGTCGCTGGCAGTCAACGGTTGGATTCTGCTTGACGTATCAGTACGTCGTTGGCAGTTAACGTGTTAATGGATCAAGGTGGGGCACTCCGTGTGCACAGTGGGGGAAAACAGGCAGGCAGGCAGAGGATCCTGGGAACACATGGGAAAAATGGATCAGGCAGGCAGGCAAAACAGGCAGGCAAAAGGATTCTCAGCAAAGTGCGAATGAGGGTTAGAAGTTTCGTAGCGATGCTCAACTGGCTGGGTACAAACCATGAATGGCAATGTTCCAGCAAGGACTGATAGGCCGAGGCAGTACTTGTAGGCCAGTGCTGATTGGTGGTGATTGAACACTGATGCTGGCCAGGTGTGTGGAGGCTGTGGAGCCTCCCACAGGTGGCGTCACAGGCAGAGTCATAGGTGGAGTTGTGACAGTGACCCTCCGAGGGTCGCCTCCGGGCGACCCACCAGGCTTGTCAGGGTGCGCCCTATGGAAATCCCGGATAAACCTCCGGGTCCAGGATGTGGCGGTGAGGGACCCAACATCTCTCCTCTGGGCCATACCCCTCCCAGTCCATGAGGTATTGAATACCCCGACCACGGCGGCGAGAGTCCATGAGACGATTGACCGTGTAGGCAGGATGGTCATCAATCATCCGAGGTGGCAGGGGTGGAGGAGCTGGAAGAATGAGGGGGCTGGTAGAGACAGGTTTGACACGAGACACATGGAAAGAGGGATGCACCCGGAGTGTACGGGGCAGCTTTAAACGGACCACTGAGGGGTTAATGACTTTGACAATAGGAAACGGGACAATAAATCTGGGTGATAGTTTCTTTCAGTCCGTCTCCAAGGGTAGGTCCTTTGTAGACAGCCATACCTTGTCACCCACCGTGTAGTCTGGTGCAGGGGTGCGGTGGCGATCGGCCGATCGCTGGTAACGCCCCGAGGCCCTGAGCAGCGCCTCACGCGCTTGCGCCAGGTCCTACGGCACCGACGGACATGAGCCTGGACTGACGGAACCAGGATCCTCCTGAGAGGGAAAAAGGGGCGGCTGATAGCCGTAAATGCATTGAAAAGGGAACATACCAATAGCAGACAATGGCAAGGTGTTGTGGGCTTATTCAACCCAAGGAATCTGGGAGGACCAAGACGAGGGGTTGGTGGATACCAGACAACGGAGGGCAGTCTCCAAGTCCTGGTTCGCCCTTTCTGACTGGCCGTTGGATTGAGGATGGAACCCTGATAACAAGCTGACGGTGGCACCGATGGCGGAGCAGAAGGCTTTCCAGACAGCCGAGGTAAACTGTGGCCCCCGGTCGGACACCAAATCACGGGGCAGACCATGGATCCGGAAGACCTCCCTGACCAGCAGATCCGCAGTCTCCCGGGCGGTGGGCGGCTTGGACAGGGGTAGAAAATGCACAAATTTACTGAAACGGTCAACAACAGTAAGTATTACTGTATTACCATCAGAGACAGGCAGGCCAGAGACGAAGGCCAAGGACAGATGGGACCAGGGACGGTGAGGAACCGGCAGGGGACGCAGCAGACCGGTACTGGGCTGGGTGGAGGATTTGTTCTGGGCACACACAGGACAGGCAGACACAAAAGATCTGGTATCCTCCTTCCAGGACGGCCACCAGAACCGTCTCTGGAGGAAGGCTTACGTCCTGGTTATCCCCGGATGACATGTGAGGCGGGAAGAGTGAGCCCACTCCAACACACGGGACACCATGGTGTCCAGTACGAACAGGCGACCTGGGGGGCCGTTACCTGGGTCAGGCTGCATTTGTTGGGCGTCCCTGACCTCTCTTTCTATGGTCCAGGTGATGGCAGCAGCAACCACACAAGATGCAGGAATGATGGTGTCGGGCGGGGCCTTGGGCTCAGACTCAGTTGTGTGCAGACGAGACAGCGTGTCAGCCTTGACATTCTTGGAGCCTGGCCTGTAGGTCAAGGTAAAGTTGAATCGACCCAAAAAAAGTGCCCACCTGGCTTGACGTGTGCTGAGTCGCTTCGCCGACTGGATGTACTCCAAGTTCACACCAAAAAAGGAAGTTCGGACCCCTCCAGCCAGTGTCTCCATTCCTCTAGGGCCAACTTCACCGCCAAGAGCTCACGGTTTCCCACATCGTAATTCCTCTCGGCTGGGGAGAGACGGAGAGACAAAAAGGCGCATGGATGCAGCTTACCATCCTTTGAGTTCTGCTGAGAGAGGACCACCCCCACCCCAATCTCAGAGGCGTCCACTTCGACCACAAATTGCTTGGTCGGGTCCGGCTGAATAAGAATGGGCTCCGTGGTGAAGCGGAACTTCAGGTCCCTGAAGGCTGCCTCCGCTGCAGGCGTCCACTGGAACCAGCTAGAGGTGGAAGTCAAAGCAGTTAGTGGGGCGGCAATGCCACTGTAATTATGGATAAACCTCCTGTAGAAGTTGGCAAATCCCAGGAACCTCTGAAGTGGCTTCAGGCCGGTAGGGTTCCAGGACCGCGCTCACCTTGGCGTTGTCCATCTCCATTTGGCCGCCGGCCACTATGTAGTCCAGAAAGGTGACAGACGGGACATGAAACTCACATTTTTCCGCCTTCACAAAGAGGCGGTTCTCCAGGAGGCGTTGAAGTACTTGGCGGACGTGCAGGACATGCTCTGAGGGGTTCCTGGAAAATATCAGGATGTCGTCCAAGTAGACAAACACTAAGCGATATAGCATGTCCCGTAGGACATCATTTACCAGGGTCTGGAAGACGGCGGGGGCGTTGGTCAGGCCGAAGTACTCAAAATGCCCCAGGTGGGTGTTGAAAGCCGTCTTCCACTCATCTCCTTTTCGAATCTGGACCAGGTGGTAAGCGTTGCGGAGGTCCAGTTTAGTGAAGATGTTTGTTCCCTGGAGAGAGTCAAAAGCAGAGTGCATGAGTGGCAGAGCATATTTATTTTTTACCGTAATGTTATTTAGCCCCTTGTAGTCGATGCATGGCCGGAGGGATTTATCCTTCTTTTCCACAAAGAAGAATCCTGCCCCCAGTGGCGAAGACGACGGCCGGATGAGACCTGCGGCCAGGGACTCTTTAATATACCTCTCCATTGATTCCCTCTCAGGCCGAGAGATGTTTTAGAGGCGGCTGCTGGGAAGAGGTGCTCTAGGTAACAACTCAATAGGGCAACTCATAGGGCCGATGGGGAGGCAGAGAGAGAGCTTGCTCCTTACTGAATGCTGCTTGGAGGTCATGGTACTCAGGTGGCACCCGGGACAGGTCCAGCGTCTCTGGAGGGGACACCTGACAAGGGACTGAGGCAGAGCAGACTGGAGACACATGGTATGGCAAAAAGCACTCCAACTTGAAATCTGGGCCGATGCCCAATCAATGTGAGGGCCATGCTTGACAAGCCATTGGTGACCAAGTATTATGGGAATATAGGGTGAGTCCATGATAAAAAACGTAACTCCTCTTGATGGTTTCCTGACAGCAGGAGGCGTACTGGCTCAGTCTTGGAGGTCACCCGGGCTAGAAGGCGTCCGTCCAGGGCATTGGCCTCCAGGGGCTGATCCAGGGTCTCAGTAGCAAGACCTAGCTGTTTCACAACATGGGAAACCAAAAAGCTTTCATCAGCACCAGAGTCTAGTAAAGCCAAAAATGCAGTGGACTGACCTTTAAATGTGAGGGTGGCATGCAATTGCGTGCGTGGACGAGGAGTGAGAGGGCAGACAGTGGGACTCCTCTCCTTATCTGACGAGCCTGCTAGTTTGATGGACGGTGAGGGCAAGAGGCGAGGAAGTGGCCGGGCTGGCCACAATACAGACAGCTGTTGCTAAACAGGCAACGTTGACGCTCCTCCGAGTCGAGGCGGAAACGGCCGAGTTGCATCGGCTCCGAAGCAGGAGAGGTGTCACGCCTCAGAAGCTCTCGAGCAGCTTCGGCTTCACTCGGGCGAGCTCGGCTCGGCATGCTTGGCAACAGGGTCACACGAGGATTGTTGTTACCGGGGAAGCGTGTTTTCTCCCTCTGTCGTTCCCACAAACGGTTATCAATACGGGTGGCCAGAGTTATTTTTATTTTTTTTCTCAGATTTGTTTATTAGTTTTTCAACAACATACAGGTGTTCAAAAGGTCATTTGTCACGCTTTGATATTGTGTCAAATAGTATGCAGACAGAAACATAAAAACCAACACCAACACAAACAAACAACACAAAACGTACATATTGGTCACCAAGAAGAAAAGAAAAAAAAAATCTATACTAAATTTACATGATATAGAATGATACATTCCAAACCCACCATCTGTGCATGAAAGACTGTTACTCTGGAATGGCAGTAAACTCCAACTTTTTAACGTGTGTAAAAAAGGGGCCCCAGGTTTGATCAAATTTGGCAAGTGAGCCATTTACAGAGCACCTGATTTTTTCAACTTTAACAAAATAAAGAATGTCCCTGATCCATGCGGAATGAGAGGGGGGTGCAGTTGACTTCCACCTAAGCAAAATCAGACGTCTAGCTAATAAAGTTATAAAAGCAACAAAGTCTGCTTTATATTTTGGAAGCGGCAGAGTGTGAGGCAGAACCCCAAACAATGCTGTAATAGCTGCTGTAAAATTGGGTCCCAGTCTGAAATTGATTTAAAAATGTCCAGCCAATAACTGTACAGGGAAGGGCAAGTCCAAAACATGTGAATATATGTAGCAGGAGCCCGGCGACATCGGTCACATGTAGGGTCAACATCATTATAAATCCTAGAAAGTCTGACCTTAGCGAAGTGAACACGGTGAAGGATTTTGCATTGGGTCAGACCGAATCTAGCACAAATAGATGAGGAGTGAACCCGATGCAGAATGTCCTCCCACAGTTCCTCGGAAATCTCCTCACCCAGATCCTCCTCCCACAGGGTCTTTATATTATGTAGTAAGGCTGGGCGCAATGAATGAATATGTTGATACAGACAAGAAATCAAACCCTTTACAAAAGAAAATGGAGTTAAGAAAGAGTCAATAGGTGAGGGCTCGTGGCCAGAGTTATTAATGCCTCCAAATGGTCTGGCTCCGGATATGCGATTAGCTCGTCTTTTATGGGCTCAGACAGCCCGTTCAAAAAACCTTCCTGAAGTGCCTCGCTGTTCCACCCACACTCCGCTGCCAAAGTATGGAACTCGACGAGTAGTCGGCCATGCTGCGGGAACCTTGGCGGAGGGACAGCAATCTCCGTCTTTCCACTGCACGGGGTGGTCAAAAACTTCACGGAAAGCCGCAATGAACGCACGGTAGGATGAGGAAGTGGAGGTCCGTGTCTCCCACACTGCTGCAGCCCAGGCCACCGCACTGCCCCGGAGAAGAGCCATTATGTAGACAATCTTGGCTCTGTCTGTGGAGGACAGAGGCTGCTGGTCAAAAACAATTTGGCACTGCATTATAAATGCATGGCAAAGCCCGAAGTCCCCCCCATACTTATCGGGGGGAAGAACCCATGGTTCCTTAGCTGGAGTGGGGGACATGGACAGCGGCGGAGCTGGAGCGGCTGGACTTGGGCTCGCAGAGGTCCCGAGCTGGGATTGGATCCCGGTCACCTTGGTGGTGAGATCACGGAGGGCGTCGGTCACTCCCTGCAGCACCTGGCTGTGTTGATCGAGGACAGCTCCCTGGTTGTTGACAGCCTGGCAGATCGAGGCCAGGTCGGCCGTGGAAACGTCTGCTGGGTTCATCATTATGGCTGGAACATTCTGTCAGGCTTCAAGCAGGAAAAAACCCAAAAGCAGACGGACAACCAGGTAAGTGTCAAAAATCAACAAAGGTTTCATTAATGGATCAAGGTGGGGCACTCTGTGTGCTCAGTGGGGGAGAACAGGCAGGCAGGCAGAGGATCCTGGGAACACAGGGGAAAAATGGATCAGGCAGGCAGGCAAAACGGGGAGGCAAAAGGATTCTCAGCAAAGTGCGAATGAGGGTTAGAAGCTTCGTAGCGATGCTCAACTGGCTGGGTACAAACCGTGAATGGCAATGTTCCAGCAAGGACTGACAGGCCGAGGCAGTACTTGTAGGCCAGTGCTGATTGGTGGTGATTGAACACTGATGCTGGCCAGGTGTGTGGAGGCTGTGGAGCCTCCCACAGGTGGCGTCACAGGCAGAGTCATAGGTGGAGTTGTGACAGTGCCTTAGTGAAGTGGACAGCTACAGGGCTGGATGGATCATGATTATGGATGGCAGACCTATGCTCAGTGATATGGCTTTTGAGCGTTCTTGTTGTTTTCCCCACATAGGCGAGCCCACAGGGATATTGCAACATATAGACAACATTTTGTGTTTTACATGTTATAATTCCCTCGAAATGAAGCCTGTTACCCGAGTGTGGATGGTTGAAGGTCTTAGTTTTATAGGTGAAATGACATTGTTGGCAATTCCCACATCTGTAATTGCCCGAGAGGACTTGAATGAGAAAGCGAGAGGGGGGGGGGGGGGGGGGGGGGGGTTGGGAGAGCACATAGATTAGGTGTTTTTTTATAGACAGCACAAGGAGGGACATTAAAATTAGCTTATAATGCCGGGTCTGTGTCTAATATGTACCAGTGTTTTTTAATGATCTTCTCAATGTCGCGTCCAACAGGTGAGTATTGGATGCAACAGGTAATTCTGGGATCAAGTGGTTTAGTTATTGTCCTTTCCAGGTATTCAGCTTGTGAGGTATTGGCAAACCGTGCAGCCGCTTCTGTGATCCACTCCTCCCTGTAGCCCCTTCTTCGGAAGCGCTTCTTGAGATCTGTTAATTGTAAGTGAAAGTCTTCATCAGAACTGCAGATACGTCTAATCCGATTTAATTGAGAGATGGGGAGGCTCTTTTTAAGAGGTGTCGGATGATATGAGTCCCCATGTAAAAGTGAGTTTCTGTCTGTACTTTTTCTATAGAGGTTAGTTTTCAGGGAAATGCCCTCCCTGATCATTAACTCATTGAGTGCCAGCCACTTTTGGAGAACGGACGCTCCCAGTGCCAGAGTTTCAGAGCATTTTCAGTGATGTCTCGAGGCCCACAGAATATTGTGTGATATTACTATGTAAACACCGAACACGCACAAAGAACGATGAGACTCTCTTCTATCATCTGCAAAAAAAAGTTTATTGATCCCATTTTCCGTTCTTTAGTTATGAGCCGGAGAAGATAGGCTGTTTTGAGCAAAAAGACACTTTTCAAATTAGAAGCTGAGTTATTCCGCCTTTTGTGAAATGCAGCATTTCAAGGACATTCACTGAGTCTGAAGATAATATTTTCTGATGTAGTGACTGGTGTAGTTGTGTGGTGCCTGCGTGCCCCACCCCCCTCTCCCCCCCTCAGCTGCAAACTCCTCCCCACACTAACACACAGCCTAACACGCACCCACTCTATTTTCGGAGTGCTCAGTTTTTTTGCGCCGGCTCCCAGCGCGACACGGAAATGCCAAACCGGACTGCAGGGAAAGGTTTGGCCCTTCGGCGTCGGGTGCTGCCTTTCTGGCGGCTAATCGTGTGAAGAAACTATGCAGACAGACAGACAGAGGCAGAGGGGCTCAGTTGTGTGCGCGGATTGACTGCTGTTAGCAGCCAACATCAGCTGCAGTCAGAGCCATCTATATGGCTCTGGCTGCAGCATGAGATGTTTCTCTTTGATCACGGGGGTTTTTCCTGCTGTTTTCCGGACCTTCCTCTAATCTGGAGAGCACTGTCGCCACCTAATGGGTCGGTAAAATAGGTTATACACATTTAACATGCCCCAAAATTTAGGCTTTGATCCACGTCCCACCGTCAAAAAACGCAATTGACGACTTTAGTCGTCATTGGCACTCAACGTTACTAAAGCAATTGACGACTAAAGTCGTCATTGGCACTCAATGAGTTAAAGAAAGTTCATTTTATGGGCATCAACAGAAATAGAAAACTTAAGATGTTGGTTCTGAAGATTCATAAACTCATGGAATTGCATTAATTGAGTCTTGGATCCTGTCCATATGAAAAAAATGTCGTCCAAATACCTCTTCCAGTTGGAGAAGTGATGAAGAAAATTATTAGTCTGTAAGTTAAAAATAGTATCCGCCTCGAACAGTCCCACGTACACGGAGGCAAAGCTCGGTGACATGTTGGACCCCATGGCCACTCCTGACACCTGAAGGAAGAAATCAGCACCATATAAAAAATAATTAGATGTGAGCACACACTCAATGAGATCCAAGATGCACTGGGTGCTAGGGGTGTCCTCGGTTCTTTTATCCAAGAAAAATGTTGCAGCTTGAAGGCCTCCTTCAAAAGAAACGTTTGTGTATAGTGATTCAATGTCCATTGTTACCAAATATTGTTCAGTATCAGTTAATTCAATAGATTGAATGATTTTGATAAAATCCATTGAATCCCTTGTGTATGACGGGAGGGCTGTCACTAAGGGCTGAAGAGAAAGGCCGAGATTTTTTCAGTGACAGAACCCATAGCAGCAATTATGGGGCGTCCAGGGGGTGTGTCCACAAATAATTTATGAATTTTAGGAAGGGTGTAAAATACAGGTGTGATGGGATACTCAACTTTCATAAATGCGTGTTCAGGTTTTGTGATAAGTTTATTTTCAAGGAGCTGGTTGAGTAGACTGTGAACCTGTGTCTTAAAGACAGAAATGGGGTTGTGATCCAACTTTCTGTAAAACTTAAGATTTGTTGAGTTGCTTTTGGATTTCCCTGTCATATTGAGGACCACGATAGCACCCCCCTTATCCACAATCTGAACCACCAATGTTTTATCATCCCTTATACAGCCTTAAATTCATCCACTTAGATAGATTATTCCTCACTTTGTACTCCTTTCTTTTACTAAAGATAGTAGACGCATCCCTCTCAACCAGTCTACAATAAATGTCCAGAGATGGGTTTCTGTACTTCGGAGGTATAAAGTAGGATTTACCTCTAAACTTGGTAGAGGGTGCTGTTAGGAGTATCATGTGGCTCTGTGTTCGTGGTGGGTTGAAGCGGGACATCCTGTGTACTGCTGCTGCTGCCGCTGCTGAGGACAGGTACAGTATAGAGTTAGTAACCTCATGTGTATGAGCAGTCTAAGAGTGGCCATTACGTTACGTTAAACCAAACCTTACGATGATGCATTTGATTAGTGTTCATGTTAGCTGCTGTGGCTAGCGAACACTAGCTCAACTGACGTGGCCTGCTCTCAGGCACTCAGGCTGATCAAACATCCCCGTATTCAAAGCACTTCATACTCCCAGAGCTGCCCAAACCATATAGAATCCTCTTTACCCGAAATGAAACGTCCAGCGATTGTGTGTTTAACTCCAAAAAACAATCCACTAACATTATTAAGCTAACCGGGAGTCCCACTATAAACCAAATAGGGACTTTTGAGTTGAGCTATATGCAGAGCTGGACAGAGCTATCATCTGTTTGGAGACCAATAATAAGGAAAACCAACACACACATTACATTAAAAAAATCTGTCAACATCACATAGTGTCTTTTCTTTCATCTTTAATCTTTAATCTTTCCATCATTTAATGTATCCGCGATTTAATGTCAGAATGAAAATCCGCGTTGGATAGTCTGCTGAAGGGCTGTCTAAAGCAGCAGCTTGTATTCACATCAGTCATTTGATTTACTTTGATCAGCGATTTCTGTCTGATACAGCTGCATACATTGATACAGCAGCAACAAATGTAAATGTGTAATCTCAGTCTATACATTTCCACAATCTGTAAGCCTATTTAGACCATAGATTTAGAAACGCATGCTCAATGAATAATGATCTCTATCACTCATGTGTGTGGTTGCACTGATCGAATAATTCATATATAAAATAGCCTAGTATAAAGCCTAATAGCCTACTATAAAAGAGAAAACTGCTGAACTGAATTGAGACGATGCGGGCATAGTTATCATTGATAAAAACTAGCCTATTTTTGCTCATATATTGGCATACAGCCTACAGGACACAGTTCCAGCTGAAAGATGCAAGAATAGCCTGCATATTTAGTATTGGGGCTATCCATATTTATCCCATATCTATATTATATGTATAGGCTTTTCTGGCATGTAGGAGAATATCACCCTCACTCCATTTGAGGGTCCATTCATGATATGCGCCGCGGTGATTAATAGTGATCATATTTCTCCACGCATCGTTGAGCTGTTAAGACATAAAGTGGTAAGTAGGCTTAATTTAATTATGTAGCCTACAGAGCCACAAATGTTTTTCTTGTTATATTCTCAGTTGACTGCAATCTATTTTTCATATGGCGATCTTATATGAACGGTGAGTGACTCCAGAGAGCCGATTATATGGGTCTGTCATGGATTTTGATCTTATCCTCTGAAGCTAACCTGGTCGCGACCAGGTTAGCTTTGCAGCGTCAGTTGCCATGGTGATTGAAAGTTAACTTGCTTTGTAGTACGGCTAAACCAGGTTTAAACTCAAACTTACTCGGATAAGGCATTAAACTAGCTTCGTAGTACAGGCTACAGGTGTGCATAAAATACAGGTTAAGAACTTATTTCTTCAAATACAAAGATGTGAAATAATTATCGGTTATTGTATCCGTTATCAGCCAGGAGAAGCAGATATTTATCGGTTATTGTATCGGCTGAAAAAAATTGATATTGTGCATTCCTAATTTACAGTGGATTTCACTCCGTGTGTGTGTGTGTGTGCGTGTGCGTGCGTGCATCTGTGTGTGTGTGTGTGTGTGTGTGCGTGTGCGTGCGTGCGTGCGTGCATCTGTGTGTGTGTGTGTGTGTGTGTGCGTGCGACGCGTGCGTGCGTGCGTGCGTGCATCTGTGTGTGTGTGTGTGTGTGTGTATGTGTGTGTGTGTGACATTACATGACCTAATACTTCATGTGTTCTCCAGAGTCCACCAGGAGAGCTCAGAGGTTCCCAGTGGTCAGTCTGCCCAGGAGCTTCAAACAGACCTAGACTCCATATTTATGGTGTGTAAATGTACAACACATTTTACTGCAGCTACTGAAATACAAAACAAGTACGCCAGTCTTAACAGTCTGTTGTTGTTGTTGTTGTTTCTCCCCTAGTCTCTCCCCAGACTCAAATAGTACGTTGAATCGCTGCGCTCTGCATACTACACAAATGAGTATGTGCCACTTCACAGCCACTGCTGGGGTTTGAGGGCGGGTCTAGGCGGGTTGAAATTGAATGAGTGACAGGTCATAAGACCAATGAGAGAGCGGTTCAAAAAATGGGCTGCGCCTCCCGTGTCGTCTGATCGCAGATCACAAAGTCGTTACTGAGTGGTGGAGACTGAATCCACCACTGGCCAATCACTGGCCAAGTGAACGGTTCACTTCCATCCCCAGCTGGCTGAGGGGAGTGTCCCAGACCCAGAGAGATATCTGCAGCATGCAGTAACATAGTGTATCCGCGTATTGGCTGATCACCAATAAATATGTTTTGATAAGGTTAATAAGCAGTGACAAGCAAACCTTCTGTCTGGAAAGTTTTCAAACAATAATAATAACCGTAATAATAACATTAATATAAAATAATTATCAAATAAAGAAAGCAAAAAGGGATGTAATGAGTACATGGGTCTGGCGTTGAGACTATTTCTCCCCAAACCCTGTGTGACCTCCTGAATCAGGAGGTATTTTGCCTACTTCCTGGTCATTATTGTAGATAAGAATTTGTTCTTAACTAACTTCTTGCCTGGTAAAATAACGATTGTTGGTTGATGAGGTCTTCAAGCTGCACTCTTTAGACCAGTGGATCTGATGTTATTACAGTATTACTATTTTTCAGATGTTTAATTCAAATATTATTCTGTTGCAGCTGCTTGAGGACAACATTGCCACCTTTGTGAAGAAGGAGCTGAAGAGATTTCAGAGGGTTCTGAGTCCAGATTACCCAGAATGCTTAGAGAGTCCTTTGGAGGAGGAGGAGGCGGTGGACAGTGAGGAGGAAGAGCAGAGGAGGAGCAGCACAGAGGCTTTTCTAAACATCACACTGCTCTTCCTGAGGAGAATGAAGCAGGAGGAGCTGGCTGACTCTCTGCACAGCAGTAAGAGGCTTTAACAGCTTTAACATGATGGAGAGGGGAAGTGGTGGGGAAATGGGAGATATATGATATAGATAAATATAGAGATTTCTCATGAAAGATCGATTCAATTCCAGATTGCAAAGTAATATGCACAATCCTCATGAATCATCAGCTAAAATCATTGATTTATTCATGTGGGTGTATAATGCTGCACACAGTATTATTTAAGAACAAATGCCACCACAGATGCATTTCACATTGGGTAGTACACACAGTCATGACCTGTTTGTCCACCAGTGATGAGCAGAATAGATGCCATGGGGTCAGGAAAAGTATGCATTCACGGATTAATATTAACACTTCTCATATTTACAGCAACATCCACTGATTGATGTAATTTGTCCTTTAAGAAACTCTTGCTGCAGTGTGCCAACGTAATCACAAATCCAGTCTGAAGGAAAAGTTTCAGTGTCTGTTTGAGGGGATTGCTAAAGCAGGAAACCCAACACTTCTGAATCAGACGTACACAGAGCATTACCTCACAGAGGGAGGGAGTGGAGAGGTCAATGAGGAACATGAGGTGAGACAGATTGAAGCAGCATCCAGGAAACCAGTGAGACCAGAAACAAGAATCAAAAGTGAAGACATCTTTAAACCCTTACCTGGAAGAGATGAACCAACCAGAACATTGATGACAAAGGGAGTGGCTGGCATTGGGAAAACAGTCTTAACACAGAAGTTCACTCTGGACTGGGCTGAAGACAAAGCCAACCAGGATATGCAATTCATATTTCCATTCACTTTCCGAGAGCTGAATCTGCTGAAAGGGAAAAAGTACAGTTTGGTGAAACTTATTCATCACTTCTTTCCTGAGACCAAAGGAATCTTCAGATTTGACAAGTTCCAAGTTGTGTTCATCTTTGACGGTGTGGATGAGTGTCGACTTCCTCTGGACTTCCAGAACAACAGGATTGTGACTGATGTTACAGAGTCAACCTCAGTGGACGTGCTGCTGACAAACCTCATCAAGGGGAAACTGCTTCCCACTGCTCGCCTCTGGATGACCACACGACCGGCAGCAAGCAAGCAGATCCCTCCTGAGTGCATTAACATGGTAACAGAGGTGAGAGGCTTCACTGACTCACAGAAGGATGAGTACTTCAGGAAGAGATTCATAGATAAGGAGCAGGCCAGCAGAATCATCTGCCACATCAAGACTTCACGAACCCTCCACATCATGTGCCACATACCAGTGTTTTGTTGGATCACTGCTACAGTTCTGGAGCTTGTGTTGAAAACCAGAGTGAGAAGAGACATGCCCAAGACCCTGACTGAGATGTACATCCACTTCCTGCTGGTTCAGTCCAAACAGGCGGATATCAAGTATCATGGGAGTGCTGAAACAGATCCAATCTGGAATACAGAGAGCAGGGAGATGATTCTCTCTCTGGGAAAACTGGCTTTTGAGGAGCTAGAGAGAGGCAACCTAATCTTCTATGAAGCCGACCTGAGAAAGTGTGACATTGATATCAGAGCAGCCTCAGTGTACTCAGGAGTGTTCACACAGATCTTTAAAGAGGAGCGTGGGCTGAACGAGGACACTGTGTTCTGCTTTGTCCATCTGAGCATTCAGGAGTTTCTGGCTGCAGTTTATGTCTTTCTGTCCTTCATCAACACTGGTGTCAATCTACTGTCAGAAAGTCAATCAACATCCTGGTGGTCTACACTATCAAGAGACAAATCTAAACTAACACGCCTCTACCAGAGCGCTGTGGACAAGGCCTTACAGAGTCCAAATGGACACCTGGACTTGTTCCTCCGCTTCCTCCTGGGTCTTTCACTAGAGACCAATCAGACTCTCCTAAGAGGCCTGCTGACACAGACAGGAAGTAGTTTGGAGACGAATCAGAAAACGGTCCAGTACATCAAGAAGAAGATCAAGAAGAATCCCTCTCCAGAGAAAAGCATCAATCTGTTCCACTGTCTGAATGAGCTGAATGACCGTTCTCTAGTGGAGGAAATCCAACAGCACCTGAGTTCAGGAAGTCTCTCCACAGCCAGACTCTCCCCTGCTCAGTGGTCAGCTCTGGTCTTCATCTTACTATCATCAGAAGAAGAGCTCGATGTGTTTGACCTGAAGAAATACTCTGCTTCAGAGGAGGCTCTTCTGGGGCTGCTGCCGCTGGTCAAAGCCTCCAATAAATCTCTGTAGGTGCATGCATAACTTGATGTCTTCAATATGAAATGCAATATACAGAAAAAACTATTTTCAAATTTCTTGTTCATGGCTAATTCTTTCCCAGGTTGAGTGGCTGTAAGCTGTCAAAGAGAAGCTGTGAAGCTCTGGCCTCAGTTCTCAGCTCCCAGTCCTCTAGTCTGCGAGAGCTGGACCTGAGTAACAACGACTTGCAAGATCCAGGTGTGAAGCTGCTCTCTGCTGGACTGGAGAGTCCACACTGTAGATTGGAGAGTCTCAGGTCAGTATCCCTTAAGATTTGTGCGCATGCGCACACATACTTCGCACATACTTACTAATTTACTTTGAAAATTTGGTTTGGTTTGGTTTATTGTAAATAAACCAAATTTTATTATAAAATGACCGTTTCCCATAACTTGTGAGTGATTTATATTCAGTGTTGAGCAAGTTACTCTGGAAAAGTCATTAGTTACTGATTACTGATTACTCCTTAAAAAGGTAATAAAAGTGACTTTACTTATTACTTTTTCAAAAGGTAATTAGTTACGTTACTAGTTACTCTCTTCTCTTTTTTTTTTACCCCAAACACCTTACACTTAAGTGTACACTTACTACCCAAAGTGGATCTGTTAATCCAGTGAACTGTTACACCCATAGCTCCTGTTGTTAGCTGTCCAGATGTTAGCTGTAGTGGAAACAAAGCCTATCTCACCCAGCATCGGCTTCAACTTAGCCTCCATCCCCGCATATTCTCTCTCGAGTTAGCCAGCAAACGTCTTCCTCTGTGCCAGCTTGACATTGTTCTTCGTGGGTATTTTCTCTATGAGTGCGGGTGAGTCAACAGTGGAAATAGGTAGCATCTCGTCCATGATATACCCAGCATGAGTTGGTGAGCAGAGATGTCTTATGTTGTTTTGGTTTAATCCCCAATCCCCCCAATCCCCCTCCTATGCCCCCCTCACTATTGTTTTTGTCTGTGAGTTGTTACTTTCTTTTAAATCAAAATCCAATAAATATATTGTAAAAAAAAGAGAGATATACCCAGCGATGAGCTTCTAAGTCCTTCTCCACTTACGGCTGGTTTTCCTCGGCTGAAATCCAGTTTTTGTTGTTTTGCTGGAGGATCACTGCCACTGGCAGTAGAGGCTGCACCGTCGGGCATTTTTTCAACCAGTTTCACAGTGCTGTGCTGCCCTTTAAAATGTTTCATCAAGTTAGACGTAGTATTTTTCGCGGTTGAAAACATTTTGCTGCTCGCACATAGTTTACAACGGACAGTAATGTTTTTTGCATCTTGCATCAAGACAAACTCAAAATAATGGCATGAATACCTCCAACTTTTGAGCGAGTATTTCTCTTCTCCTTCAGCCAGTTTGTTTTGAAGTAGCCGGCGTCCCGTGTTGTGCACAACCATGCTCTGACGTATATGTGCGCGTCTGCGTAACAGGTCTACCTGAGATCGTGAGGATTACTTTTTCTTTTCTTCTCTTTTTACATAGAAAACACTGCATTCTGGCAGGTAATGACCTAACGCAGTAACGCAGCCTTTCTTGGATTAGTAACTGTAATATAATTACTGTCTTGGAAATTGTAATGCCTTATATTACTTCGTTACTGAAAAAGTAAGTAATTACAGTCACATGCCCAACACTGTTTATATTTCATCGCATAGTGAGTACACAAGTCACAACATGCACATGTGAGTGTTTCTGGCGCTTTTAGAATGTGTATTTTGGGTGACTGAACGGCGATACCATAGACTGCCATTGTAGTGCTATCTGACTAATGTTTGCAGTGAGGATTGAGGAGTGAAACGTGCTTTCTAATGCACGTGCAGTGAAGTGAAGATGTTGGCGTATCCCTTTAAAACGTTAGCCATGGCTTTTCAATCAGCAAGAAGTATAACAGAAAACATGGATTTATTTTTATTAGCATTACAATTTTTATTGGTAAGGATCATTGAATGGATTATGCATTACGTCACGGTCAGCCAGTGTCTGCAGTGTCTGGCAGGAGCAACTGGGAGAACACATTAACGTTAGGTAAGAAAGATGCACAAAGTTTTATTTATACAAAAAAAAACTACTAATGCTACATGTTACTTATTCCTTCTCAAACTACTTCCTACATGGTGTTAGTCTATCAAAAATATCTTAGCTGTCATTGATTGTGTTGCATAGTGGTTTTCTGTACTGTTGACAAATTGTGATATTGCAAGTCGCTTTGGACAAAAGCGTCTGCTAAATGACGTAATGTAATGTAATGTAATGTTGTAATAGCAATTAGCAAGCACCTTTGGCTTGGCACCGCTAGTCTCTGCCTCTGTATTTCTTGGTTCTGTATGGGTCCGGTTCTCAGGTTTCTAATAATAGACGCGTCCAATCTGGGTCCGGGCACAAATCTCCCAGGGCCATTACGGTCTGGGTCTGTCATTTTGGACCCATGAAGACTTCTAATCCTTTAGCCCAGTTATACTCAACTTGTGGCCCGGGGGCCAGATGCGGCCCCCTATAGGGTGCAGAGTGGCCCCCTGACCATTTTCTAATTAACAATGAAAACTAATGTTAAATAAAGATTGACTGAGCTCCAGCTAAATTGTCAGGTATTGCAGCCTGCTTGCCACCCAGGCACTTACTATATGTAGCCTACCTAATTTATATGATATACATTTAACCAAACAGGTCGACTTTGTGCACATAGGATAAGTAGGTAAATTTTCTTTTGGAGAGAGATCCTTTATTGATTTGTTTGGGAAGAGGGTTTACTCTGAACACATTTGAGAACTGAACTGAATTGAAGAAACTGAATTTCTACCTTTTACTGTACAGTACCTCCAATACACTGGATATTGGGTTTGCATTGTCACTCTGATTATTGCTTGTTAACATTCTGCTTGGTGGTTCAAAAAGTGGCCCCCAGGCAAAGCAAGTTGAGTATCCCTGTTTTAGCCCATAGCACACCAATCAAACATTCCCCAACAACTCCCAGCATTGTTGTTGTGCTTTAACCTGATCAACAGATGACCATTTACCTCCTGCTTTACATACAGATTACTATCATTTTTCTCCTGCTTTACATACAGATTACTATCATTTACATCCTGCTTTACATACAGATTACTATCATTTACATCCTGCTTTACATACAGATTACTATCAGCAGACAAACACCTGTTGGTGATTTTCTCTGTCCATGTATTTTTAAACCAGGTGTGATACCCTTCATAGCCCCTCTGAATGACTTTCCATGAGAGCATTTCATTCTTTCCTCTCTGTGCTGCCTCAGTTGTTGAAACCTTTATTTTACTTTACTTTATTGGTATTTAGCAGACGCCTTTATCCAAAGCGATTTACAGCATGATCATATACAGCACACAATAAAACATGAATAGACAAAAAACACTAGTGAAAATAGGAGAAGCCAATATAAAAGGGGAGATTAAAAGTGTGAACAATTAAAGGAGCATACATTTCAGAAACAGAGAATTAAATTAAAAACACATGGAAAGCAGGCAGAGAGGAGGGAGGGAATTCAGGAATGGTCTATGTAAAGTCTGAAGAGTTGAGAGTTTTAAGTTTTCTGCGGAAAATGGGTAGTGATGCGGCAGTCCTGATGTCAGAGGGAAGTTCATTCCACTATTTTGGGGCCAGGTACGAGAAGAGTCTCGACCGAGAGCGGCTTCTGAGCCCACGTAGCAGGGGAGAGACGTCCTGCACTAGTGGAGGGGCGGAGCGGGGCGGTGAGAGGTTTGGAAAGTGACCATAGACTGTAAGTACGAGGGGGCTGTTTGGTGAACGGCCTTGAAAGCCAGTGCCAGAGTTTTGAATTTGATGCGTGCCAGGATGGGAAGCTCTCGGAAAAGGGGGGTGACATGGGGAAATCTAGGTAAATTGTAGACCAGACGGGCTGCTGTGTTCTGAATGAGCTGAAGAGGAAGTATTTCTGAAACAGGGAGGCCTGCCAAAAGGACATTGCAATAGTCGATGCGCGACAAGACCAATGACTGTACCAGAATTTGTGTAGCTTCTCTGGTGAGAAATGGGCCGATCTTGCGAATGTTGAAGAGGGAGAACCTGCAGGAGCGTGCTGTTGCGGCAATGTAGGCAGAGAAGGTGAGTTGGTGGTCGAGGATCACTCCCAGGTTCTTAGCTGTTTGAGATGGAGTTACGATGTGGTTGTCAATGGAAATGGAGAGGTCAGTCAGGGCGGATTCTTTGCCAGGGAGGAAAATGATCTCGGTTTTTTCAGGGTTGAGTTTGAGGTGGTGAGCAGCCATCCAGACACCAACGTCTTTCAGGCAGGCAGAGATCCGTGACCCGATTGAAGTGTCAGAGGGGGGGAAGGAAAGGTAAAGCTGTGTGTCGTTGGCAAAGGAGTGATAGGAAAAACCGTGAGATGAAATGATGTGACTAAGTGAACCCATGTAGAGGAGGAACAGGAAAGGACCTAGAACAGAACCCTGAGGGACACCAGTGGAAAGGGTGCAATAAGGGTTTTAATAAAAACGTCAAAGACTGGTTGAAGCTCCACCAGGTTTGTACACACTCTTAGGAGTGTGTACAATAAGTACACACTCCTAACTAAACTGAACATAATTTGAACTGTCTTAACTGTGATATTTGAATTGTTACTGTATTGAAATTTGACCTGGATTTTACTTTTAGTAGCCTATCTGATCTTTGCTATGTGTCTTTTTACTGTATTTTGCTGTATTTTTGTGTATTATTATTTTTTATTTTACAGGAATGTTTGGTTACATCTAGGGACTGGCATTGCAAACTAGCCCTGGGCTATACATGCTTTGGTACAACACATCATAGGTTTATTGACATTTTATTTTGTGAACACTATGGCCCCTATTCTCCCACAGGCCTTCGGCGCTAAAAAGGGCCTTAAACGCAAAAAAAACGTGCCTTGCGCCTGCCTCGGGAAGATATCAACAGGGCTTTAGGCTGCCAAATGCGCTTTAGGCGGAATGGGCGTGGCGCACTCCCTGAATGGGCGAGAATGGGCGTTTCGGCCTTAAATACCGGCCTAATGATATCTTCCGACCTGGCGTTAATTTAGCGCTTTGCACTTTTGAAAACCAGGCCTATTCAGTGCGCTGGTTGCGTGGAGCGCTCCTCTGGCTCTCCTCTGTCACCCTTCTCTGTGTCACTCGCTCTCTCTCCTCAGTCTGACAGGCACAATACGACTCTCTCTCTCTGACTCCCTCGCTCAGACAGACACAACACACGTCCCATAGAAAAAATAAGTTGTAAGTTCACTGCCTGGCTTGTGAAATCTCCCACCATGCACTGGGCTAATCCATTTCGCTACTAAATAGCAACCAAATGAGCCGAAATAGATATAAAGGTAGATCTAAATAATGTGTAATGGTAACACAACCTGCAATTGTAGAACATTTCAATATTGGACCAAATAAAACATCGAAATGAAAACACCACCCTATGTGAAACACATATGTCATCCTGGGCCTATATATATCCCTCGTCGATTTAACGTGATTTAGATAAGTGACAGCGTAACGCGCTTCTACTGTCATGTGCTATACTGTGATGTCTGCTCCAATAACTTGGCCCTACTTCACATTTAGTTTTACAATAAAAACACATTTCTGCAATGACTTTACATAATGTAGGCTATATTTATGTGCATCATCCTACCTGCAGCAGGGGAGAGAAAATGATATCTTTCTGGACAATCTTTCACCAATCTAATTAATCTCATCATATAGGGATAGGCTATATTTTTCTAGCTGATGCGTTGAGAACATTCTTTTCACATTGATTTTGCTATAGTGTAGCGTATTTACATGCTTGCAGTATTTAAACTGCAGTTAGATTGGTTTGAGAAGCATAATAATATGGAATAATAGCCTATATATGGTGACAGACAGACGGGATGAAGGGAGGGGTTGGGGGAGCAGAGCGCTTGGCTTTGTCTGGTTTTACTGGATTTCTCCTGGAATTGGAGCTTAAAAGGCAAGCGTGTGACTCTTTACTGCACTTCACCAATGAGCAGATGGTGCATAATTTTATGCTTAAAAGGCGTGGTTATAATGCTTGAGGCCGCGTGTAGCGCCGGCACCAAGATATCGAGTGCGCTGGTCCACACCCACTAATCTGGGCTGCGCCAGGCCATAAACGCAGTTTCTACGCCGATGCAACGATAGAGCCCTATATGTATGTGTACCTGTCCCTATTCAAATAAACAAATAAATGAAAATGAAATGTGTGTGTGTGTGTGTGTGTGTGTGTGTGTGTGTCTGTCTGTGTGTGTGTGTGTGCACAGTTTGTCAGGCTGTCTGCTCACAGAGGAAGGCTGTGCTTCTCTGGCCTCAGCTCTGAGCTCCAACCCCTCCCATCTGAGAGAGCTGGACCTGAGCTACAATCATTCAGGAGGCCCAGGAGTGGAGAGGCTCTCTGCTGGACTGGAGGATCCACACTGGAGACTGGACTCTCTCAGGTATATATTTAAAAAGCATCACCCTCCCCTATTTCCTCCAGTGACCCCTTCCACAAATAACGAACGGTCCCTATTGTATGGAAAACCCTTCATAGGGAAGGTTTTGTTTCAGTCATCAAATAGAATACTCTGGTCTGACTTTGTTCCCCCCACAGTGTGGACCATGGTGGAGTCCAGAGGTTGAAACCAGTTCCGAGGAGGTGTAAGTGTGTATCTCCTTAATAAATGCACGCCCCTCTGTCTGTATGTTCTCTGTTTATCACACATCTCGAGAGCCGTTCATCCGATCAACTTCAAACTTGGCGAGTGTGTTTCTGAGACACTGTGGGAGGAGGTGGGGAGGGAGCGCAGGCGGAGTATGAGAGAGAGTATGTGGAGAGAACAGGGAAAGGAGGGGATGCCATGCTTTACAGTAGAATGAGTGCCATGCTTAATGGCCCATTTCCACGGCTGGTATCAGCGCGGCCCCGCCCAGCTCGTCTCGCTTTTTTGTCTCATTCCGATCAAAAACGTGGACAGCCCGGGTTGAGTCGGGGTTGAGTCGTGCTAGTTTTGGTCCCTGCTTTGTTGAGGTTCCAGCGCTGTGGACCCGGTACCATACAGTGACGTGAAAACACTGCAGATGACTGATTGGTCAGGCAGAATCGTATTGACTGTATCTACTGTCAATGCTGGAGACCAGTTTAGTGGGGCTTACCTTCTCTTCTGTTATTTCCATCAGTCTTTTGTGTTGCTGCCTTCGGCTCTGGTGAAATAAAATCGATCTCCTTGCTCAGCTTTAACATGACGGTGGTTTTTAATTGTTTTGAGAGAGAAAAAGTCTGCTCCTCGGGAAGCCCTTTGTAGTTGTGTGCTACGTCGGCTCCACTAGGCTGGAGGCGGGGGTTTACTGAAGCCGCGGTCTTGCCTGGTGAGTTGCCGCCGGGTTAGTGGGCTGGCTTCCCTTCTCCCCGTAGCTCCCGTCCCCCACGCAGCGCATTCATGTGAGTTTGAGTAACAACAAAGTGATATCCATTCTCCTAGCCGATTGTCACATTTGCCCATGTCATTAGGTAGGTCATTTAGAGACACCAGTATTTCATAACCAGTTTAAAAGTTCCGTGTATGGATTTAATTTTAACGTTATACGTTATAGGCTACTTCGGCTATGGGCAGAGGACAGATATGCGGTCGCTATGATGACCAGGTGTGGGCGGAGGCGAGTAAACTTGCTATGGAAACAGAGTCTATATCAAGTAGAGACGAGTAAGACCAGGTCGAGTAGAGCTGTACTGTGCTGTTATATGTGGTGGAAATGAGCCATTAGAGTCTGAGAGAGGAGAGAGCAGGAAAAGGGGGGAGCAAATCAGACAATCTGACTACTCTATCTAGCATTAACCGGAACTAACTAGAACACAGGGAATCTAGCTAATCTACAGCCTAGTCTGCCCTGTCCTATTCTACTCTAGTCTGATTTTAGCCTGAACACTATAACAGGTCTACAGCCTAAATTAGGCTGTAGCTAATCTATCGCCTAACCCAGTGATCCTCACTATTTTCTCCATGAGAGCCAGACTAGCCGGTCAAGTCAAGAGGAGAGCCACTTTTACCGCAAAACCACACAGTAAGCGTTTGATTTAGTTTTTAGTTTATTCAATGATAAAACCAATGATAAAAATTTTAGAACCAATGATAAAAATGTTAGAAACAATTATAAAAATCATAAAAACATTCAGACCGACTCTATAATTTATATATATATATATATATATATATATAGCAGCGAGCCGTCAATGATTCAAGATTCAAGATTCAAGATTTTTATTGTCACTCCATGGTACAAGTATCACGTGTGAAATTCTTGTGCTGCGGACTCCGTTTACAACATAGTACAAATGTAGGGCATATGAGTGCAAAAACAACAAGAGACACAACAAGCAATAAGGCTATCACAAAAGTGATAAGACAAGTCAGAGACAGTGGCATATTCACTGCACATAGGTGCACATGTCCTGTGCATACTTTAGCCGTGCTTAAACATTTTAAATTCGGCGTATTTGACATATAGGTGCAAATAGCATATTCCTTATTAAACATACAATTAAACTCGGCGTTTTAAATTCGGCGTATTTGACATACGGGTGCAAATAGCATATTCCTTATTAAACATACAGTTAAACATTTGACATACGTAATGGTAGCAGCTACAGTACGGTACAGTACGGCTACTACACTATTTGTGTATGTTAACACATTGAGTGCCACAGCGCTTCAGTAAAATTGTCTGGAGCCTGTGCCAGATTCACTTCCATTCAGTTGAAAACAGCTATAGAATTTTTTCTATTAGGGCTATATTGACAGGGCTGGACTTTAATGAAACATTGAACACTCCTGCTTCTTCCAAAGAAGAAATTTTGTTACTAGACAGTTCCATTATGAAATGACAGCCTCTGAAAAAAGTGCACTTTCAAGGGTTTTCTGCCGGTTTTTTTTACTTTTCAAGATATAGTCCCTTTTATGAATACCTTTTGCACTCTAATTTCGAGCACATTCACTGACTCTGGCTGGTGTTTTCTGATGTGGTGGCGTGGTGTGGTTTCTGTGCAGCCTGCCCCCCCCCCCTCCTGTAGTCTACAATGATCTCCTTGGTCTTGGAGACGTTCAGAGAGAGGTGGTTGTCCTGGCACCATTGTTCCAGGGCCCCCACCTCCTCTCTGTAGGCCGTCTCGTCGCCCCCCGAGATCAGCCCCACGACCGCTGTGTCGTCTGCGAACTTCACGATGGTGTTCGAAGTTTGAGTCGCCACGCAGTCGTGGGTGTAGAGGTCGTACCAGAAGGGGCTGGAGACGCACCCCTGGGGCGCTCCTATGCTGATGGTCAGTGGTGAGGAGGTGAGGTTGCCCACCCTCACCACCTGGCGGCGGTCTGTCAGGAAATCCGGGATCCAGTCGCACATTGCGTCCCAGATCCTTGAGCTTGCGTACCAGCCTGGAGGGTACTATGGTGTTGAATGCTGAGCTGTAGTCCACGAACAGCATTCTTACATAGGTGTCCTTCCCCTCCAGGTGGGACAGGGCGGTGTGGAGCCGAACAATGAAAGAGTCTAGAGCCGCCATCGTCTCGCGAGCCGCGCATCGACGATCTACGGCAGGGATACTCAACTTGCTTTGCCCGGGGGCCACTTTCGTGAAATAATAGAAGGCCAGGGGCCAGTTAATAAACAATCAATATACATTTTTCTGTAGCGGATTGTAGGTTTTTGGGGTGTCAGCCGGAGTTTAGTCTGACAATGTTGTGCACACTGGATAGTTAGTTAGGTTAAAGGCCGGCTTTTCCGTGGGGGAAAAGCCGGCCTTTAACCTAACTAACTAGGGGGCGTGAGATATTAAATCTCACGCCCCTAAGGTTTTCGAATCCGTTGACATTTTTGAAATTGGAGGTTTACTCACAGAGATATCAACCGAAATCCGAAATACTACATTTCCCACAATGCACTGGGCTCGCGTGGCCTTCGTTTTCATGCCCACCCCTCAGGCATTTGGCTGATATCAAACTCCAGTAGGTGGCGGTAATGCACATATATGTTTGCCAACCGCCATAAAACTCAAAGAAGAAGAAGAAGAAGGCTTCGACAATAAAACATACAGAGAAGAAGAAATAAATCGAAAATAAAATTGCCTCCAAATTGCACCAAATTTAAACGGTAGTATATGTCGGGAGATGTCTTCATAAAAAAAAATTCATGCATTTTAAGGCATTTTCGTAGGAGTTACGCGCATCTGATGTTGTAACTATTTTCTGTAAAAATGTGTAAAAACGGGTACATTGCTCAGCGTTGATTTCGTTACTTCAACCCACCTACTACTAGATGTAAAATTTGACGAGCTTTCCAATGCCGCCAGTCCCGTGTCTGTCCGTGCTTCCGTTCCCGAGATCGGTCTCTTTGCAAGGAACTATGGGAAGCTAATATTAGCTACAGCAGGCTAGGCGGTTGAAAAAGATGGCTGCCTTTTAATTTTTGTTGAAGACCTCTGAAGGGGCGTGGAGGACCTCTAGAGGCGGGACCATGGCTCACAACAGTTGTAGTTCATAGGTGCACGACTTCCGCAAGGCGGACTTGGGCCAGATGACGCGAAACGCGTCGGCTGGCCCAAAAAATATGTGAGAGATGCTTGATATCTCTGGGAGTGAAGCTCCAATTTCAAAAATTTCAACGGATTCGAAAACCTTAGGGGCGTGAGATTTAATATATATTCATATCCCCCACGGTAAAGCCGTCCTTTAAGTACATACATAAGTGCCTGGGTAGCGAGCAGACGGCGGTATTTGACAATTTAGCAGCTAAATCATAGATTATTGGAAGATATTCCATATTCCAGACTGAAATGCTATAAGTATTGGGCAGGAGTATTGGCAAGAATGACATGAACATTTGGACACTTATTCAGCGGGTATCTTGCATGCATGCATCAGGTGCACTGTAAATAAAATAAAATAAATGAAATTCCATCGCGGGCCACACAGGGGGCGCCCGCGGGCCGCCAGTTGAGTATCACAGCGGGCCCCCCCCCCCCCTCACCCCCAGTGCACGCAAGGAAACCTTTCCACCACATGGATTACCTCAGTGACTTGTTGGCTGAGGAGGAACCTTGTGAGGGCCGATGTACTGTAGGGGCCCAACTATGGACCCCCTCTGGGGACCCCCCTCCGGGACAGGCCGAGAAGATGCTGGCCGGGCTAACCATTTACAGAGTTTCACATTATAGAAATAAAATTTACAAAAGAACAGAACATTGAAAAAATGTAAATAGCAGTCCAACAAAAGGAATACGAAAATGTAGTCTTTAAATGATCCTAAGATCAGGGAAGAAAGTTGAAAGTGTAAAAAGGTAGAGTCCAAAAATAAATAGAAAATGGAGTCTTTAAGTGTTAGTAAGTTTTGGGAATACTAGCTAATTAGCGAGGTGAAAAGGGGGGAAATGATCAGGAGTTCCACGAGGGTGATCTGAGGGATCCATGAGTCCACATTCGTGACATCGACCAAGAGGAGAGGAGGGGAGGATAGGGGTCGGTGGTGATGATGAGGCCGGGGAAGGGGGGGAGGCCGTCAGGCAGGCAAAGGAGTAGTGGGTAGATGGGCCAGAGTGACGACAGGTGGCCAGGATGATGAGGATAGGCTAGGGGTCGGTGGTGATGATGAGGCCGGGGGAGGGCATCAGGCAGGCGAACGAGTAGTGGGTAGATGGGCCAGAGTGACGACAGGTGGCCAGGACGATGAGGATCGGATCGAGGGCTGCGGTGGCGGTCGACGGGCGGGCAGGGGTGCAAGTCAGGCCAGTGAAGGACACCTGAGGAGGAGAGAGAGAAGAGGGGAGAGCCAGTACGAAGGAATCTGCGCAGAGGTGGAACTAAGTTTGGCAGCTAATAATTTCCTGTCTATACTGTACTGCTGGGACAACTGATACTATACTACAAAATACTTCAAAATCAAGTCTAGATTTATACTGATACTGCTGGCTTGAGACAGCCTGCTCAGCAGTTCAGGACTAAGTTTATTCAGCGGATATTAGATATTCTGTCCATACTACTAGAATGACTAATACTATACTGCTAATTCAGGTCTAGGTAGTCTAGGTCTAAGTTTAGACTGATACTGCTGGCTTGTGATAGCCTGCTCAGCAGTTCAGGACTAAGTTTATTCACCAGCTATTAGATTTTCTATCTAAGCTACTTGGTCGACTGATGCCATATTATTAAATTAGGTCTAAGTCTAAGTTTATACTGACATTGCTGGCTTGAGACAGCCCGCTCAGCAATTCAGGATTATATATACTCAACAGCTAATAAATGTTTCCAGCGAATGACACCATCAAACACAACCATCAAACACAACCATATGATTGGGAAAATAAATGGGTTTTGAGTCTAGTTTTGAAGATTTCAAAAGAGCCAGCTTCCCTAACTGACCATAGGACTGTGCATACACAAACCAGATACATGAAACAAAGCAGTGTTTGCCTACTATTCTCACACCACTCTCACTCACCACTTAAACAGTTTCATAGCTACTTTAATGGAGAATGTCAGATAAAAAATAGTTGCAAATGGCACTGCTGTTGTCAGGCCTTGCCTGGTCTTTTGCTTGTGAAAGAAGAAAGGAAGAAGTAGATGCGTAAATATAAGGAGAAACTGAACTAAATGTGTCATATCATACAGGCTCAAAGGGCTTTCCTGAAGCCCATGCTGTTGTGAAAATTTCGAGTGACATCACTGATGATATTACTCAGGCCCACCTACTTAGCCATCACCACTGAGTGACATCATAGTTGTCATAGCCAGCTTTTGTCCTATATCACTGGACATCCACGCTATGTGCACGCAAGACCTCCAGGCCCACCCACCAACTTAGCCATCACAACTGTCTGATGACATCACTGAAGCCCACCCACTTAGCCATCACAACTGTCTGATGACATCACTCCTCTGCTCCCTTCTTGATTTTGGCTGGGTTTAATCCATCAACCCAATGAAAAAAAATGGCACAACGCCCGCCTGCCGGACGTCAGTTGGACGTCCACACTGACACTCCCAATTTTATTGACGATATGTCATGTGTTGCTGGGTTATGCCCTGGTCTGCTGATTAGCCACAGTGTTCACCAGTGTATTTTGATGACAAATAACTTTATTTTGGGCACAAAGTCCTAAAAAATGAGCTTTTGGTAAAAACGGGTGATGACATCAGATGAGTGACGTATATTCAGATAATACATTACAGTGTGTTACAGCAAATAGCTGGCGTTAGCCTCTGGCATTAGCTAGCTGTTAGCCCATTGGCTACGTTTGCTAACTAAAGCACCTTTTACACAGCCTGTGAAAGGCGGGATCGTTGTGGGATTATTACGTCTCGCCCCCTGTGTAAAAGTGATAAATGTGGAGTGGAGGATCATTTTGTTCCACCTTTTGTTCTGTGACCAGAGGTAGTATCATTTTGTTCCACCTTTTGTTCCGTGACCAGAGGTAGTATCATTTTGTTCCACCTTTTGTTCTGTGACCAGAGGTAGTATCAGCGCCGAATCAACATCTGTCTAAAAGGCTAAGCTCCAGGAAGACAGGAATCTGCTAATTTATTTTTAAAAAGTGACAGGAGGACTGAGGGAAAACCACCTCAAGATGGAAGTTCTACTATCAGAAATAAGTTAAACAAAGCAATAAGCATATCTGCAGTCTGTCTCGCCTGTTGTGCGTTTCCTTATGAAAAACAACTAACATTATAGTATTCACACTGTGCTCTTAGTAGCCTATATCCCAACTGTGTGGTGAATATTCACTCGAGCAGCTGTACGCCTCGCGTCACCCACCGTGCCTGAGACGAGTTCTGCTCTTCTGAAAGTGACATAACCAGACAGTCAAACTTTTAAAAGTAGAAACCAAGTGGTCTATATTGACATCGATACCGACAACGTTATTAAAAGCAGACTGCAGCTGTTTGACAGGCGGGCGTCCAGTCAACACGCTTTCAGAACAGACGTAATTAGGCTACTTCACAGCATGTGAATATGCTTTACAAAAAACTGGAACCAAAGGTAGGAGCCTTGTGTTACCTGTATGCATTGCTGCCTCTGTGCTCCATAAAGTCGATCAGATGATTATTGAAAGTTGCTCGTTAAATAGACTCCTCGGACATAATAAATTTAACGACCTGATCTGTTAGAGGACCTATCACTGTTATTCTCCCAATATGCCCGCAGCTTGCAAACGTTTTTTTTTCTTTTTTCTATCTTCTTGTTTGTGTGCATCTGATAAATCCCTCTGTAAGTCATAGGTGAGGATATTCACTCTGATCACCCACAATATGTTTATTCCCCTCAGCAGCAGGTATATAATATAGGCTAGTTAGTTCACATCTCCATGGCAACGATAGAACATCATGCTGAAACGCTAGTCACGTTGTCTAAAAGCACTGCGGGGCAGAAATATGGCCGGGCTGCTTGGTTCTGTGTCAAAGGGCAGAGGAAGTCTAATGGTGGATCCTCTTTACACATATTATATTCCAGGCTCTCTGTGTAAAAGAGGCTTAAGTTCACCAGGCTCAAAATGGTGCGATAATAACTTTTAACCGGTTTGAGTCACGCTCTTTCCATAAAGCCCATCAGCTTTCATATCTGTTGGCCGGTTTGTTGACAATAAGCAATGTTTTGGCTTCTCAAATAATGTTTTTCACTGAGATATGACTGGAAACAGTATGGCCGCTCACTTCCATTGTATTGCAGACAAAGAGTATACTGAAGACAAGATAGACAAGACACTGTTCTGCTTCTTTTACAACAGCGCCTCCAGTCATATGTTGCAGTGGAACAAACTAGGCTTTGGTTCTTATCAATGTAAGCTCTTTGGCACAAATGGTGATGTGTGTTGTTACAGCGCATGCACATGTACATTTTCATAGAACATAAACGTGAAACAGCGAGGAGAAACTGACAGGAGGGGAGCTTTAAAACCCCCATCAGTAACTTTTTCACCTTAATATAACAGCTTTTTAGTCATTGAAGATGGTCCAGTGTATTCTAAGAGGGAGAATGTCACCTCTATTGGTCACACAGCGCCCTCCAAAGGTGCCTGCGTTCCCGTAGACAGCATGAGCGGCATACCGCGCTTGCGCTGTACAGCGGAAGTGCTCTGTTCAGTAAAACAAGGAAGTAACTCGGTGCGGATTTGATACGAAAATGACGTTTCACGTAACTATGGATTATTCTTGCATCACGTGGTGAGTACCCAATGTCACATGTACATAGAGCTTTCTGGTGCTGTGTTTTGTTGACTTTGAATGGCGATATCGATACCGATACTATTGCACGTATAGAGGGCGCAGTTTCCCCAATAGTAAAACTTGGAAAAGTTGGTGAATGGGGCTTTAAAGTCGAGCTGAACCCAGAAAAATCACAATAATAAAAATCACAATAATACTAATCACATTATTTAGTTTTTCACACTTTTTCACATCAAAAGTTCATTTTTCAAGATTTCATTCATAACAGTAATCTAAAATTTGCTGACGTCACATAGTACTATCAAATTTCTACCCCATTTCATCCAATCATATCACGACATGGCAGCTGTCAATCAAATCTTCATTTCAGGATAATTTTCTCTTCTAAATGAAGGAGAAAATGGCGCCTAGTGCCTGTCATCTGGCAGAATTCCTATCCAATAAACTAACTACTAACCTGGCCAATTGTATGTTGATATACACAATAAAGAAAACGGTTATGCCTAAGAATGCAAAGAAATGTAACTGGCTTGTTAAAACTCGCATTGCTATTGTATTTACCGCAATAGCGTTAATGGCGCGTGCCTGAGAGCCTGTTGTCAGGGGTCGCACCTCGGAGATTCCAGGCCAACGGGCTGCACTCTTCGATCCGGCAGCTGGCTGCCTGTGGCTCGCCAAGCTCCACTCAGCCACTAAACCTCATGTCACCAGGCTCTTCCTGAGGAGAGCACCACAACACGCTGAATCCCACTCGATTTGTGGGTGCAACACGCCAGGATTGGCCAAGGCCCAATCCAGTCCCCATAATTGTCAAATAAAATCATCGACATGCTACTATGACCCGCCTCTCAACCTGTCATCTCAGACAAGTTATGTTTTCAGTCTGAAAAGGACTCCGACCCACGCGCCACTTGGGCTCCGAACGGGTTCGGGTTCAAGCACCACAGACACACTGTCAACCCCTATAGGAATATTATAGGGATATTAACACCCTCAGGTCACAGACACACTGTCAACCCCTGAATAGTATAGGGATATTAACACCCTGAGGTCTAAGGGTATTTTTTTGGCACTGAACGTCACCAAAGTGACATCGGGCGATGTCACTTTCGTGACACAAAACTAAATCAAATCGTGACTGACAGACACCACACGCCCGCCCATCCATCTAGGCAATTTTATTATAGGATATATAACATACTTGATTATCAGGCCACTATGCGGCCTTCAAATCTAGTTTGCTGGTATTATACTGTGTGTGTGTGTGTGTGTGTGTGTGTGTGTGTGTGTGTGTGTGTGTGTGTGTGTGTGTAAGGTATCGGTAGGTTGCACTATGCCGAATTGCATGAAATCCGGCACTGAAATCCGTGAGGTCCCCCTCAACGCATTCCCCGAGTGTGAAGTCGATCCGCCGAATGGTTCTCGAGATAAACAAAATTTGTGTTGCCAGTAGGTGGCGCTATGCCAATTGCACGAAATTCAGCGCTGCACTCTATCAGGTCCCCCTAAGCCACACATGGACAAAATACGGGCCGCATGCGGTGTGTGGCTCACGATGAATTTGCATTTTTTTTCTTTTTCTTTTTTCCTTCTTTTTTTACAGTGCACCTGAACGCAACATGCAAGATACCCGCTGAATAACTGTCCAAATGTTCATGTCATTCTGGCCAATACTCCACTTCTGTTATAACATTTCAATCTGGAATATGGAATAGGGCTAGGCTATCTTTTGGCCACTACATTTGGCCACAGCCATTGGATTTGTATCACTATTATATCCAAAGATTAACAAGAAATTACCAATCTCAATGGGAGAGAGGGTTAAAAGTAGGAAGACTCCCGTGAAAATCAGGAGTGGTGGCAGGTATAATCTCCAATATGCGGCCCTTCGCTTACTTGATGTAAGTCAGTACGGCCCTCCGGAAAAACATGTTGCCCACACCTGCCCTAAGCGCATTCCCCAAGTTTGAAGTTGATCGGACTAACGGTTATCGAGATAAAGCGCTTTCTGTGTTTGCCAGTAGGTGGTGCTATGCTGAATAGCATGACATTTGGCGTAAGGTGTGTGTGTGTGGGGGTGAGGTGTGTGTGTGTGTGGGGGGGGGGTGAGGTGTCTGTGTGTGTGTGTGTGTGTGTGTGTGTGTGGGGGGGGGGTGGGGGTGAGGTGTGTGTGGGGGGGGTGAGGTGTCTGTGTGTGTGGGGGGTGAGGTGTGTGTGTGGGGGTGAGGTGTGTGTGGGGGTGAGGTGTGTGTGTGTGTGGGGGGGTGAGGTGTGTGTGGGGGGTGAGGTGTGTGTGGGGGGTGAGGTGTCTGTGTGTGTGGGGGGGGTGAGGTGTGTGTGTGTGTGTGTGTGTGTGTGTGTGTGTGTGTGTGTGTGTGTGTGTGTGTGTGTGTGTGGGCGTGAGGTGCCTGTGTGTGTGGGAGGGGCGGTGAGGTGTTTGTGGGGGGGGTGAGGTGTCTGTGTGTGTGGGGGGGTGAGGTGTCGAGATAAAGGTTATCGAGATAAAGAGATAGAGAGGTTATCGAGATAAAGCGCTTTCTGTGTTTGCCAGTAGGTGGTGCTATGCCGAATAGCATGACACTTGGCATAAGGTGTGTGTGTGGGGGGGTGAGGTGTGTGTGTGTGTGTGTGGGGGGGGGTGAGGTGTCTGTGTGTGTGGGGGGTAAGGTGTGTGTGTGGGGGTGAGGTGTGTGTGTGTGTGGGGGTGAGGTGTGTGTGTGTGTGTGTGTGTGTGTGTGTTGGCGTGAGGTGCCTGTGTGTGTGGGGTGAGGTGTGTGTGGGGGGGGTGAGGTGTCTGTGTGTGGGGGTGAGGTGTCTGTGGGGGTGGGGGGTGAGGTGTGTGTGGGGGTGAGGTGTCTGTGGGGGTGGGGGGGAGTGAGGTGTCTGTGTGTGTGGGGGGGTGAGGTGTGTGTGTGTGGGGGGGGTGAGGTGTGTATGTGGGGGTGAGGTGTTTGTGTGTGTGGGGGGTGAGGTGTGTGTGTGTGTGTGGGGGGTGAGGTGTGTGTGTGGGGGGGGGGGTGAGGTGTGTATGTGGGGGTGAGGTGTTTGTGTGTGTGGGGGGTGAGGTGTCTGTGTGTGTGGGGGGTGAGGTGTGGGGGGGGTGAGGTGTGTATGTGGGGGTGAGGTGTTTGTGTGTGGGGGGGGGGTGAGGTGTGTGTGGGGGGTGAGGTGTCTGTGGGGGTGGGGGGGAGTGAGGTGTCTGTGTGTGTGTGGGGGGGATGAGGTGTGTGTGTGGGGGGTGAGGTGTCTGTGTGTGTGTGGGGGGGATGAGGTGTGTGTGTGGGGGGTGAGGTGTCTGTGTGTGTGGGGGGGTGAGGTGTGTGTGTGTGTGTGTGTGTGTGTGTGTGGGCGTGAGGTGCCTGTGTGTGTGTGGGGGGGGTGAGGTGCGTGTGTTTGTGTGTGTGTGTGTGTGGGGGGGGGGTGAGGTGTCTGTGTGTGGGGGGGGGGGGTGAGGTGTGTGTGGGGGTGAGGTGTGTGTGTATGTGTGTGTGTGGGCGTGAGGTGCCTGTGTGTGTGGGGGGTGACGTGTCTGTGTGTGTGTGTGTGTGGGGGGGGGGGGGGGGGGGGGGTGAGGTGTCTGTGTGCGTGTCGGGAGGTGAGGTGTCTGTTCGTCTGGTGTGTGCGTGTTGTGTGTGTGTGTGTGCGTGCGTATGGTGTGTGGTGTGTGCATGTGTAACCGAGTTGAATCAGCGTGGATTCCCGATTCCCGAGTGGTAGCGAAGTTAAACTCACTCCCCAGTATAAAAGCATGTTAATCAGCCCCAAGGGAGCTAGCTTGGTGTGTGCGTGAGCGTGTGTGTGTGGTGTGTGCGTGTGTGTGTGTGTGTGTGCGTGCGTGCGTGCGTGCGTGTGTGTGTGTGTGTGTGTGCGTGCGTGCGTGCGTGCGTGTGTGTGTGTGTGTGTGTGTGTGTGTGTGTTCTACTCTGGTATGAACATGAGAAAAGGCAGATTGAAGTAGAGTTTGGACTTGAACATGTTTGACTATATTCAAGACATTAGTCAATGATATCAATGCTGTTAAAAGCAGTGTTCTGCTTTGACAGAGACATGAGAATAGCCTCCTTTGTTTCAGCAAAATAAAGTATTAAACAGTCAACTGCTCACATGGAAAGTCCCTCACAGCAGCTTGTGACATGTCTTCATTCAGTCCTGCTGTGAATGAAGATGATGGCTGATAGAATGTGTCACCATGAAAGCAGGCGCGTAGCCACGGGTGTGCCAGGGTGTGCAAATGCCACCCAGACAGGCCGCTGGCACACCCAAAAAAAATGGGGTAAAAAAAGTTTTTTGTTTGTCTGCAAAACACATGTCAACGCTGTCATGCACTGTGTCCAACTGTCCGCTGACCTATGTGCCCCGGAGCATCATGGGAAACTAGTTAAGCTGTCGTCCACATAAAGTAAACAAACACACGCACAGCAGCAGCAGCGCCAAATCAAGAAGACATGAAACAAAGCTCGCTTTTAAGCTTTTTCGGCAAAGGCAAGAAACGTCGCATTGACGACGAGGAAGAAGATGACTCGTTGTCACCCTCCCCCTCAACAAGTGCGGATTGTAGTGCACCCGTTCCCGCACCTGTATTCGTGGTGTACAGTGGAGAAGAGACAGACGATGATGAAGAAGATGATGCAGCCGAAACAATGACGTTAACAGCGGGGAACGCAGCCAACAACACACCGGAGTTTGTGCAGAGCCAGAGGACACTGACGCTACAGATCTCTCTGAGAGAGAGAGCCTCCAAAGATATATACTGTATCCTCACTGTTTTTGTAGAAGAGAAATGAGACCCTCCCTGCACTGCAGCAGCAGACTTTTTTTAGATACCAAAGTAGTTTTACATGTTGCCAAAAAATACAATTTAATTGACTGCTTCTATCTGCTAATAATGAGTGCGAAAAGGAGCAAACATTGATGGTTATGGTCATGGTCCTATCTTAAAGGCACTATGTAGTGATTTTTTTGTCCACTAGATGTCGCCATTTTTCCTCTAAATCTGGCTTGAAAAGGCCCCAAAAAAAATTGGTCTGCCCCCTGGCACACCCTCTCTTTCTGTGGCACACCCAATGTGCCAAGTCTGGCTACGCCACTGCATGAAAGTGTGAAGAAATTAAAGGTCAAAGTGTTCATAAATCAACAAAGAATAAACAGCTCTATTAGAATCAAAAGAGTTTCTGTATTGAGTCTTGTTCTCTCATCAGATGCCTGTGAACTCACACTGGACCCAAACACAGCACACAGACACCTCCTCCTGTCTGAAGACAACAGAAAGGTGAAGAGTGTGATAGAGGAGCAGCCATATCCTGATCACCCAGAGAGATTTGACTCCTATCATCAGCTGCTGTGTAGAGATGGTCTGACTGGTCGCTGTTACTGGGAGGTGGAGAGGGAAGGAGGGGTTGAGATAGGAGTGACTTACAGAGGAATCAACAGGAGAGGAGGGGGTTATGACTGTAGGCTTGGACAGAATGAAAAGTCCTGGAGGCTGAGGTGCTCTGATAACAGTTACAGAGCCTGTTCTGCCCGGCACAATGCCAGAGACACAGTCATACGTCTCCCCTCCTCTGTCTCTAACAGAGTCGCAGTGTATCTTGACTGGCCTGCTGGCTCTCTGTCTTTCTACACAGTTTCCTCTGACAAACTGATTCATCTCCACACATTCAACTGCACCTTCACTGAACCTCTGTACCCTGGGTTTATGTTAGACTGGTCTGATGATGCCTCAGTGTCTCTGTGTCAGATAGAGGAGTGAGAAAGAAGCACACTGTGACCAAACACAGCTGCTGACATGATGCTTCACTCTGTACAGGATCACACACACACACACACACACACACACACACACACACACACACACACACACACACACACACACACACACACACACACACACACACAGAGTCATTGTTCCCCTGAGAGTCTGTTGTTGATGATTGACAGGTTAAAATCTCTTTCTTTTGGACCTTTGTTATATTTGTATTTTATTCATGTCACCAAACTAAACATCTCTCATGTTTCCAACAATTTAAACTTAAATTCACATTGTTTGATCGTGTTGGTTTCAAACATTTGATTCTATACTTTTTATATAAGTTTTACTTTTTAATAACTTTGACTTAACATGTGATTACAATGTTCCTCAAATCAAATCATATCTTGTTGATATGAGCTCATGAAGAGATGAGTGTGTAGTGTGCATATAAGTGTCAACATCTGCCATTAAACAAATCTGACCCATTCTGCTTATTTCACTATTATTTAATACCAAACTGTGTGTGTGTGTGAGTGTGTGTGTGTGTGTGTGTGTGTGTGTGTGTGTGTGTGTGTGTGTGTAGGTGTGTGTGTGTGTGTGTGTGTGTGTGTGTGTATGTGCATGTGCGCGCGCGCGTGTGTGTGTGTGTGCGTGCATCTGCGCGCGCTCGTCTGTGTATGTGTGTGCGCAGCTGTGGCTGAAATCATCCTGATTCATTTGCTGATTGTTGTGTTAAAAACTGTTAGTTTGATGATTTGAGGAGTCAAATGATTTCAGTTGACTTCCAACATGTTGCCACAGCACAGCAGACCCTCTACACCTCATCTCAAACTGTTTCATATCAAGATTAGAGACACATTTACAAGGTTTTGCAATTTGTCCATTTTTCTGTCTACCACTTGATATTCACGTGTGTGGTTGTTGATTGGTCAGATTTACAAGTGACCCACGTGGCCACCACACAAACCGCATTCTGATAGGCTGTTGACACCGCCCACCCCCGCAATATGCGCCAAAGTGGTGTGGTCCATCCACTCTGTTTTCTTCCACACTCGGCAGATTTAAATTTATTTATTTATTTGTTTATTTGGACGGGACAGTGCAAAATTAATGAACACAGAAACCATAGAACAGATAATAAAACCTGGAACATAGTAAAAGTGTAAAAATTGCCGGATTTAGCACAAGGCTCATTTCCATCCGTTGTCCCCATAAAACATAAAACACAAGAAACATAAAACGTAAAACGTAGAACATAATAAAACATACATAGAACATAGGTAGCAGCAGTACACTCTAAAACTACGTAAAACATAAGTAGCAGCAATACACTCTAAAATACATGGCAGCAATTACTCTTATAAAAATAAAAATACATAATAATAATACACACAAAAAAAAGAGAAGAAAAACATACTACCTGTGGACACATGACTGGTTTGTTTTCAGCCATTTTTTAAGTCTGCCTTTGAAAGCGACAAGGGTGGGGCTGTCCCTTATGGAGACGGGGAGACTGTTCCATATTTGGCTGCCTTTTATCGACAGGACATTCTGACCAAACGTGGTCATTCTACGATGGACCTTGCAGTCACCTCTGGTGTCTGACCTGGTGCCGAGTCCAGTGATTCTATTTTTATGGATGAATTCCTGTAAAGGAGGGGGAGCTAGTCCATGTAGGCATTTGAAGAAAAAACAGGCACTCTAAGACCTTGAGATTTTCAAAGCTCAAGAAGAGATGTTGTTCCAGAATGTTACAGTGGTGGTATGACAAAGGTTTTCTAGCAAATGCCTTGATGGCTCTGTGATAAAGCTGTTCAATAGGTTTTATGACAGTGGCACCTGCAAACGACCAGTTTGTGAAGCAGTTTTCAATGTGAGAGAAAATCATGCAGTGAAGATATGTTTTAGCTGCATCAACTGTTAAGAAAGGCCGGATTTGTCTAAAATTAACTAAATTAAAATTAATTGTGCTTTTCATTTTTTTGATGTGTTTCTTGAAGGAAAGGTTCGAGTCCAAAATCACTCCGAGGTACTTGAAATGGGAGACCAATTCCAATTCCTCCCCCCCCAGAAACACATTGGACCTTGTGATGCCAACTGGTCGTTTGCTGAACATCATGCATATAGTTTTTTTTGTATTTAGCAGCAGGCACGTGTTTTGCAGCCAGTGTTGGACATTTTCTAATACATTTGTGAGTTTACAGGAAATCAGGTCGGTTGTTTTTCCCTGTACAAAAATGACCGCGTCGTCAGCGTACATCTGTACATTGAAGTCAGGGCATATGTCCGGCAGGTCATTGATGTACAGGGAAAATAATAATGGCCCAAGGATCGATCCTTGTGGCACACCAACTGGGTTGTCAAGAAAAGGGTACTTGACACCATCAACCATGACACACTGTTTTCTGTTTGTTAAGTAGGACTTAAACCATTTTATAGTATCAGCAGAGAAATTGAAGTGAGATAATTTAGCCAGGAGTACTTGATGGTTGACAGTGTCAAATGCCTTCCTGAGATCCAGGAACACAGCACCAACATATGGGTTTTTGTCAAGCATATGCTTAACCTTCTCAATGAAAAGACAGTTAGCTGACTCGGTGGAGTGATGCGCACGGAAGCCAAATTGTAGTGGGTGGAGTGGGGTGTGACCTTCGTCAAGATGTTTAATCATAAGTTTCGACACCCACTTTTCAGCAACCTTAGATATGGTGGGTAGGATGCTGATTGGCCTGTAGTTGGCCACTTGTACCCTACTACCTGATTTAAAAATTGGGGTCACAATGGCCACCTTCCAGGATGATGGTACCTCCTTTAGTCTAATTGATTGGTTCACCAATATGGTGATAGGTTTTATTAGAGCGATAGAGTGCGTTTTTAAGAAGTCTGTGTCTAGGCCATGGGTGTCCCTGGCCTTAGAGCGTTTCAGTGCCACAAGGATTTTTCTTACCTCTTCCTCTGTTATTTCCTCCAGCTCAAAGAGGGGTCCAGCATCCACAGTTGGGCTGGGTGAAACACCAGAGGGGGCAAAGAGTTTTGTTATTTCAAATACACTGTTCAAAAAATACTCGTTAAAAGTACAGGCCAGTACAGTGGGGTCTTTAATCAGGACGTTATTGACTTTTAATTCCAGGATATCGTTGACCTGTTTGCTCTGTTTACCTAGTAATTTATTTAAGATCTCCTTTTGGGGACTGCCCCCTAGTCCGACACCTCACGAGACCGAATTTGGGTTAGGGTCTGGGGGAGGTTAGGTTTAGGCGTGGGGGTGGGAGAGGTTAGGTTTTGGGTTAGGGTCTGGGGGAGGTTAGGTTTAGGCGTGGGGGTGGGAGAGGTTAGGTTTTGGGTTAGTGAAAAACGGGGAATATAATGCCTCTTTTTCGGACTCGTGATGTGTCGGACTCGTGAGGTATCGGACTCGTGCCATGGCACCCTCCTTTTACCGTTTCCTTTTGCACCTTCGATTAAACTGATAAAGAAGTTGGCTTTGGCCTTTCTTAAGGTCCAAGTCACCTTATTGCGTACATGGGTGAATTTCTGCCTATCCGTCGACAGCCCAGATTTCAGGCTTTGTTTAAGGAGTGAGTCCCTAAGTCGTAGTAATGAACTGTGACTTTTGTTCCACCAGGGGAGATAATGCTCCTGCCTGGCCTTTTGGCGCCCCTTCCTGGAGAAAGAGGATATTGTTTCATTGATTTTTTCTGTGAACTGATTACAGTTTAACTCTAGATTATCAGAGGAAAGGGTTTCATCTAGGGTGACCAGATGTCCCGCATTGTGCGGGACTGCACAGCATTTTCAAGATTTTTCAAGCGTCCCGCAAATTGAGACGTTGTCCCGCATTTTGATCGTCTGGCTCCAGTTTTCAAATGCGCGTTTCTAAAGTCTGGTTTATGAAGGCTGTATGTGGTCTGTGGAGAAAGCAGGGAGGGAAAGCTGTCATGACGGGGCGGGCTATGTCTGATGTCACATGTCAATCAAACTGGAGCGGGTACACGAGGTCCTAGGATCAAATCAAATGCAGGCAACCGGTTAGGGTACGCCCACACACCACCACAACAAAAGAACAGCGAGTCGATTTGACGCTGCGCGCGGAATATGAAAGATGGAAAGAGAAAGGGAAGAAACTGCGACTACAGCCAAGAAAAGGAGATGCAGCTACAATAAGGACTGGACCACTATTTATCCATGGGTGAAACCTGTTCAAGGCGATTGTCAGAGAGTGTTTTGCGACGTTTGCCGGAGTGATTTTTCAGTTGGTCACGGAGGTGAATACGATGTCAAACGACACAAACAATGCGAGACTCACAAAAAACGTGTTGCTCAAAAGGAGGCTTCCCAGTCAATGGATACGTTCCTACTGAAACCCAAACAGGATTCCAACACAGATAAGGTAACAGCAGCTGAAATAACTACCGTTTACCACACTGTGCAACACTGCCAGTCATACAGGTCAGAAGACTGTGGCAGTAAGCTAACAGCTGTCATTTTTCCAGACTCTGACATTGCAAAAAAAATGTCATGTGGACGTACAAAATCAGCGTCCATAGTTACAGATGTGCTTGCACCTGCCTCTGTGGAGAGTTGTTTGAGAGAATTAAAAACACCATTGGTACAACTTCCAAGTGACAAAAAAGCCCACACACCATTTTTTTCTGTGGCTTCAGATGCTTCTAATCACGGCACTACGAAACTCTTCCCACTGTCTCTGAGATATTGGACACCAGAGTTGGGTTTGAAAAGCAAGATCCTTGACTTTTATGAGGATAGCGATGAGTCATCTGCCACCATTCACCGCCAGATTACAAGCAAGTTAGAAGAAAATGGCCTGCAACTGGACATGATTTCATCGTACACTGCTGATAATGCAAGTGTAAACTATGGAAAAAATAATTCTGTTTTCCAGAAGCTAAAGGCAGACAACAATGGCATCATTAAGGCAAATTGCATGGCACACATTATACACAACTGTGCAAAACATGCTGGAGACAGGTTGAACATTGACATTGAGTCTGTAGTGAACAAAATATTTAGTCACTTTTCAGTGTCTGCAAAACGTACAGAAGAATTGAAAGCAGTGTTTGCCTTTGTGGAAGAAGATTATCAGGCTGTACGGAGACATGTACCCACAAGATGGTTGAGTCTGTGGCCTGCTGTCAAGAGGCTACATGAAAGCTGGACAGCTATCAAGAGCTACTTCTTGTCACTGGGAGAGGACCAGTGCCCAAAGGTTCTATGGCAGCTGTTTAAAAATGATCAGCATGGTGATGGGCAACCCCTTGAGCTACAGGTCTACTTGGCCTTCCTCAATAATGTGCTGAAGATCTTCCATGAGGATGTGCTACGGTTGGAGGGAGATGATGGGACCGTCTGTGAGCTATATGACATCATGTTCAGTCTCAAAACAAAGCTCCAACAGTGACAGGTGGATTCCTTCTTTGGAATGGAGACCAGTGCTATCCTCCAACAGTTTCCAGACCAAAAGGCAGCAACAATCAAACATGATCTTTCCACCTTCTACAAGGCTGCACTCAACTACCTTGAAAAGTGGTATGATTTCACAGACAACAACTACCATAAGAATGTTAGAAGCTTGGCACTGAAGAACAGGTTCACATTCTCCCAGCTCAATGATGCAGTGGAGGTCCTACAGATAAGGGGGAAACTGGACATGGATGGACTGTATGATGAGTACTGTGTGACTCTGCCACGCCAGCAGGAAATTGTGGAAAAAAGAGCTCCTGTTGCTGAGAAATGGTCAATCTTGCTTAAAGGCACAAAGACACCAAACCTGACTGCTGTTGCATCCTTTCTCTTCAGCATCCCCATCACTAATGCTTCTGTAGAGAGAATGTTTTCCCTCATGACTGCAGCGTGGACCGATCAGAGGAACCGTTGTTCTGTGGAGCTGATCAAGAGTGAAATTCAAGTCAAGACCAACTTTGAGTACAGTTGTAAGGAATTCTACACCTATGCAATCAAGCAGAAGGCCTTATTGGAAGCTGCACGCTCAAGCAAAAAGTATAAAGTCAAGAAGAACATCTAAGGTAAGATAAACGCATCGTTTAAAAAATATCACATATCATATTGTGGTCACTGGGCCAGTGTGGTGCTAGATAATACAGTGGTGCAATTCTTGTGTTTGACTGCTAGGTGCTTTCCATGCTGCTGGAAGTGCAATGCCTGTGTGGGCCTACCTGCTGCAGTTGTTGCTGTGATGGACAACATTTAAAAGACTTGTGATGGACAACACTTAACACGTTGAGTGCCAATGACGAGATATCTCGGCTTACAGAATCCAACCGTTGAGTGCCAAAGACGAGATATCTCGGCTTAAATTTTTTTTTTTTTTTTTTGACGGTGGGACATCGATCAACCCCTTTTACGTCTCCTATACCAATATTGGAGGAAGAGAATGTGTATAATCTATTTTACCGACCAGCTAAGTGGCGACAGTGCTCTCCCGACAGAGAGAAAGCCAACCAAAAACAGCCGTGGGAGCAAGCCATTCTCAAGGAAATGGCTTGGCGATTTTACAGTCATCAGTCACCAGACTCGCCAGAGAGCGGCCGCCGCAGCTCTCGGTGAGCAGCACACCGAGAGCGGAGAGCGGTGCTGGCGTGGGGGATTGCAAATTTGCATAATAGATTATGGGTGAAACACACTTTGAAACACCCGCAGAAAGGCCAGAATCGCACGCATTCCGAAAACCCAGAAACGAACGAGCCTCATTCTCATACTGTAGGCGAAAACGCTTTCACGCTGCTGCACACCGGCGCACAATGGTGGGGGGTTCCAAAAATAGACTGGGTGGGCAGCATAAAGCCTAGAATCGCACAAAGCTTCATCAAAGCTCTCAACCGAAAATCCAAGAAACGATTGAGTCCCATCCACAGTCCACACTCGCCACACTCGCCGACGAGGGGCCGCCAGAGAGGGAGGCTGCTCACTGCTCAGACAGGCAGGAGAAACTGGCTTGTGACAAACGCCACCAGACACGCCCACGGAGGGAGGAGTTTAAAGGAGAGGGTGTTCAGAACTATATTGTTCAGATGTCTGATCTCTCACTGATGCCAAAAATAAATGGTTAAAGTGACTGTTCTGCCTGTTTGATTGAATTTCACAAAACTGCGATTATCTCAGCTTCCTGTCTCAGACGCTCAAACCATGCTGTACTCAACGGCTAATATCTACATAACTACTAACTCTACAAACTAACTCTTTTAGACAGAGAAAGCACACATTCTATTAGTACTTTTGTGAACTTCGTGTTCACAAAGTCCAAGCAGAAAATTATCCTCGGCTCTTGTAAAATGAGCCAGAATCCTCAAAAAACGGCTTGGCAGAAGCTACCTACAGTAAAAAAAAAATGGCTGGCAGTGAATGTGTTAAACATTTTCAGCCAGGTGCTTGTGCATAGCCTGTGTTGCTCTGATGGAGAAAACTGAAAAGATTGATTATTTTATTTATTAAGTTTTTGTCCCCTCCTGACCAGTTTTGATTTGTATTTCTGGTTTTATTTGATCTATTATTTTATTTTTTGCCTAATTTTAAGAGAATTTGCAGTTGGATTTGGTTTAGGAGGATGCATGCCTGCTGCTTTGGTTAAGTTTAGTTTTCTTTATTAAGAAATAAAATTTGCACTAGTGCACTGTCACTTGACTTGCTGGTGTACATTTAGACTTGAGACTACTAGAAATGTGCCTCAAGACATGAGACTGTCACTGACTTGGGGCTGCACCAAGTTGACTTGGCCACACTACTGTGAAACCTCCAGACCTCATTGTGAGCTCCTCATTGGATTTAATTCATGTTTTCACAATCAAATCCTACCCTCTGTACTACCACTAGATGGCATTGTCCATTCAGGAAATACTGATTTTCAATTCTGTTGTAGTAGTTAGTCTATCTATGCGATTCTGAGCTGTGCTGTGCTCTTATTGTAGCCAATGTTTTGTTCACATGTTTAGCCTGACACATGTAGCCTACATATTCTACTTGAATATGGTTCAGTATTGTTGTACTAGAAAAGTTGGAATAACTTTAATGTTATGGTGTTTGGAGGCACATAATGCCATTTGTTGTTGCTGTCTGTTGTTTGAGAAAGTACAGGCAGGACAAACCCTTTTGAAAGCACTTTAAGTACTACTTGAAAGAACAGTTCTAAGCCTTGACTGTTCTGTTTTATTGTAGGCTACACAGTTTAGTCAGGTCAGGTGTGTAGAAGCACTGTGAAACTTAAGCTTCATGCTTACTGTGTTTATGGAACGTAAAGTTGCATTTAAATAAAATACATTTGTTAAGTTGTTATTTGCATAGTCTATATTATGTGCTACTGAATCAACCTGAGGGCAAAGTATAGAGATGTTATGAGCTAAGGGCAGAATAGAAATGTTTATTTTTTTTAAGTTAGAGACATTTATATCAACATTTTAGACTACATTGATGCATTGGTAACGCGTCCCACATTGTCCCACACAAACATACTCTTTGTCCCACATTTGGCTAGTTGGGATCTGGTCACCCTAGTTTCATCCCAGTTTATATTTTTAAGAGCATCTCCAAAGCTTTGTTGCATGTTCTTTGGGATGAAGTTAAAGAAAGAGCAGTTTTTATTTGGGGCATTTAGGGACCGTTTTTTGTTTAGTTTCCGAGCGAAGAGAATAAAATTATAAGACCATTTAGCAAGTTGTAGGTTTTGGCAATTCTATCAGCTTTGTTTGCGAATAAAAGGTCTATCCTGGTTTGGGAGGTGTTAGTTACTCTGGTCGGTTGTTCAATTAATTGTATTAGATTATGGGCATCCATGGTTTGTTTAAGGTTTTTTCTATTTTGTTTATCATCCCAATTTACGTTAAAATCCCCTAAAAAATGGTCTCTTTGTTAGGATCACAGGATCTCAACAGGAGCTTTAACTGGTCATAGAAATCCACTTTAGCGGTTGGCTGTCTATAGAGGCAAATCAGAGAGAAAGACATTTCATTCGATAGGGTGATGTCTACACCAACACAATCAAAGTTTATCTGTTGACCATATAATCTCTTTGCAGGCAAGGGTGCTCTTAATGTAGAGTAATACACCCCCACCTTTACCCTTAATCCTGTCCTTCCTGAAGACATTGTATCCTGGCATGGATACAAGGGATTCTGGAGAGGACTGTTTCAACCAGGATTCTGATATACAGTAGCCTACCTAGACAATCAATGTTGGAGTTATGTAGGAGATGCTCCAGTTGTTCACGTTTGTTGCCAAGACTGCGAATGTTTAAATGTCCACACAAAAGTCCCTTTGGCTTGCGCCGTGGATCCCAGACAATTTTGGCTTGGTTAAGAGTACGAAACAGTTTTGAGCAGCGGTACTTATTTAAAGCTGGATTTCTGGGTTTTACCTCTGGTACACCAGGCCGTGGGGGCCCAGCCCGCGCCCGTCTAGTGGTGGCCGGACAGCCAGTCGTAGGCCGCGGGGGCCCAGCGCGCCCGTGTTGTTGTGGTGGCCGGGTGGTCAGACGTAGGCCGCGGGGGCCCAGCCCTCGCCCGTGTTGTGGTGGCCGGGTGGTCAGACGTAGGCCCCAGTAGGACCGGGGCATGGATGAATGTCCCCCGATAGCAGCAGGCACACAGAGATGATAAGTCCATTGTTCATATTTCCCTTTCCTATGAGCGGCCACCAAGCACCAAGGGAAGTGAAAGCCGCGGCCTGTCCGAAACCAAGGTGTTTGCCGGTGTGGTTGTTGTCCACTGGCTCGTCTGTGATGTAGAAATTAGGCATGTTTTCCATCGATTCGCCCACCACCCTCCTTCTAGTAGGCACTTTGATGTTTTTCAGCATCAATAGAATTAGTAGGATGGCGCAGAATTGCCAAGTACAGCGGGCTGGTGACATGGCTACGAACGCAGCCGCCATCTTGTTCTTCTGAGCCTGCTTAAACTGCAGCGCGTGACTCTCTGGAGGTGTGTGTGTGTGTGTGTGTGTGTGTGTGTGTGTCATGTGTGTGTGTATGTGTGTGTGTGTGTGTGTGTGTGTGCGTGCGTGCGTGCATGCAGAGCGCTCTCTAGGGAGGGAGAAGTGAAGCTGTGGGGTCATGTGACAATAACAATGGGCGTGGTAAACTATACACAGTTGGAATCAAAGTTTCCTGCATGTTGGTTTTGTATAATGATCTAGTCAGTTGTTTCTCTGGACACATTGATGTACATGTGTCTGTATTGTAGAGATAAATGAGAAACTGTGATCAAAACAGTCATTCTTCTACATCTATTTGTGTTCACTTCTTTAAAATTAAATTTATTTAACAATTCATCAGTTTGCTTGGGAAAGGACCCCTGGTGGTCCCCCTGGACCCCACATTGAGAACCACTGCTCTGGATTAAATTAAATTAAAAGAAAAACCTTAATTAGGGAAACTAAAGTAACAAAACATGACTACACAGTAAATGAGTAATTGTGCAGTTACGTGATGTCTGTCTGTCAGCATCACAGTCTCTCATCTTCTTCAACAGCTCTCTGGCTCCCTCTGCTGCTGACAACTGAACAAACTTTATTGCTTATTTCATATTTGATGTGCTCATATTCTGTTTTATTTCTCTGCTGAGTCCGAGCTGCAAAGATCTAATTTTAATCAATAAATCTATAATTGATGATTTAGTTTGAAGACTTCACACTCAACACAAAGCAAGTCAGCAGACGAGGAATATGAAGAGTGTTGCTGTTAAAGAGCCACGATCAGCAAAACTTCCCTGCATGATTCAAAGTTATAAAAACAATACAAAGTGCTGAGTGTTCAGTTTATAATTTAGTGCAAAAATGCTGCACAGTAGCAATGAAGTGCTACTACTGCATCAACTAATCAAGCTGCTTTCTGCCTTCCCTCAGTCATATCATGTCATGTCAAATATCATCTCAAGAAGTAACACATGGGCGTACACCACATGCTTAGTGAGAAAGACAGTGGTGTTTGGCAATAATATAAATAAATTAATAATTAAGTTTTATTTCTATAGCACTTTTCACATAGAGTTATAAAGTGTTTGACAGGGAATAAAACAAGTAAAAGCTAACAGGAATGTTTGACATTAATTGAAAACGGATTACAGAAGGATCAAATTGCAAGATGCAAGAGAGCAACAGGTAGAAACAAATTGTTTATCAAATATCAAATGAGTTGTGTGCATGATTTGGCTCGAATTCATTTCAACCAGTGAAGTGAAGCTTCTGTCCATTGGTCAGTCATAGAGTCTTGATTCTCATTGATTTCTTTCAAGACAGCATGTATGAACCTTTTTCAAGATTTTTTTCTCAGTTTGTGGATTGAATCCAGCAGCTTAACTGACTGAATAGAAAGTGAATTGACCCTTGACCCTGTGCCATGCGTCCAGGTTCAGCTCACCCTGACATCACTGTCTCCTGATTTCCCTCTAGATTAAGATGAAGCTCTTCCTCTTTTTGTAAACCAGGGCCTTTAGTGACTCAATAATAAGAGCTCTGTTTACACTCCTATGTTACAATGTTACAATTTACAGTGTTACAATGTTACAATTTACAGTGTTACAGTGTTACATTACAGTGTTACAATTTACAGTGTTACAGTGTTACAAGGTTACAAATTCACTTAGCAGACACTTTTATCCAGAGATACGTACATCTGATCTTTATACACCACAAGCAATGATCTAGTCAGAAGACAACTACATGAGGAAGTGCCATCATGAGGCCAAGCTTGAGTCTGAATGGACCCAGGTGTCACCAGGCAGCACAGAGTGCAGAGGATTTATTCATCATTCATGTCCCTCATTCATCATCATTCATGCTATTAACATTCATGTATCTATCATCCCTTTTTCATCCTTTCATCATTCATGCTCATCAAGTGTGAAGGTGTTGGTGAAAGAGCTGCAGGGTCTGGAGTCTCTTCTTAAAGATAGAGAGAGAGACTCAGCAGATCAGATGGAGTTTGATAAGTCATTCCACCACCAGGAAACTACAGAGGAGAAGAGTCTAGCTAGTGCAGTGGTGACCAATTTGGGGCCCGCGGGCCAAACTTGGCCCGCTCTTTTTTTTTTGGCCCGCCACGGATTTGGGGGTGATTTTTTATTTTTTTGCAGGCCAGGCCACCGGGCAGTTGCCCGACGTGCCCGATTATGCAGTCCGCGCCTGAATGGAGATGTCGGGACTCTTCTATCTACGATTAACGTTAATTTTGTGCAGCTGGTATTCTCTCTCCCCGACTCTATCACACGGGTGTGAGGCATTGCTATCTGAGGATTGATTGCTCCTGATTGGTTGGCTGAATCACCTGGTTGGGGGGTGAGCTCTGATATTTGATCCCTCCCCAGTCACTGGCTTTACACCAGCTCAGCAATATGGACAGATCATCATCACGGCAGTGGCACACTGACAAAAGAAAGTTTAGGACGGAGTGGCAAGACAAGTATTTTTTTACCGAAGTAAAGTCAACAGCGGTTTGTTTCATTTGCAGACAGAGAGTGGCTGTTTTGAAAGAGTACAATATACGTCGCCACTACGAAACTGATTTTCAAAGTACCTTGAGGATTTTTCAAGTTGTGAATTAAGTCAAATTTCTCTCTTGATTACAAAGGTGGAAAATACAACTGTTTTTAACTGGGTGTTTACTGATTAAATGTTTAAGGTCCCCACAAATGCAGATGTTTTTTTAAATATATATAACCAATTGCAAATTATTACAATTACCAAAAAGTAGATTATTATATTGAAATGTTATTTTAGATTTAGAATGTTAATTTTCTATCAAACACAATACATTTTAAAGGTCCCATTCCATCCAAAAGCTGTTTTTACTTGTAAATGCATATATACTGCTGTCAGCCCTCCCTGTAATGAGTGGTCACAAGCTCAGAACTGCCACAGTTGGATTTGTCCCTATCCAGCTTCCCCCTGCAGTCTCCTCCAAGCCACACCCCCAAATGCTTCGTTTGCCCAGAGGGGGATTGGGATGTCACGAGCTTCCTCACGCATACTGCGCGGGTCTCTCTCACACAAGCTACCTGCACCATTTTGTCTATAGCCACAAAATTAACACTTCTAGCTGGAGCGACGCCAACTGTACGTGATCCAGCAACTGCGGAGGTGCATTCGGTAAGTCTAGGCATTTTGAGATGTCCTCTTTAGCGTAGCAACGTTAAGTTAGCGATAGCGTTAGTTGTGGACACAACCTAGCGTGCTGGTCCACAGACGCTAATCTGATTGGGAGCCTGGGGCGGGCTCTCCCTCAGCGGCCAATGGGAACTGTTAGTTCTGAATATATTATAGAAACAGACCATTCTTGGGACGCAACGAGATGAGGAAGTGACAACTCCGTCACAACAAACGGGGTTGCTATATTTTCGACAAATTAATCCAGAATCATGTTTTATGGACCAGAGATGGACCAGAGACACACGTTTTTAAGAGGTTACAGCTGCACAAATTGGGACCTTTAATGTAATTCCACAACGTTTATTTTTGGCCCTCGGCCCTCCACCCAGATTGAGTTTTGGCCCTTCATGGGAAATAATTTGGGCACCCCTGAGCTAGTGACTTAGGGCCCTTTAGTGGCGGACATGCCAGGAGCCTTTCATTGGCAGAGTGTAGTGAGAGGTTGTATAGAGGGACTGGCTGGCATGACAAGGAGCTCAGTCTTAGAGAGGTTAAGCTGAAGGTGGTGTTCTTTCATCCAGGCAGAGATATCTGCAAGGCATGATGAGATCCACGCTGAGACACGTGGGCTCATGCAGGCAGGAATGATAGGGAGAGCTGGGTGTTTTCAGCAGAAAAGTGATATGAGAAGAGGTAGGACCTCAACCAGCAGAGGGCAGATCCTGAGATACCAAGCTCAGAGGAGGATTAGGTGGCTAACTGTGTCTGACAGATCTAGCAGCAATAGAGCCGAGGACTGACCAGCAGCTCTAGCCAAACGCAGTGACTCCATTACTTACCATGTAAAGAGATCTGAGTTGGTAGAAGCTCATCTTCTGCACGATGGCTTCTTCATATAACTCAACTTCTACACGCTGTTTAATCATAAATATCCAGATAGCTTCTTTTTACAATACCAATTGAAGACAGTGGATTACTTCATCTGTTAGAACAATTGGAATATGAGTTTACATACAACAAACCTAATGAGTGCCTAGTAAACCTTAAGAGACATTTGCAAGTAGATAACACAACTCATGTCTCACCATTAAACTTAAACATTGCTGTTCATTTGAACTAGCGGCTGTATATCCTAAACCTAAACTTCCTTTTACCTCTGCTCTTAATGTTGTCACTCTGTAACCATGGTAACCCTTGGTAATGCTTAGTAATCCTTGGCTATCAACGGTAAGCCATGGTAATTGTTGGTAAACTATTGGTAATCAATGGTAACATTTGGTGAACCATGGTAAACTTTGGTAACACTTGTCCCTCTGTGTCTCTTGCTACTTCCTTCCTGCCCCCCCCCCCACTTCCTGTCCCGCTAACCCAATCAAAAAACACCAAACCGTTGCAAAATGCTGCTTCCTGTGGTGGCGGCTGTCTTTGTTTTGGGTTTTGTCTGACTCTCTGCCCGCCTGACTGACCTACTGATTGGCTGACTGGCTCCCTGTGTGGTTGGTTGGTTGGTTATCTGGCTGGTTGATTGGTATCCCAGAGGGCGGCGATGTCTCTCCTGTCCGCCTGCCGTCCAACACCTGCCAGTGTTGTTGTTGTTTCACTCATGAATGTCTTTTCTTTTACATTTGTACTTTTTATCCACCTTATTTTTGAAGCCCGGCTGTCAAATGATTATGGGTGCAAGGTCCAGTCTAGAACGTGACTGATGCAGCTGGGTAATGTAGCCTACTTGGCCAAGAGTCTGCCTGCGGGCGACGCTCGTGCTCGGCGCATTTCCTCATCAAACTCTGTGAAAACAAAGTTGCTTGTCACGAAGAAATAACACTCGTTTGACGACTTATTTGAGGGAATGTAATAATAAATGGTTACAACCCCTGCTGAGAAGAAGCCCCCCGCCCCCCCCCCACACACCTCTCGAAGATGCTGGATTGATGACATGGAGGAGTGGTCTGGCATGAGAGTGGAGGAGCTGATCAGGGCGGTGAGCAACAGGCAGGAGTTGAGGAGATGTGTTTGTGATGTGCTCGACTCACCAGCGGGCAGTAGCCCCATGGAGATGAAGTCAAGTCAAAAAGGAATAAGACATGGATTAAACAAACAAGAAGAAACAGTGGATTCAAATGTGCGTTGTGCAGCGAGGAGCTCTGTTCCTCTGCCTCCTGAAGAACCATTCAAATCTTCCATATTAAAACTGTCCAGTCTCCATGCTTGGATGTGCAAATCAGGCTACAGGGAAATGATTGGATTGTCAGATTGATTGTCATTGTCTTTGTGCTGTCCTCTGTCTATGTACAGTATTCTCCATGAAGCCAACATGTACTGTATACTGTATATGTTTTGACATGAACATTTTCACATAATAATAGAGATGACGAGAAAAGTTACCTTTGTTTGGAACTTCAACACAGAGACATGATGACTATATAATAGCTGAACTGAAATGCTGCAGATTTGACTTGTTTCTCTTCTGATACCTTTGAACCATGATGCAGATCTAGTGTCACTCACATGTGTCTGTCTGAAATATTACGGTGATTCTTGAGAAAAGGACAAAACAACCCACCCACAGAAATAAGTCTTGTTTTTGTTAAATGTTAATAAATTCATGATAGAACAAGAATTTGCAATATCTGTGATCACATATACACATTTTGAAAAAGCAGGATGACAGAGGCAGCCCACTCTACTCTGTCTCTGCCACCCGGTGCATTTTGAAATCGCCCCTCCCCCCACTCCACTGCCCACTCTTAGCCAATAGAGGGTATGCATGTGATGTCACAGAGGCAGAAGTCACTGTGGGGTCACACCCACTGAGTCACAGCAAGACTGAGCTTGAATGCAGTAATCAGCCTAGATAACTGACACCTGCTGCTCAGGGAGGAACTTGACACTCATTTTGACACTCATTCCTGATTGAGGGGGCGTGTTCCAGTGGGTGGGCATACCCTCTATTGGCATGAACACAAACACACACCCCTCTCTCTCTCTCTCTCTCTCTCTCTCTCTCTTTCTCTCTCTCTCTCTCACACACACACACACACACACACGTAAAATATTAAAGTCGATAAAGATCTATTAGGTTTAGTAGCTCTAGGAAACCGAAGGTCTTCATTGTGGAGCAATAAGTATTTACATTTATTTCCAAGAGAGAGGAGAGGGTCGCAGCCAGTGTTGGGGGTAACTCATTACAAAAGTAAACACATTACACATATATGTATATAATATATGTACACATGTGTACATATATTACTTTTAGCAGTAACTCAGTAATATAAATTAGCAATATAATTTCAATAATAATATAGTATAATTGCCCAAGTAATTATAAGTATAATTTTTCTGGTGGCACTCTGTCATGGTTCAAATTATATCTAATGAACCGTGAGCAGTGTGTCATCATCAATAATGAAAAATCCTCATTTCTAAAGTGTGAAACAGGAATTCCTCAGGGATCGGTGCTGGGGCCGATACTCTTTAGTCTATACATTAACGACCTCCCTGACTCTTGTCCGGGCGCTGGTCTCCAGATGTACGGGGATGATACCGTGATCTATGCGTATGCAAAAACAGCCGCAACAGTTACTGAGCAACTGTCAAAGTATCTGGAGACAATCGCCTGTTGGCTTGAAAATTCCTGTTTGACACTTAATGTCAAGAAAACAGTGTCAATCTGCTTTTCGTCCGGAAGATGCCCCACATCAACTGACCTAGAATTAAAAATGAACAGCCAACAAATTGATCAAGTTCATGAGGTCAAATATCTTGGTCTAATGTTAGACCCCCACCTGAAATTTGACAAACATGTTAAAAAAGTCAGTAGAACTGTAAAGGCAAATCTGTATACATTTAGACTGATCCGAGATTGCCTAACTTTTGAGGCAGCTAAAATATTTCTGCACTCAATAGTTCTCTCACATTTTAGTTATTGTGTAACCTCATGGGCGCAGGCTAGTCCTACCTGTGATCAAACCCCTAGAGAGGCTGTACAACCGGTCACTGAAAATACTATGTAGGAGGCCGTTAAGATCGCACCACTGTCACATCCTGAGAGAGATGAAGATGCTAAGTTTTGACAACTACATTGCATTTGCCGACGCAAACCTTATCTGCAAGTGCCTGAATGGCCAGGCCCCTCAAGTTCTCTGTGACATGGTGCGACCGTTACAGGCCTCTGGAAGGTCTACTGCCACTTCAGGGAACTGTAAAGTGCCATTCCGGAAAACCTCATTTGGCCAGACATCCTTCTCGGTAAAAGGGGCAAAAATATGGAATGCACTACCATCAGATCTTAAAATGTGTGTGTGTGTGTGTGTGTGTGTGTGTGTGTGTGTGTGTGTGTGTGTGTGTGTGTGTGTGTACCATCAGATCTTAAAATGTCTACAGATTGCAAACATTTCAAAACTAAATTGAAGGGTTTCTTAAAGGATGGTCAATCATGTACTCATCTGTAAGGTGGGGAGATGTGTGTGTAGTATAGTTAATGATGAGCTAATTGACGTGTGTGTGTGTGTGTGTGTGTGTGTGTGTGTGTGTGTGCGTGTGCGTGTGCGTGTGCGTGTGCGTGTGTGCGTGCGTGCGTGCATGAAGGAAGTGTGGACGCTTGTGGGGTGAGTGGTGTGTGTGCGTGTGTATCTTTGTATACTTATTGTTTATACCCATGTGTAATTTACCGTGTATTGGATCTTTGTTTTTAACTTTTTTTCCTTTTTATAGGCCCGTCTAGGGACAAGCATTGGAAACTAGCAAAAGCTATAAATGCTATGATGTGCTGCATTGGATGACTGTATTGCAATTGTCTATGTTTAACACATTTGTCCCTATCAAATCATAATATAATAATATTATACCAGTTAGCTACTTTGTCAAGTAACACAAGTTACAAATTGATTTACATTACTTTTTTCTTTCTTTCTTTTTTATCAAAGCACATATTTAAATAAAGATACAATAATTTCCTACTCAAATTGTGTTTTTTTTAATGCAAATAACCACTATAGATGACAATAACAAAGGAAAAGAATAACATTTAGAATTTTGGTTTGTTTACACTGACTTCAAGACAGTTGACATTATTTTTCGGCATGGTTCCGGGCCAGCGATGTCATTCTGCTGCTGCTGCTGCTGTTTTGGTGAAAGTAATGCAAAAGTTGTGTAATAAGTAACAAGTTACTCTACACAGACAGTAATATTGTAAAGTAGGCTAACTTACTACTTTCAAATGAAAGTAACTAGTAATATTTAGTATATTACATTTTGAAAGTAACTTGCCCAACACTGACAGACAGTAATATTGTAAAGTAACGAATTACTTTCAAATGAAAGTAACTAGTAATATGTAGTACTAGGCTATATTACATTTTGAAAGTAACTTGCCCAACACTGGTCGCAACAGTTCTTAAATGTGACTCCCCTGTCACAAATCGCACGTCCTTGTGCTGCCAAAGATGATATAAGGAGAAGATAGGGATACACCTAAAACGACTGTCTCCGAGCGTAACTGCCACTGGCAAAAATGATGGCTTGTATCTTTGTTTGTCAATGTATGAGATACAACTGGAAAATCAATTGAATAGTAGTTTTTATCTGATACAAACAGCCATTGACATCAATATTTCATGTGTGCCATTTGCTTTTCTCTTTGAACTAATTTAGTTCGCCGTGAGGCAGAAATTTGAACTGGTTTCCAATATTTCCGACGGCATTTGAAGGCAGCTTAAACAAACGCGGAAGTAAGCGACGCCTCAAATCTCTCTCCCTTTCGTGTGTTTAGGTCTCTGGTGATGCTAAAGCAGAGAGACTCGTCGTCTGTCTGTCTTTACCTGGAATGGATATAGAGGAGGCTTATCAAGTTGTTGGCGAGTTTGGAGCGTATCAGAAGCGGGCAGTAGCTGGACTCGTGTTGCTACAGGTCAGACACATTCAAACAGGTTTTATTCGGGAGCAGCAAGGAGCTAGATCTGTCTGAGTTCCAGTGACATGACGACAAACAGATCGTTAATACCAGCAGCAATACGTGGCTGTAAACCTCTGCAGGGGGTTGGGTTAGCTTAGCTTAGCTTGTTTGGACTTTAGACCCAAGCAGCAGTCTCTTTTCACCCAACCACAGCTCACAGTGTGGCTTAACGCTGAGCAGCACTGACATTTTAACTAGTCTTCTCTAGACTCTTGGGGACCCGCACTTCAAGCTCCGTAAAAACAACAACGTTTTGTTTATCTCAAATGTACACACATGACATGATAGAACACAGCTGAAGATATTTTAGGAACCGGCAATAACTACCCTTCTTTTATTTATTGGTGGTGATGATGATGATGATGATGATATTATTATCATCCCCAATGGCCAAGGGCCAGCGTGCTCTCATATACCCGGGTTGAAGTAGTAGTAGCGTTAGTTAGTAGTCAAGTCACACTACCTCCCCCGCAGTCTTGGACATGGCTGTAGGAGGGAATCGAACCCGGGTATTGTTTTCTGTCTCACTTGATCATAAGTTGAACATGCTAACCAGTCGGCCATGGAGACAGGCCCGCAATAACTACTCTTCACTTGGGCGTGCAGCTGGTGTACCAAACAACACTGACTTCAATAACGTTGCATTGTAACTTTATGAATGGTTCTCTTCTGACGTCCAGCAAAATACACAGACAGGGACGAACACTATCAACCACTTCTAAAAGTTGAGGTTTATTGAAAGTAAAGAGCTGCCTCTTGGACCTCCATAAATATGCCGAATATAGCACAACACCCTGTACCAGTCGCAAATAAAAACGGTATGTTTGCACGTTTAGTCAGTGATAATAAAGCTATGTCTTAAACGTCCAGATTTTTGAATGGAGTTTGGCATACTGCGCTGCACGATCTAAGGCTAAGATGGCATCCTGCGAGTTTTTAAACAGCGTCCGGAAGTCATATTTGCACATTATGACGCTGATTGCCTGGACTTTCTGACATCTCTTATTGGTATGGTGACTGCATGCAATAGCCTACCATTAGGCTACTTACCATAAGCTGCACTAACACAATGTAAACACAGCAGCAGCTTTAACTAGTCAACATAGTAAAAACACATTCATTGGGTTTGATTTATTGTGTCTATATTTGATTTTAATCTGTATACCATGGATTGACAATGGTCAGGGACTCTGTTTAGTGTCACCATGTGGTCCAGACTATTAAATGGGTATTAAGTATTCGTACTAACAATCAAGATACAATACAAGACACAACCCAGCAAACATAGTCAAGACCGCAATGTCACCGAACTGTATAATTTAAATTTCAGTTGGTCGCAGACCCAGAAAGGTAGGAGGTGGCCGGTGTTGTGCCAAAAACTGATTGCCTGCCAAAAAGTGATTACTGTCAAATAGCCCATCCATAAACCACGTTTATTATAGTCTAGTTTCCAAATAGGCCTAAACAAGGATATCACGTTTTGGCAGGGAGTTGAGTTGAGTAAACTTTATTATCCCCGAGGGGCAATTAGTTGCACAGCCAGCCGTACACGTAAAAAAAAGTCACTTTTTGGCACAACACCAGCTGCATGTTGTACAACAGTTTCCTGAAGACTGTCTCTTACAAAACAAGAAATATATTGCTGTGAAAACACGACATGTAGGTGTCTTTTGTGTTTTTGTTGAATAAAATGTGTTTTTTCATTATTATTTTTTCTGATTCCCCCCATTTTCTCCCCATTTGTACTTGGCCAATTTCCCCCCTGCTGCCCCGGTCGCTGCTCTACACTCTGCCGATCTGGGGAGAGCCGTAGACTAGCACCATGCTTCCTCTGACACATGTGCAGTTGCAGCCGCTTCTTTTCACCTGACAGTGGGGAGCTTTACATACATCCATGATCTCGACCCGCTCGCAAATACGCGAATGTTTTGTTTTTTTCCCAGCTAGGCATTGCCTTTCTCCTGCACTGCCTCTGATTGGACAGTACACATATCCTTTGTAGCAAGGCGGGTTCTGACTGGATAAGATGATTAGGCTAAGCCAATCAGTGACAGAGTGGGGCATAGTTGTGGGGCGTTGGCTTCGGACGACCGGTGTGCAGAGCCGTGGGGTGTCCAGAGTAGATTTTCAAAGTAAAAGCTTATATGCAGAGTGAGTCGTGTTATTGTACAGTAACTTAATGACATTTTTCACGACATAACTCTTATTTTTGAAGGAGCGGCGGGCAAATTTCAAAATATACATAGAGGAAACCCTGGAATTTATTTATTTGGCATATTTCCAAGTCCAACCGGCCAATTGAGCCAACAACCCTTTAATTTTAAAATACCGGCTAATAGCCGGCAATTACCGGCTAACGGAATCCCTGGTTGCTGCTTGGTTTGTCCAGATGAGAACGATGACCTTTGAACTCTGGGGGCACCAAATAACGATGCCGAGTGACCGAGTCCCCTAACAAGAGAACTGTGGTTAATTCCACCCACTACAGTGTGTGTGTGTGTGTGTGTTTCTCATGTGTATTAATGTGTGTCTGTGTGTGTGTGTGCGTTACAGGTGTACATGGCCTGTCAGTCCATGCTGATCGTGCTAGTTGGAGCAGTGCCTCAGTACCAGGAGCAGGACGGAGGGTTGTCCAGCCAGCAGGAGGTGCTGCAGAGCACCAGCTTCACCCACGACCAGGACTCCATCGTCACGGAGGTGAGACCCAGCACCTGGACTTCCCAGCACCTGCAGACTCTTAGCAGACTTTGCGGGAGCATTCCTGGGAAGGCTCCAAATCCACTCTTCATCCAGTCCACACGGGGCCCCAGGCAGACTTTCTGCAGACTTCCAGAGAGTCGGCTTCGGGTGCAGACGTCACCACGCGTCACTGATTTAATTACCCACAATTCATTCATTGCAAGATGGACGTGACATTGTTGTTTTTCTAATAGAGTACCGCAGGGATGACATCTTTTTGTAGGCCAACCCAGAAGTTAGCATCGCCTGGTTCCCTCGTTTGGAAGTTAATTTTTGTATGGGGATTTTGGTTACATGGATTTTTGTATGGGGATTTTGTTACATGGATTTTGTATGGGGATTTTGGTTAGCTGAATTGTTGTATGGGGATTTCGGTTAGATGGATTTTTGTATGGGGATTTTGGTTACATGGATTTTTGTATGGGGATTTTGGTTAGCTGAATTTTTGTTTGGGGATTTTGGTTAGATGGATTTTTGTATGGGGTTTTTGGTTAGATGGATTTTTGTATGGGGTTTTTGGTTAGATGGATTTTTGTATGGGGTTTTTGGTTAGATGGATTTTTGTATGGGGTTTTTGGTTAGATGGATTTTTGTATGGGGTTTTTGGTTAGATGCCTGAAATAAGGTCTGTGGTTAACAAACGTTTATGAAACTGCAATCTTTGTGTTCAGCAAGATCATCTTCACAAATGAACACCACTTTTCAGATTTTTGTAAATTGCATTTATGCTTCAAACATCATAAATGTGGTGTTTATTTGTGAAGATTATCTTGCTGAACACAAAGGTCTCATAGATTTCATACATTTAACCACAGATCTCATTTCAGGCATCTCGCCTAAATCCCCATACAAAAATTCATCTAACCAAAACCCCCATACAAAAATCCATCTAACCAAAACCCCCATACAAAAATCCATCTAACCAAAACCCCCATACAAAAACCCCATTGACTTCCAGGCGAGGGAACCAGGCGATGCTAACTTATTATGAATGTGTAAAGCAATGACTTTATTAAAACATGACTTGACTTATGTAGGCCAGCATCCAACCACATCATGACACAGTAAGCAAAGTGCATTTTAGTATCGTAATCTTTAAGTGATGATAGCCTATAAAAGCTGTGTAGTGTAATGCCAAATAGCTAGGCTATGAAAAATGGCAGAAAAACAAACAAAAAGAAAGTGTGCATGGTTGTAGTTGTCGCGTTGCCACAGCAACGAGTGAAACAGACTTGAGGTCTGTCTATCAGCCTAGCAGTCTCTTGACCTCGCAGACTTGACGTGATGACATTGAACACTAGGGTCGGGCATCGAGAACTCGTTCGTTGCAAAATTCTGACAGGTCCTCACAGGTCAAAATTGACACAGGTGTGTGTATGTGTGTGTGTGCGTGTGTGTTCCTCAGTGGTTCCTCATCAAACAGCAGGCCTATAAGGTGCACCTGGCGGGCTCTCTGTTCTTCGTGGGGGTTCTGGTGGGCAACGTGGTGTTCGGCCCGCTGTCCGACAAGATCGGCAGGAGACCCGTCTTCCTGACAGGTGAGGAGGGTGCTGGTTGTTGTGGTTTATTTTCTTATTTTTATTATGGAAAATTCACGTTTTCTTTTCAATAGCTTCCATGTAATGTGATGCAGTCACTCTAGCACTGAAATCCAATACAAAGACGTGTGTGTCTCCTATTTGTTCAGTGTAGTAAATCATTTCTGGTATAGATTCAGAGTCACCGCATCACATTACATGGAAATTATATGATGGGTCGTTGAAAAGTTTTGAAATTTTATTCATGAAAATGTGTGTGAAACGGAACGCTTCACGATGACCTGTGTGGGCGGGGCTAGAGAACCGCTGACGGCGAATGAAGGAGAGGATAGTGACTGGAAATGAGTAACGTAACATGTAGGAAATGACATGTGGGGGCTCGTGCTGAGGGCAAAGTGGCTTCATCAGAAGAGGAAATGGCAACATTTCAGCACAGACCCCTGGTGGCTGCTCCACCTAGGGAGAGCCGTAGACTAGCACCATGCTTCCTCCGACAATATTCACAGCCCATTGCTAAAATGGTATGTGTGCGCCCCAACTATTTCCCTGTTGTTACACTACTCTGTGAAGAGATCATCCTCCATGCATGTCCAAACTTGTGCGCAAAGCAGCTAGCTAGCAAACATGCCATAAAGCAACTAGCTAGCAAACGCCATGAATGGCTCAAAAACGTCCAGTTTCTGTCGTTCCAGAATCCACATTCAGGTTTAGGGGAGCCTGGTTGTGACCAAAGGCAGAAAGAGGCCCAGCCCAAACACCGGCTGTTTGTATGGATTTACTTGTATGTCCGCAGATCCACCTTAGCCACAATGTTGTCTTTGTGGTGCAAAGAACGTGCACGAGTGGGGGGGGGGGGTTCACTATATAGTAGACCAGCGTTTCTCAACTGGTGGGTCGCGGGGCCGTTTTTATTGGGTCGTGGACATTGGCCCATTTTTTTTTTTTTTTTTTTTTTTTTTTTTCATATTTCATTTGAGTTAAATTCAGATTATTGAAACTGGATTAGCCTGACCAGTTTTACTTGTTTAACAAGCTGAAGCATATGCTCTGCCTGTAATTCAAGCGAAGTCTGCCTTTTCATTTCATATTTAATTTTAGTTCAATTCAGATGATTGAAACTGGATTAGCATGGCCCCAGTTTAATTAAAAGTTATGACCAGTTTAACTAAAAAGCATATAGCCTGCCTGTGATTCAAGAAAAGTCTGCCTTTTTATTTCATATTAGTTAAATTCAGACTATTGAAACTGGATTAGCATGACCAGGTTAACTTGTTTTATTATTATTATTATTATTAACTTGTTTAAAAACATATAGGCATGTAATTCAAGATAAGTCTGCCTTTTATTTCATATTTCATACAGTTCAAATAAGACTTTCTGAGCATGACCAGTTTGACTTGCCTGTAATTCAAGTCTGCCTTATTTCAATTGGTTTTTAGCCCTAGTTGCACTTCTGTTGCACTTTTTTGTTCATTTGAGGTTTATAACAGTGCATGAAGGCATTGTGTATTAAATTAATGCGCTATTTTTTGTGCAATAAATTTGAGTGGTTTAAAAAAAAATCAGAAATTTGGGTCGCGACTTCATGACAAGGAAAATAGTGGGTCCTGAGGCTACACCAGTTGAGAACCACTGTAGTAGACCCTTCTCACAGGGGACATTTTGTGTCGAAAAAGGCAGGGAAAACACAGGTGCAAGCAAAACACTAATGAGGGTTTCAAACTTCCATGATTGGAATGTGGAAACCCTCATTAGTGTTTTGCTTGCACCTGTGTTTATTCTGCCTTTTCGACACAAAATGGCCCCCGTGAAAAGGGTCTATTGGCATGACAAAACAGCTCAAGAGGTACATAAGACAAAAAAGGTTGGGAACCACTGCTTAACACTCTCTCTCTCTCCCCCCCCTCTCTCCCCCTTCTCTTTCTCTTTCTCTCTCTCTTGCCCCCCCCTCTCTCTCTCCACCTCTCTCTCTCCCCCTTCCTCTCAATCTCTCCCCCTTCCTCCCTTTCTCTCCCCCTTCCTCTCTCTCTCTCTCTCCCCCTTCCTCTCTCTCTCTCAGCTCTGTTTTTCGAGGTGTTGTTTGGTTATGTCACAGCCTTTGCTCCCAGTTACGAGGTGTTCGCCGTGTCTCGGCTGCTGGTGGGGATGATGAACGGAGGCATGGGTCTGGTCTGCTTCGTCCTCACTCAGGAGTACGTGGGCAAGTCCTACTGGGCCATGACCGGTATGACACACACCGCCTCAGGGAGGGAGGGAGTGTCGCCCCCTGGTGGTGGGGATGAGACCTATCCAAATGAACTTATTCATGTTCATAGTTCACAATTTTGAACTACAGATCCTTTCCAAAAAATTAGAATATCATGGAAATAACATGGATAACCGTGGACTTCAGCAGGAAGTCAGGAAGTAACACAGGTGCGAGCATGAACACGAATGACTGTTTCCAACTTCCAATCCATTTATGCGTTCCAGTGCTGGGGCCCTCATGAATGTTTTGCTTGCACCTGTGTTATTTCCTGCCTTTTAGACACAAAATGGCTGCTGTGAAAAAGGCGGAGTATGGTAATTGCCGATGGCATGGAAGGTTCCAGAGACTTCCGCCTTGTTACTGTGTTGTGGCATGGATGATGTGGAAAATCCAGTCACCTGACACAGCCTGGTACTTCAAATGTAGCTACTGCCATCTTGTGGCACTTGTACGTTACTACATTATATCACAGGCACCAGGACAACTTTGATGAACATGAAGCTGACGTGTGATTTCTAACCCCACATAGGATAAGCAATAACCACGCCCTGTGGCGCTGGGATTGGCCAGGAGCATTGAAGCTTGGGACTAAAGCACCTGGGGTTTTTCATCTTTTAAAATAAAGATGTTTAAAAAACTATTGCTTGTTACATTTTCAGTGCTGTACCTTTTCTCTGGGTAAGAATTGAGCTTGAAATTAACGATATGATACATTATATTATATGAGCTATGAACGTGAACACAACACCGTTTATATTATTGCATGTTTTTGTAGATTGTGTACATTGTACAATTATTATACTTATTATTATTATTATGCTAAGGAAGGTAGGTGACCATAATTAATTTCAATGTCCGCTCTCTATGTCCGCTCTCGAAATCGTTGTCCGTTCTCAAGAGCTATAGAGAGCCGCAGTAACGAGTCCGGAAATCATCGATGCTAACAGCCCTGGTTCAACACAGTTTTCGCCTATGGGAGTTTTGAATGGGTTTTTGGCGCGATGCTTCTAATAATCTCTCTGGGCAACGCTGGCTTAATCAAACGCGAACCAGTGTTTAGTAACATCATCTTCACACACGAGGACCACTTTTACGAGTTTTGAAGCTTTTACTTGCCGTTAAAAGGACGGCTAGCTAGCAAACGGCTAAATGAGACTACACTTTTGAGTCGATGGGGATATATACGTCAATAACGTCACCACTTCAAAGGGCGAACACGGAAATTCTCTTTCCCTCACCTGGTTCAGCCCGTTCATCCCGGGGTAATCAGTGCACACATCAACAACAGTCCAGGTTGAGTGCTGACGTGACGTGGAGCCTATGCGACAGTGTGTAGTTCTGGATTAGCTTAGCTGGAGCATTTTACCTCTAGGGCTCGCATTTACGCTTCAAAACTCATGAAAGTGGTCCTCATGTGTGAAGATTATCCCGCTGAACCTTGGTTCGCGTTTGATTAAACTTGCGTTGCCCAGATACCTTATTTGAAGCATCACGCCAAAAACCCATTCAAAAATCCCATAGACAGAAACAGTGTTGAACCAGGAAGTTCGGGACTTCCGCATTCAGCCTACAAAAATACGTCATCCCTGCGGCTCTCTATTCAGTTGGTTCATGAAATCGCTGGGCTGCGTGCCCTCCAGTGTTGCTCCTGGCCAATCCCGGCGCCACAGGGCGTGGTTATTGCTTATCCTATGTGGGGTTAGAAATCACGCGAAGCTGACACCTTCACTTTGTTTAGTGTGTAAGAACCAATCAGATGTCTTCGGAAGAGAAAGTGGTTCGCACTCCTAGAAGAAATACATTTTCCAAGACTGTTTAGTGTTTCCCATAGGATTTAGTGAGACTGGTGGGTGGACCACCCCGGACCCTGTACTGAAGTCCGCCAGAAGAAAATGTTGTACATGTCAAAGTTAAAGGTCCCTCTTTGTGTAAAAGAAGATGTCCTTGCTTTTTTGATAATGAAGGACTTGGGCGAGCTATAAACGTCATGGAAATCTCAACACCCAGATGAAACCACATCAGCAATGTAACGAGGAAAAATGCCTTCAAACGAGCCGTTTTGACTTCCGTGATTTTGTGACATCACAAAGTGACACTCATTTAAGTTGCCCACTTACGCCTGGGACACACCACAAACGTCTCCATCGCAGCACGTCACGGAAGCGTGGCGATAGCTGTGTACTACACGTCTATGAAGCATGACGATAGCTGTGTAGTACACTGCTATGAAGCATGATGATAGCTGTGTACTACACGTCTATGAAGCATGACGATAGCTGTGTACTACACGTCTATGAAGCATGACGATAGCTGTGTACTACACGTCTATGAAGCATGATGATAGCTGTGTACTACACGGCTATGAAGCATGATGATAGCTGTGTACTACACGTCTATGAAGCGTGATGATAGCTGTGTACTACACGTCTATGAAGCATGACGATAGCTGTGTACTACACGCTATGAAGCATGACGATAGCTGTGTACTACACGTCTATGAAGCGTGATGATAGCTGTGTACTACACGTCTATGAAGCGTGATGATAGCTGTGTACTACACGTCTATGAAGCATGACGATAGCTGTGTACTACACGCTATGAAGCATGATGATAGCTGTGTACTACACGCTATGAAGCGTGATGATAGCTGTGTACTACACGTCTATGAAGCGTGATGATAGCTGTGTACTACACGCTATGAAGCGTGATGATAGCTGTGTACTACACGTCTATGAAGCGTGACGATAGCTGTGTACTACACGTCTATGAAGCATGAAGATAGCTGTGTACTACACGTCTATGAAGCATGATGATAGCTGTGTACTACACGTCTATGAAGCATGATGATAGCTGTGTACTACACGCTATGAAGCGTGATGATAGCTGTGTACTACACGTCTATGAAGCATGAAGATAGCTGTGTACTACAGGGCTATGAAGCGTGATGATAGCTGTGTACTACACGTCTATGAAGCATGAGGATAGCTGTGTACTACACGGCTATGAAGCATGATGATAGCTGTGTACTACACGTCTATGAAGCGTGACGATAGCTGTGTACTACACGGCTATGAAGCGTGACGATAGCTGTGTACTACACGTCTATGAAGCGTGACGATAGCTGTGTACTACACGTCTATGAAGCATGAAGATAGCTGTGTACTACACGTCTATGAAGCATGATGATAGCTGTGTACTACACGTCTATGAAGCGTGATGATAGCTGTGTACTACACGTCTATGAAGCATGATAGCTGTGTACTACACGTCTATGAAGCGTGATGATAGCTGTGTACTACACGTCTATGAAGCGTGATGATAGCTGTGTACTACACGTCTATGAAGCATGATGATAGCTGTGTACTACACGTCTATGAAGCGTGACGATAGCTGTGTACTACACGTCTATGAAGCGTGACGATAGCTGTGTACTACACGTCTATGAAGCGTGACGATAGCTGTGTACTACACGGCTATGAAGCGTGACGATAGCTGTGTACTACACGGCTATGAAGCGTGATGATAGCTGTGTACTACACGTCTATGAAGCATGATGATAGCTGTGTACTACACGTCTATGAAGCATGATGATAGCTGTGTACTACACGTCTATGAAGCATGACGATAGCTGTGTACTACACGTCTATGAAGCATGATGATAGCTGTGTACTACACGTCTATGAAGCATGATGATAGCTGTGTACTACACGTCTATGAAGCATGACGATAGCTGTGTACTACACGTCTATGAAGCATGACGATAGCTGTGTACTACACGTCTATGAAGCATGATGATAGCTGTGTACTACACGTCTATGAAGCATGATGATAGCTGTGTACTACACGTCTATGAAGCATGACGATAGCTGTGTACTACACGTCTATGAAGCGTGACGATAGCTGTGTACTACACGTCTATGAAGCGTGACGATAGCTGTGTACTACACGTCTATGAAGCATGATGATAGCTGTGTACTACACGGCTATGAAGCGTGATGATAGCTGTGTACTACACGTCTATGAAGCATGATGATAGCTGTGTACTACACGTCTATGAAGCGTGACGATAGCTGTGTACTACACGTCTATGAAGCGTGATGATAGCTGTGTACTACACGGCTATGAAGCGTGATGATAGCTGTGTACTACACGGCTATGAAGCGTGATGATAGCTGTGTACTACACGTCTATGAAGCGTGAAGATAGCTGTGTACTACACGGCTATGAAGCGTGATGATAGCTGTGTACTACACGTCTATGAAGCGTGAAGATAGCTGTGTACTACACGGCTATGAAGTGTGATGATAGCTGTGTACTACACGTCTATGAAGCGTGAAGATAGCTGTGTACTACACGGCTATGAAGCGTGATGATAGCTGTGTACTACACGTCTATGAAGCGTGAAGATAGCTGTGTACTACACGGCTATGAAGCGTGATGATAGCTGTGTACTACACGTCTATGAAGCGTGATGATAGCTGTGTACTACACGGCTATGAAGCGTGATGATAGCTGTGTACTACACGGCTATGAAGCGTGATGATAGCTGTGTACTACACGTCTATGAAGCATGATGATAGCTGTGTACTACACGGCTATGAAGCGTGATGATAGCTGTGTACTACACGGCTATGAAGCGTGATGATAGCTGTGTACTACACGGCTATGAAGCGTGATGATAGCTGTGTACTACACGTCTATGAAGCGTGATGATAGCTGTGTACTACACGTCTATGAAGCGTGAAGATAGCTGTGTACTACACGGCTATGAAGCATGAAGATAGCTGTGTACTACACGTCTATGAAGCGTGACGATAGCTGTGTACTACACGTCTATGAAGCGTGAAGATAGCTGTGTACTACACGTCTATGAAGCGTGATGATAGCTGTGTACTACACGTCTATGAAGCGTGATGATAGCTGTGTACTACACGGTTATGAAGCATGATGATAGCTGTGTACTACACGCTATGAAGCATGATGATAGCTGTGTACTACACGGCTATGAAGCGTGATGATAGCTGTGTACTACACGGCTATGAAGCATGATGATAGCTGTGTACTACACGTCTATGAAGCGTGACGATAGCTGTGTACTACACGTCTATGAAGCATGATGATAGCTGTGTACTACATGTCTATGAAGCATGATGATAGCTGTGTACTACACGCTATGAAGCATGATGATAGCTGTGTACTACACGGCTATGAAGCGTGACGATAGCTGTGTACTACACGTCTATGAAGCATGATGATAGCTGTGTACTACACGTCTATGAAGCGTGAAGATAGCTGTGTACTACACGCTATGAAGCGTGATGATAGCTGTGTACTACACGCTATGAAGCGTGACGATAGCTGTGTACTACACGTCTATGAAGCATGAGGATAGCTGTGTACTACACGGCTATGAAGCATGATGATAGCTGTGTACTACACGGCTATGAAGCATGATGATAGCTGTGTACTACACGTCTATGAAGCGTGACGATAGCTGTGTACTACACGTCTATGAAGCATGAAGATAGCTGTGTACTACACGTCTATGAAGCATGACGATAGCTGTGTACTACACGCTATGAAGCATGATGATATCTGTGTCGTACACGGCTATGAAGCATGATGATAGCTGTGTACTACACGGCTATGAAGCATGACGATAGCTGTGTACTACACGTCTATGAAGCATGATGATAGCTGTGTACTACACGCTATGAAGCATGATGATATCTGTGTAGTACACGGCTATGAAGCATGATGATAGCTGTGTACTACACGGCTATGAAGCATGACGATAGCTGTGTACTACACGCTATGAAGCATGATGATATCTGTGTAGTACACGGCTATGAAGCATGATGATAGCTGTGTACTACACGGCTATGAAGCATGACGATAGCTGTGTACTACACGTCTATGAAGCATGATGATAGCTGTGTACTACACGCTATGAAGCATGATGATATCTGTGTAGTACACGGCTATGAAGCATGATGATAGCTGTGTACTACACGTCTATGAAGCGTGATGATAGCTGTGTACTACACGGCTATGAAGCATGACGATAGCTGTGTACTACACGTCTATGAAGCATGATGATAGCTGTGTACTACACGGCTATGAAGCATGATGATAGCTGTGTACTACACGTCTATGAAGCATGACGATAGCTGTGTACTACACGGCTATGAAGCGTGATGATAGCTGTGTACTACACGTCTATGAAGCGTGAAGATAGCTGTGTACTACACGTCTATGAAGCATGACGATAGCTGTGTACTACACGTCTATGAAGCGTGACGATAGCTGTGTACTACACGTCTATGAAGCATGATAGCTGTGTACTACACGTCTATGAAGCATGATAGCTGTGTACTACACGTCTATGAAGCATGATGATAGCTGTGTACTACACGTCTATGAAGCGTGATGATAGCTGTGTACTACACGTCTATGAAGCATGATAGCTGTGTACTACACGTCTATGAAGCGTGACGATAGCATAGCTATACCAGGCTGTGATACCATACCTTATAACACTCTAACACGGCATGATAAAAAGTAACATGAACTTCTGCTCCACTCCAAAAAGTTCATGTTGCTTTTCTATCATGCTGTGTTAGAGAGTGTTATAAGGTATGGTATCACATACCTTATACATGTTTTATGCCATTAAAAATAGCATGAATAGGACCTTTTAAATATATCAATTCTGGTGCACTTTGAGAGCAAAATTAACAAATTAGACTATGGTGAGAGAAATTATGCCACCATTCATGTTAGAAGAGAAAATAAAATATTGCTTTGAAAATTTAGAAAAATCATGGCGAGCTTTATTCTGATTCTGTTGACGATCGCGTGTGTGTGTGTGTGTGTGTGTGTGTGTGTGTGTGTGCGTGTGCGTGCGTGCGTGCGTGCGTGCGTGTGTGTGCGCACGCGTCTTCCAGGGACATTGACCAACATGACGTTTGCAGTGGGCATCGCTCTGTTCGCAGCGCTGGGTTACTACATCCGGCCATGGAGGAACCTCGCCACGGCCGCCAACTCGCCCGGCGTCTTCTTCTTCCTGCTGTGTGTGTGAGTAGCAACCCATAGAGTAGCATCCTCTTCCTGCTGCTGTGTGTGTGTGAGTAGCAACCCATAGAGTAGCACCCTCTTCCTCCTGCTGTGTGTGTGTGAGTAGCAACCCATAGAGTAGCATCCTCTTCCTCCTGCTGTGTGTGTGAGTAGCAACCCATAGAGTAGCATCCTCTTCTTCCTGCTGTGTGTGTGAGTAGCAACCCATAGAGTAGCATCCTCTTCCTCCTGCTGTGTGTGTGTGAGTAGCACCCTCTTCCTCCTGCTGTGTGTGTGAGTAGCAACCCATAGAGTAGCATCCTCTTTCTCCTGCTGTGTGTGTGTGAGTAGCAACCCATAGAGTAGCGCAGGAATGAGACCTGAAGTAGCACGTTTTAGGACTTCTGAAGCGTAAAATGCGATTTTCAGAAAACTTAAAAGTGGTCCTCGTTTGTGAAGATGATCTTGCTGAACACAAACTTCTCTGTTTCATAAACGTTTGTTAACCACAGACTTTATTTCATGCATTTAACAGAAATCCCCGTACAAAAATTCCATGACCTTTTCCTCGTAGGAACCAGCAGCACAGGAACTTCTGAGTAAGCCTGCAGGAATACGTCATCCCTGTGGTACTCAATTCATTACTCCTCTCCTCTCCTCTCCTCTAGGACTCTTCCAGAATCTCCTCGTTGGTTGTATTCTCAGGGTCAGACGGAGCGCGCTGAGGAGGTGAACATGTTAATATATTCTACTTTGGGCTGGTATAATATCTGAAGGTAATATTTGTTCTTATTGTCCCCAGGGTTCCTACACAGGTCTGGCAAGTCTGGAAAAGTATAAAAAATGAATGTGATGATTTCCAGGTCTTGAGTAGTTTGTGAATTTGAAAAATGTCTGGAAAAGTCTAGAAAAATGTTCAGGTTCAGGGTTCGATACACATAATTCTAGCTTTTATGTTGTTGTAGACCAACTTTGAGTGCAGTTTTTTGATGTGAAGAAGAATGTTCAGATCGAGGGATGCTCTTATTACCCAACCGCTGTCAGCAGCATTATGCCAAATACCCACCAAAATCATATCCATGGGATAGGAGGAGAAGGGGGACCTATATTAGATACATTTTAATTATAGGGGCATCACGGTACGTGAAACGACACGACGAATACGTCAAATCCAGAAGCACCTAAACGCTGTTTGAACGCCATTGAATTGAATTAAACGCCACAGAAGAAGTGGCTAAACGTTACATAACACTGACAAAGCTGTTAACTTGTAAACAAGCAACTTACACCACGTGGGATGACAAGCAAGATGCGGTGAGGAAGAGGGGATGACTCCTTGTCATGTTCCAATAATCCATTAGATGACCGAACGTAATCATTATGGTAAACAAAACTCGCATCCAATAACGTTAAGGCGCTGACAGGGTTCTTTCCGTACTTACTGGGAAAGACAGTGGGGGTATTATATCTTTCAACAGTAACTACAACTTCTTACTACATAAATAAACAAACGGAAACAAGTATAAAACAAATGATTGGTCTTTACTGAATGATCTCAGTCATTACAGCATTGTAGTAGTAAGTTAGTAACAGGCTTGCTGTCAATCTTAACGTTGTTCTTCTGCCGTTTTGTTCTTCTTCTACTGAACATGTAGGTATTTTGACGTTGACTAAAGAAATACTGCCGCCTAGTGGCCGCTTTTAGATAGGATTCCAAATTAGTGCTTAAATCAAACATCAATAGCAAATGCTACATAAAGCAAATACAACAGGGGGAGGGGTTGGTGCACTCTGTTTACAAACTTGTGTACAATAAAGATTTAAAGCAGCTACGAGCAAGATTTTCGATTGTTATTAAACAGTATAATTACAATATTGATGCATCACATCTTACCTATAATAGTAGCTGAAACCAAAGCCGTGTGAATCGGAGATTACTCTCTTGATGATTATTAAGTCTGTGTCTGTCTAAACTCGCGTCACCAGGGGGCTCTCTCTCTCTCTCTGCCTACCGGCGGACCGGATAAACCCGGAAGTGAAACCCGGAAGTGAAACGCAGCTGCCTGCCTTCCCCCGTTCGCGCTGCCTAGCAACATACCATAAACAAGGAGAACGCCATGCATACTCTCGCGAACATCTCTCGTTATATTCTAACAGGTTTTTTGGAAGTTATTTTGTGGTTATGGTGGCTGCTGCAAACCGTTTCATTTCACTTCCTGATCTGCCCTGGCTACAGACAGGCTAACACTGGCCGATTCACTCGGGGTTCAAGCGAGACTACTCTGCGTTGGTCTCGTTTACTATTAGAGGTAAGATGTGATGCATTGATATTAAATTTAGACTGTTTAATAACAATCGAAAATCGCTGCTCTAGAGTAAAACCTTTTTGTGTGGATTGCCTAGATCCTATTAAATAGTGGACATTTATTAATTCCCACTTATTAGACACTATTTCTGATGGTAAAATTAGCATAAAAAGCAGAATTTTGGGATTTGTTGCTTTTTTTCCTGTTGTACCGTATTCGTACCGAACCGTGACCCCAAAACCGAGGTACGTACCCAACCGTGACTTTTGTGTACCGTGACACCCCTATTTAATTATACTTTTTTTCATGATATATATATATGTGTGTGTGTGTGTGTGTGTGTGTGTGTGTGTGTGTGTGTGTGTGTGTGTGTGTGTTTTGTTAAAGTATTGAATGTTGATGTGTCTGATAATCCCATGTGGGATGGGTCAAGCAATTGTCCTGACACGAAAATAAAATATTCATTCATTCATTCATTCATCCATTCAATTGGTAGTAAAGCCTGTATGTGTTGTGTGTGTGTGTGGAGGTTCTGCGCTACATTGCTCTGAGGAACGGGAAAGCCGTCACCAACCTGACGCTGCGCCGCGTCACCACCGGTAAGCCCGGTCAACGTGACAACAGGAGCACGGGCGTCCTGCAGCTGTTCACACATCCCGTGCTGCGCTGGAGGACCATGGTGCTCATGTACGTCTGGTGAGTACAGCCAAAGATACTTATGTTGCCTTCATGTACGTCTGGTGAGTACAGCCAAAGATACTTATGTTGCCTTCATGTACGTCTGGTGAGTACAGCCAAAGATACTTATGTTGCCTTCATGTACGTCTGGTGAGTACAGCCAAAGATACTTATGTTGCCTTCATGTACGTCTGGTGAGTACAGCCAAAGATACTTATGTTGCCTTCATGTACGTCTGGTGAGTACAGCCAAAGGTACTTATGTTGCCTTCATGTACGTCTGGTGAGTACAGCCAAAGATACTTATGTTGCCTTCATGTACGTCTGGTGAGTACAGCCAAAGATACTTATGTTGCCTTCATGTATGTCTGGTGAGTACAGCCAAAGATACTTATGTTGCCTTCATGTATGTCTGGTGAGTACAGCCAAAGATACTTATGTTGCCTTCATGTATGTCTGGTGAGTACAGCCAAAGATACTTATGTTGCCTTCATGTACGTCTGGTGAGTACAGCCAAAGATACTTATGTTGCCTTCATGTACGTCTGGTGAGTACAGCCAAAGATACTTATGTTGCCTTCATGTACGTCTGGTGAGTACAGCCAAAGATACTTATGTTGCCTTCATGTACGCCTGGTGAGTACAGCCAAAGATACTTATGTTGCCTTCATGTACGTCTGGTGAGTACAGCCAAAGATACTTATGTTGCCTTCATGTACGTCTGGTGAGTACAGCCAAAGATACTTATGTTGCCTTCATGTACGTCTGGTGAGTACAGCCAAAGATACTTATGTTGCCTTCATGTACGTCTGGTGAGTACAGCCAAAGATACTTATGTTGCCTTCATGTACGCCTGGTGAGTACAGCCAAAGATACTTATGTTGCCTTCATGTACGCCTGGTGAGTACAGCCAAAGATACTTATGTTGCCTTCATGTACGTCTGGTGAGTACAGCCAAAGATACTTATGTTGCCTTCATGTACGTCTGGTGAGTACAGCCAAAGATACTTATGTTGCCTTCATGTACGTCTGGTGAGTACAGCCAAAGATACTTATGTTGCCTTCATGTACGCCTGGTGAGTACAGCCAAAGATACTTATGTTGCCTTCATGTACGCCTGGTGAGTACAGCCAAAGATACTTATGTTGCCTTCATGTACGCCTGGTGAGTACAGCCAAAGATACTTATGTTGCCTTCATGTACGTCTGGTGAGTACAGCCAAAGATACTTATGTTGCCTTCATGTACGTCTGGTGAGTACAGCCAAAGATACTTATGTTGCCTTCATGTACGCCTGGTGAGTACAGCCAAAGATACTTATGTTGCCTTCATGTACGTCTGGTGAGTACAGCCAAAGATACTTATGTTGCCTTCATGTACGTCTGGTGAGTACAGCCAAAGATACTTATGTTGCCTTCATGTACGTCTGGTGAGTACAGCCAAAGATACTTATGTTGCCTTCATGTACGTCTGGTGAGTACAGCCAAAGATACTTATGTTGCCTTCATGTACGCCTGGTGAGTACAGCCAAAGATACTTATGTTGCCTTCATGTACGCCTGGTGAGTACAGCCAAAGATACTTATGTTGCCTTCATGTACGTCTGGTGAGTACAGCCAAAGATACTTATGTTGCCTTCATGTACGTCTGGTGAGTACAGCCAAAGATACTTATGTTGCCTTCATGTACGTCTGGTGAGTACAGCCAAAGATACTTATGTTGCCTTCATGTACGTCTGGTGAGTACAGCCAAAGATACTTATGTTGCCTTCATGTACGTCTGGTGAGTACAGCCAAAGATACTTATGTTGCCTTCATGTACGTCTGGTGAGTACAGCCAAAGATACTTATGTTGCCTTCATGTACGTCTGGTGAGTACAGCCAAAGATACTTATGTTGCCTTCATGTACGTCTGGTGAGTACAGCCAAATATACTTATGTTGCCTTCATGTATGTCTGGTGAGTACAGCCAAAGATACTTATGTTGCCTTCATGTATGTCTGGTGAGTACAGCCAAAGATACTTATGTTGCCTTCATGTACGTCTGGTGAGTACAGCCAAAGATACTTATGTTGCCTTCATGTACGTCTGGTGAGTACAGCCAAAGATACTTATGTTGCCTTCATGTACGTCTGGTGAGTACAGCCAAAGATACTTATGTTGCCTTCATGTACGTCTGGTGAGTACAGCCAAAGATACTTATGTTGCCTTCATGTACGTCTGGTGAGTACAGCCAAAGATACTTATGTTGCCTTCATGTACGTCTGGTGAGTACAGCCAAAGATACTTATGTTGCCTTCATGTACGTCTGGTGAGTACAGCCAAAGATACTTATGTTGCCTTCATGTACGTCTGGTGAGTACAGCCAAAGATACTTATGTTGCCTTCATGTACGTCTGGTGAGTACAGCCAAAGATACTTATGTTGCCTTCATGTACGTCTGGTGAGTACAGCCAAAGATACTTATGTTGCCTTCATGTACGTCTGGTGAGTACAGCCAAAGATACTTATGTTGCCTTCATGTACGTCTGGTGAGTACAGCCAAAGATACTTATGTTGCCTTCATGTACGTCTGGTGAGTACAGCCAAAGATACTTATGTTGCCTTCAAGTGGAAGTCGTGAACTCGTGTTGACGAGTTGGGAAGTCGTGTATACGACAGGCTTGGTTTTCAAGTGGTCACACCGGGAGTTACCGAGGCTAACAATTTAGCTAACACTAGCTAGCAAACGGCTAACTATGTTAATGCAGGAAATGCAAAAGCATAATGAGAGGAAAAAAGATGAGACCGTTGGGAATATAAGACTATATTATAAAATTACTATGAAAAACTCTACGGCTAAAATGATTAGTAAAGTATTAACTTTCCATCCACCTCCATTTTCTGAAAGCATCACAAGACACAGCACAAGTCGTGCAAATGTCCTGAATACCACACTCATTATATGCATCGTCAACAGTATGAGAGACTCTTCCAGTCTCCTAAATGGGCGTGGTCAGCTCTCTCCCCTGTCAGACACTGTTTACCCACCACCTGCCCCTGACCTAGCAAGCCAACTTGAGCTAGAGATCGTGAGCTTCCAAAACTGAACAAATACCACACACATAAAGCCAAAACTGCCTTCTTAGCTCAATCTAGTTGTAACTAAGATATCTGCTGAAAAAAAATTAATTTTCCATCCACAGATTTAGTAGTAGCCTACATCTGTGAACTTCAATGTAGCTTTAGCTAATCGCAACGTGCTAACGTTGCTGGCTCATTTGCCAAATCTCGCGAGAGTGTTTTTCTGAGACAGAGACAGGTCTCAAACAAAATTAATTTCTTCTGATCTGTCTGTCTGGAAAATGCCATGTTAGTGTCAGAAGATGTGTGGCTTGTGGAAAATGGGTGACTACGGAGCCATTTCCAAAGAAAGTTACATTTAAAATGCAATTTCCACGCCCTGGAAAAAATTATGGAAAATAATATTTTTGGAAAAGTTTTGGAAATGTAGCTAAAGTTGCATCAAACATAATTACTGATTAATCCAAGGATGAAAATAGTCACATAGATTGGCACGTAACCATCACAGCATATCACAGTGGTGTGAGTTAGTTTCAGTCTGGCTCAGTCTGTTTACATGCACAGTTGCTGTCTGCTAACGTAGCCAGTTAGCGAACTTATTTTGCCAGGCAAGTGCAGCTCCCAAACAACAGAAGGCTTTTTAAGACAAAGTACCAAGTATCGCTGGCAGAGGCACTGACCCAAAATGTGCTGCTGTGCTGTCAAACCTTCCATATTTGGAATATGGGGAGAGGCCGCGCTTACTAGTGAAGGGGGGGGGGGGACCAGACTGCAACCGCTATTGCAGCAGCGCAGTTCTTATCAGTGAGTTCATGACGGTAATGTGAAGTGCAGCAGAGACATCCACCGACGACGCGCTCGTCGTTATAACGAGAAACACGCTTCACCTAGTACACATTTTCTAAAAACTAAAATTCTGCTTTTCTAGCTTTCTCAGCATTTTTCACTGTTATTATCTACCATTTGGATTGTCATGGTTGTGTGTGTGTGTGTGCGTGTGTGTTGCAGGTATGCGTGCAGCCTGGTGTATTACGGGCTCACTCTGGGGGCCAGTGAGACGTCTGGGAGCCGCTATATGAACGTGGCGATGTACGGCCTGGTAGAGCTGCCTGCCTACCCACTCTGCATCTACTTCATCGACAAGCACTGGTGAGACACACACACACAAGCTGAAGCTTAAATAATACCCCTTTCACACCAGGTCCAACCAGGGTTATTCCCAGGTCGATTTGAGGTATGAAAGGGTTAACCCGGGTTGCCTGACCCGGGTTGGCGGTTGGACCAGCGTCAGTTGGACCAGCGTCAGTTGGACCAGGGTTCATTTCAGTGAGAATGGCTCCACCCGGGTTGCCATTTGTTATGCTAATAGCCTTAGCTATTAGCTAAAGGCCACAACAGACTCGTCCGTCCGCCTCGAATTGGAGCCGTCTCGCCGTCTGCCGGCGCCAGCGAGCCCTACATGCTCGGACGCCACTACGCCCTCCCTCCTCCCACCCTCCCTCCTCCTGTGGAAGCTCCGTGGGAAAATGGCGGCGATTGAGTGCCAGGCAGGCTGAATGAAATTGAATGTAACGTTCCCAATTCTATATATTCAATTCTAAAAAACGACCCTCAACATTTGGGAAGGCTAAGCCACACAACCAGTTCGTTATAATCTAACGTCATGTTTCGAAGCCGACTTTACGACGATGAGGACGGTAAGGACTCAATCACATCAGGTCTCCGCTGACTACCTCGGAGATCTCTGTTACAGGCCCAAGGCAACGGCCAATCACAACTCTCGTGCAGCTGACGTCACGCACGTATCGTCGCCGCTGAGTTACATTTTGGAGCAGCCCCCGTCAGCCGACGGCGCCCCCTCCCCGCATGACGGCGTCCACCCGCCGTCATGCGGGGAGGGCGGGGCGAGGCTCTGACGGACGAGTCTGTTGTGGCCTTAAGGCTAGCTAGGTTGTGACCCGGGTCCTATCTGAATAGTCATGTCAGGGTTGAACATGGGTCAAGTAGCCCTGGTCCAACCCTGACCGTTGGTGTATGAGAGTGGTATAAGCAGGGACAATTTATTATAGACACACTGCAACTTCCAGTCACTTCCTGTATCTGTTTCGCCGCTGCCACATGCCCTTAGGAGACTTGGGTGCCGATGAAGTTTCATATCCTGGAGAGACAGCCAATCACAAGCTGCCATTTAGGAGACAGGAAGAATACTATTTCATACTATTGGCAGAGCCTGGAATGCACTGTCTCTATAATCCATCGTCTCTGGCATATAACCCTGCCAGTGATAGAGGCTCCCTTACTAAAAGTGGAACACAGATGGCGCTGTGAGGTGTTTAAAGCAAAACGGTCTATCAATGAGCTTTTGTTGCAGGGCCGGGAGAAGAAAGAGCATGGCCAGCTTCCTGTGTCTGGCTGGCTCCGCCTGTCTCTGCACCACATTCGTCCCCGAAAACACAGGTGAGACCGCCCACTGATGACTCGTCATCCAGCATGTTCTGATGGGTTTATCTGCTCATATTCACATATTTCTTCATGTGTTCTTTAACCAGAATTCCAGTTTGTTACAACCTGGACCTTATTTCCAGCTGTACGTCACCCTGAGAAGTTTGGTTTGATTAGCATCAGGAGAAACGATCATCAGTTTTGATTGCCAGCTAAAAACAAGGAATACGGGGCATATGAAATGCTTGTATTTACGTCCTGTAAATAGCTTATTTTCTGACACTCGGCGGCTCATATCCTTATTATATCATAGAGACAACGAGGAAATGAATGATGCATTACCTTGGCACAGTTTGTTCATCCTGAGGGTTATACCTGACGGGAAAGCGACTGCTTTTAAATCACTCTTTCTTTTGTCTCTCTCCCCCTCCCGAACGTAACGCATCTGTCTTGTCTGTGTCTTTTCACTGCAACTGTGATACGACTGCGCAGACTCGGGCTCCAAATGACATCACACAAGCAAGATGGCAGCTCGCGGAAACCAGCTATTTTGGCTTCACTTTTGCATAGCGGTAGGAAGTGATTCAGAGTCAGACCAATGAAAACCAACTGGAGGTGTGATCGCACCATAGATATTATATTACTATAGATGGGTCACCGCAGGCTCCGCCAATTCTAACAACTGGTAGCAGCAAACGGTCACGTGGTCACCTCTCCCCAAGTCTCGTTACTCCCCTCCACCCCCACTTGTTTTCTTCTACAAGCAGGCTTTAAGCGGGGTTAGTGCTGCTGACCTAGCAGGCTAACTTGAAATAGAGATTGTGAGTTCCCCATACTCCACACAAACCACACATATAAACACAAAGCTGCCCGTTGTTAGCTCAATACAGTTGAAACTAAGATATTCCATGAAACAAATATTTTTTCTAGCCACAGATTTAGCGACTACATCAACGAACTTCAGCTTTAGCTTTAGCTAATCGCTCCCTGGCCGCTAACACGAGTTCCTGTTGCCAAATCTCGCGAGAGTGTGTTGCTGAGATAGAGACAGATCTTGAACGAGTTTAATTTTCTCCTGATCTTTCTGTCTGAAAAATGCCATTTTAGTGTCAGAATATTGTGAAGATATGTGGCTTCGGAGAACGGGCCGAATATTTACTTTCATGAATATGGGGGCGAAGGGATCTGTCATAATCTGAGATCACGTTGACTTTCCCCATTGACTCAAATAGACTCAGACCTGCCGAAAATCTCTTAGTGGGCGTGTCCGTGGAAAGCCATGGGCAAGATCTGCGTGCCAAAATGACAGGAAGTGAGTTGAAGTTGGTTTGTGCTTGCTTGAAATCCCATCGTCTTTGATCACACTCTTAGCCATTGTTGCCAAAAGATGTGGACCTCCAACATGGCCGCCAGAGGACACATTAAAGGAGAACTTACCTCCAAAACACTTTTTTTCAGCTTTTAACCAATATATATGACTTTGGGGGTGATGTGTGAAGAATTCTGGTCAGAATTTCCACATTTGACACCAAACTGTTGCCATTTTACCATTTGTATCATTTTTCAGCAGCATATCTGGCATAAGCGCCCTCTAAAGGTGGAAAACTGCTTTTTTTTGTGCCCTCAAATGAATGGGATATTTGGTACAACCTGACGTCACGGTGGGTTTAGCGCGTGCATCTGGTGCATCTCCAAAGCCTATACAACTAGGCAAGATGGAAAAACCTTACTTAGTATCAGGCTCCAGAGGGCTCTAACTGAAGTAAAAAAAAAATCTGTTTGCTCTTAACTCATTCACTGCCAATATCTGACTGGCATTTTTGGCACAGGCCAAGTATTTCCATAATGTTTGGTCATCTTTCAAGACCCACAGTAAATTCTGTACTAGGACTACAGTGATGTCCAATACCTCGAAATGAAGATCTAAGTCTCTACTTTCACCCCCAAAAAGAAAGTTAGCTTTTAGCATGTTCTGTACTCTACTTATAACCCTTTTTATACACCCCATGTTCACCAAAAAAGCCTGTCTGGGAAGAGAAAAGGGAGAAAAAAGCATTTTTGTAAAAGGGCACAATCTCAGGCATAACTCACTCTCAATTCTTTTATTTTGAACTGTATTGACATCAGACATGTAAATATTATTCGTTAGGACACAAATGACAAAAAAAAAAAAATATATATATATATATATATACACACATGAAGTGCTTTTTTTTTACATTCAACAATACAGTTTACTCGGTGTGAGTGTGCAGACAGACAGACAGACAGACAGACACACCGACAGACAGACAGACAGACAGACAGACAGACAGACAGACACACACACACACACACACACACGATCCCCCTTTTAGATTTCTAACCCAACATAGGATAAGCAATAACCACGCCCTGTGGCGCTGGGATTGGCCAGGAGCAACATTGGAGGGCACGCAGCCCAGCGATTTCATGAACCAACTGAAGAGCTCTTGAGAAGGACAGCGGGCTGCTGTGAGTGCCTTCTGCCCGCTGCTGCCTAGCTGTTCCTGTGTTTATTTTTGATTTGTTCTGGTACACCCGTTCTCATCCATGCCTCCCTGTCATATCAACTCTGCTATTTGATCGTTCCCGTTTTCCCCTCGGCTATTCAACACGTCCTCACCGCCCTCGCAAACTGATCGATCATTTCCTCATTCCTCCGATGATCAAACACATCTCTTGATTACTTTCTCCCGTTTTCTCCTGGCTGGCACAGAGGAAGGCGACTCCAGCTCGTGCAGCGCGCCGAGGGCGTTTCAATGGCGTTTCTCCTGTCTGCACAAGGAAGCGTTACCCGTTCTCTGCTTTTCCTCTTGCTCAATTTCAAAACAACAGCTGCGGTATGTGTTTGATCGCGTGCTGTCGGCTACCCTTTGAAGGCAGGGACCTGTGTCTGTGTCACAGGCTGGGCAAGTGTTTGCTGCAGGCGCTGCACCAATAAAAACAAAAACACGTCAAACACGTCCTTGGCGGGGAAGGCCATTGCTGATAACACGTCAAAGACGTCATTGGCGGTGAATGAGTTAAAATACTGAACCAAACGTCGTCAAAGTTGGCACATGTCTTAATTATAGTTAGTTTCCCGCTGAATGTGTCATTACTTTATTGATATCTTACCTGGATAAGCTCGAATGATGATGTTTATATTATCAGTCCGAGTTGCAAGCACTGTCTCCAGCCCAGGCAGGCGAGAGTCGTACTGTTACATGGACGAGCCCCAAGCTCCGCGGGCGCGCGCAGCAGGCCAGCAGCAGCTGGGCTCTCTGTGCTCTGAGAGCAGCAGAGAGAGCAGTCTGATATTTCCGCAAACAAATATGGTCGCAGTTTAGCGCACATGTAAAATATAACGCTATACTACGACGTGACAACGTGACAAAGCTTCTCTAAACACATCGGCTACTATCATATTTTCCTGCATCCCTCCTACTGAGATTATATCGGTAATGATTTTGGACAGACTGAATGCGCGGAGGAGGAGAGATCTGCACTGCAGCTGTGCCCTCTGAGAGACACTCGCCTCGCTCCGACTACTGTGCCCGTCTGTGAAAAGCGTCCTGTCCAGTCGCACCTTCGCAAACAGATGCGGGATTCCCTCAATCCTGTACCCAATCTCAGACTGTATTCTCTAAATCGCACACCAGCTATTTCTGTCTACGTGGAGAAATCTCGCATTGTGTTACCCCAGAGCGAGAGGTTTGTCCTCACTGTGTGCTGTGTGCTGCGAGCAGCGAGGCTCTTAACGTAAGTTTAGACAAGCCACATGCAAGCCACGCACACACACATGGGACAAAATGGGACAAAAATAATTAAATTTCTAGTTCGCCACTGAATGGCCAAATTGATATAACTATCAACCATTTCAGGATTTTCTGTTTCCATACAGGCCACCAGCGTTGGCTAGTTGATGATATTTATAAAGATATCGCCCCTCTCAAATAAATTATTTTTGAGGCAGTAGGCAAATTGTAATGGCGTCGATTTCCGAAAAAAAATCTTGACTTAACACAGCCAAAGAGTCTAGTATAGACAAGAGTATATGTAATTTCTTGGTTTTTTCAATAGGTATTTTCAAATCACTGTTCTAATACATATCTAGGGGGTAAGTCCTCCTTTAAGTCATCTGGAACTTTATATATTAAGAGAAATGCCGGCTAAATCCTGGGACTAATTTGTGTGTGCTCTGCTGTTCTGCCTGCAGGAGCCTTGCTCAGCGTTACATCATTAGCACTGCTGGGGAAGCTGCTGGTCAGCGCGGCGTTCAACATCGCCTATGTCTACACCTCCGAACTCTACCCCACTGTTATCAGGTACACTGACCAGTCTACACCTCCGAACTCTACCCCACTGTTATCAGGTACACAGACCAGTCTACACCTCCAAACCCTACCCCACTGTTATCAGGTACACAGACCAGTCTACACCTCCAAACCCTACCCCACTGTTATCAGGTACACTGACCAGTCTACACCTCCAAACTCTACCCGACTGTTATCAGGTACACTGACCAGTCTACACCTCCGAACTCTACCCCACTGTTATCAGGTACACTGACCAGTCTACACCTCCGAACTCTACCCCACTGTTATCAGGTACACTGACCAGTCTACACCTCCGAACTCTACCCCACTGTTATCAGGTACACTGACCAGTCTACACCTCCAAACTCTACCCGACTGTTATCAGGTACACTGACCAGTCTACACCTCCGAACTCTACCCCACTGTTATCAGGTACACTGACCAGTCTACACCTCCGAACTCTACCCCACTGTTATCAGGTACACTGACCAGTCTACACCTCCAAACTCTACCCGACTGTTATCAGGTACACTGACCAGTCTACACCTCCAAACTCTACCCCACTGTTATCAGGTACACTGACCAGTCTACACCTCCGAACTCTACCCCACTGTTATCAGGTACACTGACCAGTCTACACCTCCGAACTCTACCCCACTGTTATCAGGTACACTGACCAGTCTACACCTCCAAACTCTACCCGACTGTTATCAGGTACACTGACCAGTCTACACCTCCAAACTCTACCCCACTGTTATCAGGTACACTGACCAGCCTATACCTCCGAACTGTTATCAGGTACACTGACCAGTCTACACCTCCAAACTCTACCCCACTGTTATCAGGTACACTGACCAGTCTACACCTCCAAACTCTACCCGACTGTTATCAGGTACACTGACCAGTCTACACCTCCAAACTCTACCCCACTGTTATCAGGTACACTGACCAGCCTATACCTCCGAACTGTTATCAGGTACACTGAGCACAGTCTAGTTAGGGCCACAGACCCCCATTTGATTTGATTTTGTCTTTCAGACCCAAATCTGATTGATGATTTTGTCCCTGACTATTGCTGCGTTCGAGACAAAATTGGAGGTCGGAATTTCACAGTTGAAATTTCCGATTTCCGACTTCCAAATGTTCCAGATGCACGACGCTGTGTTGTGTGACGTCAGATAACTGATTCTCCGTGAGGTCGGGGTCGATGGATTTGCCCCGAGTGGGAACTCCGACTTTAGTGGCGTGTAGTTTCTCTAAGGAGGTGGAAATATCTGGAGTTCTGAGGTGTCTGGAATGCACACATGTTGTAGGTAGCGAGACAACAGCGAAACTATGATCAAAACAGTCATTCTTTTACATTCTCTAATTGTGTTCACTTCTTGTAAGTGAAGTAATGCTGACATTTATAATTCATCAATTTGCTGGGGACCACCTGGAACCCAGTCATGGATGGTGGTCCCTGGACCTGTTCAGTCCTTCAGACACATCACACCCTGTGGTCCCTGGACCTGTTCAGTCCTTCAGACACATCACACCCTGTGGTCCCTGGACCTGTTCAGTCCTTCACACACATCACACCCTGTGGTCCCTGGACCTGTTCAGTCCTTTACACACATCACACTCTGTGGTCCCTGGACCTGTTCAGTCCTTCAGACACATCACACCCTCTGGTCCCTGGACCTGTTCAGTCCTTCAGACACATCACACTCTCTGGCCCCTGGACCTGTTCAGTCCTTCAGACACATCACACCCTCTGGTCCCTGGACTTGTTCAGTCCTTCACACACATCACACTCTGTGGTCCCTGGATCTGTTCAGTCCTTCAGACACATCACACCCTCTTGGACCTGACCTGTAGTCAAGACATGAGCTGCTGCACTTGCTTTCAGATGTTTGAGAGTTTTCTGTGTGCTCTCCAAAGCTAACTTCATGCGTGTGTGTGTGTGTGTGTGTGTGTGTGTGTGTGTGTGTGTGTGTGTTTCAGGAACGCTGGGTTGGGAATGTGTTCCATGGCATGCAGAATTGGAGGAATCCTCGCCCCCTTCGTTCCCTCCATGGTAAGTGTGTGTGTGTGTGTGTGTGTGTGTGTGTGGGGCTTGGTAAGTGTGTGTATGATGTGTGTGTCTTGGTAAGTGTGTGTGCGTATGATGTGTGTGTGTGTGTGTGTGTGTGTGTGTGTGTGTGTGTGTGTGTGTGTGTGTGGGGGGCTTGGTAAGTGTGTGTCTTGGTAAGTGTGTGTGTGTATGATGTGTGTGTGCAGTGTTTCCCCTAGAAATCCTTTCAGGCCTGGGGGGAGCCACCGAAACAAAACCTAAACTGGCGCGGCGTGTGGGATGCTTCAGTCAGATGGCGCAGCAGGCGGGCGCTCTGCAATGAATTTATATTTGCGTTAAATTTTTTGTTCACTCTGTGGTATATTCAAGACTTAGAATAAAGTGATGACAAGGAGGATGACTTCATAATCAAGTGCATTTATTGTTGAATAAATAAGCTGTGTAACTTATTGCAAAACATTACAGGGATTTAAACTCATTGAGAATGATGTTGAGTGACAGATACCAGGCAGACACAAAACACTGGAATCATTCACTTAAGTGGCGACTGCTGTCGTCATGAATCACTGCTGCCATTGACCTTCCTTGGCTTGGAGTCACATTTGACCATGGCATCATGGACCATGATGGTGTAACATGGTGTAACAAACTGTTCTGTATCTGTTATGGTGGACTCTTATTTTGAAGTCCGGAAAAGGAAGTGGAGTGTGGTTCACTCTCTCGTTTTCTCTGCCCCTGAACAAGTAAACGGATGGCAGCCTGTCCCAAGAAGAAGCGGTCTCAGAGTCATTATTTCATTCCTAAATATGATCTATAAAGATCAAAAAACACGTGGAAATATCCAGTAAGCCTGCTTGTTGTACAACACTGGTTTGTCTACTTGAAGTGCTAACCAGTTTGTTAGTCTGCAGTAACACTTTCTCCTTCTCTCACACACGCGTCAACACGGATCACAAGCAGCAGACACGGCTATTAGATAACGTTAAACAAGACGTTTTAACGTTTCCTCACTTCAAAACTCAAAGCACGTGTCTAATCTTGTTTACAGTTCTGTAGTAACGTTAACCAGCTTAGTTCACCCTCCTCGTTCTAAAAATAATAATTATATAATAATAATTTCCTCACAGCTTTTGCTTAATTGAATTTGCTGATCACCCCTGCACAGTTTACTCAGTGTTGACTGTGTGTGTGTGTGTGTGTGCGTGTGTGTGTGTGTGTGTGTGTGTGTGTGTGTGTGTGTGTGTGTGTGTGTGTTGCAGCGTGCGCTCCACAGCTCCATGCCCTTCACTGTGTTCTGTCTGTCGGGGGTGACTGCCGGCTGCCTGGGCCTCCTGCTGCCTGAGACCCTCAACAGACCTGTAGCCGAGACCCTGGAGGAGCTGAGCAACCCGGCCCCAGGCCGGGTGCTGGAGAGCAAGGTGACAACACTCTGACGCAGGGTCTGTGTTTCATTAGGCCACTGGTTCCCAGCCTCGGGTTCCAATGGAGTCACATATATATATATATATCGTCGCTGTCGTTCCAGGACCTCGAATCTCCAAAACAGCAACTTTTCAGGAAGTTAAAAAAAACCTGTTTGCTCTTAAAATACTGAACCAAACGTCGTCAAAGTTGGCACATGTCTTAATTATAGTTAGTTTCCCGCTGAATGTGTCATTACTTTATTAATATCTTACCTGGATAAGCTCAAATGATGTTGTTTATTATTATCAGTCCGACTTGGAAGCACGCTCTCCCGGCCAGTCAGGCGGGAGAGAGTCGTATGCTCATGCACGAGCCCCCAAGCTCCGGGCCGCGGGGGCGCGCGCAGCAGCAGCAGCATTGCCCCTCGCCTCTCATGGCCGAGGAGGGGGCTTTGGGATGGGGATGAGAACAGTCTGACATAACGTAGCGTTAACGTTACTTTATTCTCGTCAGAAAACACTCCGATTTGCATGTTAAAACAAGTTTGCAGCCTAGGAATAACTGGAAAACATTTGATTGATCTATTAACGTCAGAGGAAGCCAGGATTAGTCAAAACGATATGAGAAATACACAGCACGTCTGCCGTGTGACTTTTCCGGGTTTACTGTCCTGCGTGGGGGGGTACAGACGGAGGTAGCCGACGAATTTCGAGGTTTGACTGACAGATTGAGGGCGAATGGCGTTACGAGATTTACTCACAAGCTCGTTTTAATGCTTTTCCATTGGTTGCATTTAGTAAAAACCACACAGAGACGTAAAGGGTGACCAATGGCACTGATTTATGACAAAAAGTGAAAAAGGGACATTCGAGGTCCTGGCACAACAGCGACGATATATATATACAGTATATGGCAGAATTCTGAGATTGAAGTCAGAGAATTGATGTCACTCAACCAATTGTGATGTCATCAGTGAGTGACGTCATCAGTGGCGGCTTTTCGCGTCTGGGCTCCCTCGATTTTTGTGCCGTCGATGCGGTCGGGTCACAAGCAAAAAGAGACGTTTGGGGCAACAATTCTCTCATTGACTTCCCCTCTGCACGTTGCCTTCGGGGGGAAATCCATCATCCACCATCATGACAATGTTCAAATTGTTCTTTGACATTGTCTTATTCGTCGTTTTGTCCCCCAGGCTCACTTGTACAAAGACGACCAGTGGAATTCAAACCACAAATGAGGCCAGCAGCTTAATTTTCAACACCGGAGCAGCTCAGAGGGACGGGGCAGACAGACAGACAGACATATACAGAGAGAGGGACAGAGAAGGAGAGAGACTGTCCATAACCCATCCCCTGGAACTGCTGCCTCAAAATGGTGAACTGCCCCCAAACATGAGGACCAAAATACTATGTTGACTTTCTCTGTCTGTGTGAACCATGAAGGGGAAATGTACCGTCAATCTTCCACTGTTGAGAAGATGTTAACTGCCAATTAGGGGAGGGGTGGGTGGGGGGTGGGGTGTGTGTGTGTGTGTGTGGGGGGGGGGGGGGGGGGCACGCACGATAGGCACTCGAGCCGGTGGGGGGCGGCGCCGGCTTTGTAAACCGCTGCTACGCTTCACACGGGTCCAACGTGGAGATCCAACCACGTTCCTCCTGGATTTTATGTTCTAACGTCCTGGATATTTCACTGCCTTCCTGCTGAGAGAGGCAGGAAACCATGTGACCAACACTGCCTTCCGGAGCTGTTGGACTTCCTGCTTGGAAAGCTTTGTGCGTGTTTGTGCTGCAGTTGGATGAAATCCTTGTATCTTGACACCAATTTTTTTTTATTTTATTATTATTATTGAATCGAATGGGTTTCATGGGTTTATGAGGATTTATCAACCCGTAAAGGACCAAATAAAATGTACATTTAAGTAAAGATTTATACTGCTGTGGAGTTGTGAGGTTTTCCCACACAACAGCAGCAGATGGCAAGACTTCCCTCTGTGCCTTCTTCTCCTCTGTTAAAGTCCGTGCTTTCAAACAAACATGATCAGTGTTCAAAGATATCAAGATGGCACATGTAAATGTTGCCTGAGCTCTGTATTTTTATACTGTCATTTTGTAGTACATATATGATCATACTGTAAGATATAAAAGTATGTAGGTACATGTATCAGGGAATACGTGTACTATGTGGGCCCTGAACTCTGAAAATGTCTTGAATTTATAAATGATATATAAAATGTATAAAATATACTAAAAAGTGTTAAAATGTCCTAAGTCCAGCTATTCAATGTCTTCAGTTTCCCCCCCCCCCTTTTATAGTTGAACAACTTTCATCAGCTGTTCAGTCAGAGAAACACGCTAGATTTGACAGCTTTGTGTCTGTGTTTTGGTTTTTAAATTGGTTTTCACTTCCAGGTGGCAATAAACGGCTTTTAACATCTTTGAATTGGCCTTCTGAAACATACTGTGTAGGCTACTACAGACAATACAATATATGGTTATGCATACTGGATATAAACTCACTGAGATATTAGCCATATATATGCAGGTGTTTTTTTTAACTGCTAACATTATTATTCAGTCTGACATAAATATTGAGACAATAATGTAAACCCTAAGTAGTGTCAAACTGTAAATTAAAATAGGGTGCTCTAAGTGCAAAGGTCACAAATGGATGCTTTTCTGAAAGTCATTGATTTTCCTTCATATTGATGATTGTTTTCCTTATAGTATCGAAGTTTTACAAACATTGTCTTATTTATTTGTTACCACCACTTCACTCACTAGGGGTAAATGAACACCTTAAATTACCTTGTCATTTAGATTAGAAGATGCTTTTGTTTAATCTTTTTTCTTTTAAAGAACACATTTTCTACAGGATCAGTATCTCCAACATTAAACAAATAAATTAAACAGAAGTATCATAGTAATAATGACACTTAACAATAATAACCGATGTGAAAATATACAAGTACAAAATAGTGTTAAGAATTCAAAGAGTGGCACTCAATATTTGGAGTCAACATGGTCAGGAGGAATCCCCGGTGCAATTACGTAACGTGGCCGGTAGATGTCGCCCTCACCCTTCAGCCAATCAAAAACACGAGTTGGGGAGGGGGTGCATGACGTCATTGTTGGGGAATTTTCAAGATGGCGCTGAGCTGTGGCCGGAGAGCCGCTGCCGCAGCCAGCTAACGTGAAGGGATTTAATTAATCTGTAGCGACTGGTTGATCCACGAGAAGGAAAGACTTGCGGGTTGCTTGGGTAAACTTGTGTTTTTAGATCCCAGAAATGGAGACGATATATCCGGGCGGGGAGTGTGAGGTAACTGTGTGTGGAAGTGTCCCCGGCTAAAATGGTATTAGCCCCTTCCTCGGAGAACAACAAGCCGAGCGGGCAAGGCTCACTGTATGATGCCCGGGGCTGAGGCTCGTCTGGCGGACTGACTGCTCATGGAGACGCCGGGGGAGGAGAACGGAGGCTCGGAGGAAAACACAAACGGTCACACATCTTCCATCGCACTGGGCGGGGGTCGACCCTCCCCGGCAGGGAAAGGAAAGGCTCGTATTTACGTGACCAGCAATGGCAGGAATGTAAACAGAGACGCCTCGGTACCCCCGCCTCCGCACGACCAGGACATCATGTTGGCTTTGGTTGCGGCAGAGGAGAAGCCCTGCCTCAGCCTGGCGCTGGCCGACAGCAGCGCTGTCATTTCTGGGGTTTGCAGCGTCGACCACAGCGGCCTGAACGGATTCACTGAGTCACCCGAGGAGGAGCGGATGATGGTCGGGTTGGACCGTGGACAAGGAGGAGGGGGGAGAGGAGGAGGAGGAGGGCTAGCCGGGACCACAGCCGTTTCCTGCCCAGCTGCAGTGCCTCTGGGTCGGGTTTCAGCCGAGACAGACCGACAGATACGAGGGGAAACCCCGGATTCCGACGACGTTATCCCGGGAGAAGAGGCCACGGCTGGCGGCGCAGACACCGACCATACTCGGGCCTCTTTCCCCCTCGGTCAGCTGTCATGCACGGGGAAGCAGCACCGGCCGAACTGCATTTCCACTGTCTCGGATCTAAGCATGCCAAACGGGGACATGGACAGCCCGGTGCATTGCACGCAGACCGGGGTGTTTTCCACCCACAGACTGGCTTTCTGCGACACTGTGGATTCATGCGAGGAAGTGAAAATCGCCAACGGCGGTTTGCACATCTTGAACGCAGCCAGAGCAACATGTGACCGGTAGGTCTGGGCTCGATATTGTATCGATTAGGGCTGCAAAATAATGATTATTTTCATTATCGATTAATCTGTAGATTATTTTTCATAGTAGTTTGGTCTAGGCTATATTAAAATGTCTCAAAAATAAAATGTCGATCACCTTTTCCCCAAAGTCCAAGATGACATCTTCAAATGTCTCCTTTTGTCCTGACCACCAGTCCACAACCCAAAGATACTCAATTTACTGTCATAGAAAACTAGACCTACCAGAAAAGCTGGAACGAGGGACCCCCCCCATAAAAAAAAATCTAATGATTAATAGATTATGAATAGTTGGCAATTCATTTTATGTCAACCAATCAGTCAATCGTTGAAGCTCTGATGATCTTCATAATATGAGAAGAAATATCCTCTTAGATTTGATATAGCAAAAGTGTTGTCTTCCTGGCTTTAATGGCTGCATTACAGTAAAGTTATGTAATTCTATCTTAATTTACCAGAGTGTTGTATGTTATTTGATTTGCTTTTATCCACTGAGTCATTATATCCACATGACTGATGATCATTGATCCAAAATCTCATTGTGTCAATGTTTTGTGAAAACACCAGTAGTCCCTACAATATTGTCACAATATCAATATTGATGTATTTGGTCAAAATATTGTGATATTTGATTTTGTCCAGATCACCCAGCCCTAGTGACCGTCCAGAGTCGGATTATTTCTCCGAGAACACGCCGGACCTTCGTGCCGACCGGGAGGCAACGCAAGAAAACGGGCTCGCGGTGGGTTTGTGTGAGACAAGCCACGACAGCGGGGCTTTGGCCCCCGCGTGCCAGGGGGAAGATGCACCAGCTTTGGCCGAACTCGCTCGCTCCTCTCTGGCTCCTCACGCCCGGGACAAGGACTCTCCTAGCCCGGGGTCAAGTGCCCAAACCCCCTCGCCTTGCCCGTCGTCGACCCTGTCCGACCTCACCGGTGACAGCCAGCCCACTGAACCCAGCACCAGAGGGGAGGAGGAGTCGGAGTACCTGGACTTCGGTTTGCCCGCTAGGCCGCAGAGTCTGAGGACTAACTCGCACATGGCTGTTTCTTCCCTCAGCTGCGACGCCACACCGTTGTCCCCCGACGACGAGGAGGGGGGCTTTTATTTTGGGGACGAGGGGTACGAGGAGGAGTTCCCCAGCGGTCTGGACGCGGGTCGCAGGCAGAGCGCCCCGGACAAGCTGCCGGACCTGACCGAGCAGGCCGACACCTCCGACCCCAAGCTGATGCCAAAGAGGTTCGGCATCGCTGATTTCTTCACCAGGTAAATAATTCTGCGTCATTGAAATGGGCATTCTCTCTCTCTCACTCTCTGTCACACACACACACACACACACACACACACACACACACACACACACACACACACACACACACACACACATAGACACACACACACACACACACACACACACACACACACACACACACAAATAAACAGCGGGTGGTGGTGGATGGTACCCCCTTGCAGTGTAGGAATTTAGCCAGGGGCAAGGGCAAAAATGCCACCAAGAAATCTCAGAATGCCCCTAAAAACCATGATCCAGGGGCAAAAATTGCCCCCAACATTTATATAATTTTCTTTTCATTCAATTAATTTAATTTCCATCTCTAATACACACTCAACACCTGTAAGCTGGTTGCCAGAAGAAGATGACGAAGAACACACTCACAAAAACAGTGCGCTGTTGTCCACACTATGCTTTAGCAACTTGTTTATGCAGTAAATACCTGTTTTAAGTGCCCCCAAAATTGTGTAAATGCCCCCATTTTTTAGACCGTGGGGGCAAAATTTGCCCTCAAAATATTTTTTTAATTTCCTATACTGCCCCCTTGTTGACATAGAGCCAGTGATAGTAAATACAAAAATATGAGTGTGTATATATATACCAACCAAATAACCACCAGCATAAAAAAATGCTCCACTAGAAAGGCCTCATGCACCTTACTTCACTTGGAACCCACTTTCTCTAATTCTGCATCCTGTGAATTTACATCCCACAGATTAATTCTGTATCCTGTATATTTACATCCCACAGATTAATTCTGTATCCTATATATTTACATCCCACAGATTAATTCTACATCCTGTGAATTTACATCCCACAGATTAATTCTACATCCTGTGAATTTACATCCCACAGATTAATTCTGTATCCTGTATATTTACATCCCACAGATTAATTCTGCATCCTGTATATTTACATCCCACAGATTAATTCTGCATCCTGTATATTTACATCCCACAGATTAATTCTGTATCCTGTATATTTACATCCCACAGATTAATTCTACATCCTGTATATTTACATCCCACAGATTAATTCTACATCCTGTATATTTACATCCCACAGATTAATTCTGCATCCTGTGAATTTACATCCCACAGATTAATTCTGCATCCTGTATATTTACATCCCACAGATTAATTCTGTATCCTGTATATTTACATCCCACAGATTAATTCTACATCCTGTGAATTTACATCCCACAGATTAATTCTGTATCCTGTATATTTACATCCCACAGATTAATTCTACATCCTGTATATTTACATCCCACAGATTAATTCTACATCCTGTATATTTACATCCCACAGATTAATTCTACATCCTGTATATTTACATCCCACAGATTAATTCTACATCCTGTATATTTACATCCCACAGATTTATGTAAGCCTAAAAGGAGTTTTGAGTGCAGGTGTTTATTTTCCACTCCATCCCTGCTGCAGAATGTATATGTGAAGCATCAAGCACATAAAACTATCTTTCTTGACACACACACACACACACACACACACACACACACACACACACACACACACACACACACACTCACACACACACACACACACACACACAGAGTTTTACCAGTGTACTAGGTTTTTAGAAGAGAGTAGGGTTTCAAATGATGGCCGAAGCGTCTGGCAGAGTCAATTAATTTGCAGATCACAGCCAAAGCGACATTTGGCTTAAAGTGTTTTTAGGAAACAGTCTACTTGTGCACCTTCTGTTGATCAAATGTGAAACAGACGCCCACACTAACTAGGGATGGGCATTTTAACCAATTTAAATACTCGAGTACTCTCCTTCTATTATGAACGAGTAATCGGGTACTTGCCGTGTGGGGGGGGGGGGGGGGCAAAAAATGCGTTTGCATTTTTGCATGGAAAAAGCACTACCTGTAGTACTTTTTGTGAGGAGAAGGACAATTAGGTGACGTTAGCTGCAGCTGTTGTCCCTACCTCAGATCTCCGGTGGTTGGATGGTATTGGTTAGCGCTTCGTCCGAGCAGACTTGTGAAACAAGCGAAGAAGGCTCATTTCCAATAGGCCTACATGTCTTGTCCAGTATAATCCATTCTGCTTTATGATCACTGTTACAGTAACGTAAATCCACGGATTACAAGGTCTGGTGTTCTGCCAAAAAGTGAAAACTGACCAGTGACCATAACATTAGCTGCAGCTAAATAGTGATCGCCATGAAGCAACAAAGTGATTCGTTCTCCACATTTCTTGTGGCTAACGTTATGGGAGGACAACAGTGTAGTCAGTAAACTAGTGCCACATTTTCAATGAGTTTTATCGGGGGTGCGTTGTGGAGAAGCGTACATCTGTCTTGTGTCGTTAACGGGAGCGCATCTCCACCAGTCAATTTTCGTGATGAGCTGGGAAACTTCCTGTTAAAACTTTCAAAATAATATTACTTAAACAAAAGTATATAGCTTATTGATGCACGTTGGATGAGAAAAAGGTATTTCAACGAACAAAGCAGCAAACCTTGTATCAAAATACCCGTGATGTTAAGATTACGAGTGAAACTGTGCCTGTAAAGCATTACTCAAAAATAATATTAATGCCAATGTTACAATAATGGTTTTATTTTGAAAGCCCTAAAGCAGATGACATACTTTTACATTCTGGCTGACTTGACGCTCGTGCAGGTATGCCTGTCTGAAACACAGCCATGCTGCCTGTATAGCCAGATCCACATGACGATGCATGTGTACCCTTTTTAAAGGGGTGGGGCGAGTACCCGAACAACGGAAACATTACTCGAGTGCTGACGTTATGAACGAGTATTCGAGTACCCGAGTACTCCCGCCCATCCCTAACACTAACTCACTATTTAATTTGGTGGGTGTTGACGAGGAAGAGATGGAAAGAGATATTTGGAGGAGAAAGCGATGTGTTTGCTATGTTTGCATTATCAAGGGGCCAGGGCAGCCAGGAGCAGCGCCCCCCGCAGAGGATCTCTCATTCAATTTGAAGTTGTGTTGAAACCTAAACAGAGGGCCAGCTTGCTAGTTGAAGGTGTGTTGAAACCTAAACAGAGAGCCAGCTTGCTAGTTGAAGGCATGTTGAAACCTAAACAGAGGGCCAGCTTACTAGTTGAAGGTGTGTTGAAACCTAAACAGAGAGCCAGCTTGCTAGTTGAAGGTGTGTTGAAACCTAAACAGAGGGCCAGCTTGCTAGTTGAAGGTGTGTTGAAACCTAAACAGAGGGCCAGCTTACTAGTTGAAGGCATGTTGAAACCTAAACAGAGGGCCAGCTTGCTAGTTGAAGTTGTGTTGAAACCTAAACAGAGAGCCAGCTTGCTAGTTGAAGGTGTGTTGAAACCTAAACAGAGGGCCAGCTTGCTAGTTGAAGGTGTGTTGAAACCTAAACAGAGGGCCACAGGGCTCGACATTAACGGCTGCCCGGTTGCCCCGGGCAACCAAAAAAAACATGGGGCAACCATTTATTGGTCTTTGGTTGCCCCAGGGGCAACCACGATTTAACATGCAACAAAATATGTACAGTGGCAAACAGCAAAATATACACCAAATAAATGTTTTAATACTTGTTGTGAGTGACATATATGTGACATTTTATTGCTGTTACAATCGGAACGATGTTACTAATTACCAGTCGGAACCTATGTGATGCATGCTGCACGTGCGGTATGTTTAACGAGTACTGACTCGGACAGGTGGGGCTGCTCGCACACAATCACAGCGGCTGCAAGACGCAAGAAGAACCGCGTCCGCCCGCAGCCCCGCACAGAAACAACGGACGAGGAAATTGTCATCGAGGTGAAATACCCGTGCGTCTTTGAACGGGACGGAAAACGAATGCTATACTGCAAAGCATGTAGCCTACAACAAGCGCTTAATAGGTCTCATTATGCTTCCCGCATTGGCGAGTGTCCGCACGGAAAAGTGAGTCAAATCAGCAGAGGCGCCCCTCCACAAGGCTCCTGTGCAGACGGTTTTCGCCTGGCCGTGCACACCCCGAATTGTGTAACTACGTGGACGCGGCTGAGCGGACAAAGTGGAGTTTTCAAGACTCCAGCTCACTTCCGCGAGCAGAAACCCACACAGTGTATAAACGCTCCACACGTTTCCTCGTCAAGATTCAGTGTCTCTCATTTCCGTGCGACAGCCCAAACTTCAAGCATAATTCCAGCATAACGCTATACTGCAAAGCATGTAGCCTACAACAAGCCTACAACAACATACACCTCGACCAGGACATCCTTCAAAAACGTTTTACCACCGCATATATGTGCTGAGGAATGATTTGCATCCCTGGCCTGTCAGCCTGTCATACGGGGTGAGAGAGAGGGATTGCAGGGCCGCTTCTGGGCCTTTTGGGGCCCTATGCAACATCAGAGTGGGGGCCCCAAACCACTGTCATAGTATCCCTGAATGAACATGAGGAGGCATAGGCTACTTCATTATCAATAACGCTTTTAATTAATAAATTAAGCACAATATGAACAATAACTGTTAAAAAATATATGAAAATGAAAGTTCACAAATATTAGTTAAATCCTTTCAGTGCAAATGCATTATAAAAACAAAAAATAAGATTTGTTTAGAAAACGAAATGACACAAATTTATTATTATTATTATTATCATTATTACTACTATTACACCCGGTGCGCACGCTGAATAGGCCTATCTATATACTATAGACTATTATACTTACTTTTCTGTCACATCGTCATTATTAAGCCGGCTTATGACTGCATAGTATTTTAATTACTCAAAATATAAGGCGACTAAAATTGGGCAACCACATTTTTATTCGGGCAACCAAAAGCTCTTGCCAGGTTGCCCCTCCGGCAACCACTTTTAAAAGTTAACGTCGAGCCCTGGGCCAGCTTGCTAGTTGAAGGTGTGTTGAAACCTAAACAGAGGGCCAGCTTGCTAGTTGAAGGCATGTTGAAACCTAAACAGAGGGCCAGCTTGCTAGTTGAAGGTGTGTTGAAACCTAAACAGAGAGCCAGCTTGCTAGTTGAAGGCATGTTGAAACCTAAACAGAGGGCCAGCTTGCTAGTTGAAGGTGTGTTGAAACCTAAACAGAGAGCCAGCTTGCTAGTTGAAGGTGTGTTGAAACCTAAACAGAGGGCCAGCTTGCTAGTTGAAGGTGTGTTGAAACCTAAACAGAGGGCCAGCTTGCTAATTGAAGGTGTGTTGAAACCTAAATAGAGGACCAGCTTGCTAGTTGAAGGTGTGTTGAAACCTAAACAGAGGGCCAGCTTGCTAGTTGAAGGTGTGTTGAAACCTAAACAGAGAGCCAGCTTGCTAGTTGAAGGTGTGTTGAAACCTAAACAGAGGGCCAGCTTGCTAGTTGAAGGTGTGTTGAAACCTAAACAGAGGGCCAGCTTGCTAGTTGAAGGTGTGTTGAAACCTAAACAGAGGGCCAGCTTGCTAGTTGAAGGTGTGTTGAAACCTAAACAGAGGGCCAGCTTGCTAATTGAAGGTGTGTTGAAACTAGGGATGTTCATTTTGAAAATTTTCCAAAATCGATAATCGGTGAGAATTAACGATCAATTATCGATTATCGATTTTATTAATACTTAGAAAATTTTCAATTTTTTCAATTTTTTCAATTTTTTTTTTTTTTTTTTTTTAACAAAATGAATGCCTATGGCAGAAAATACGAAAGACAACGTGTTCTCCTCAATGAACTCTTTATTTCAATGTGTCTCCTCTCCAACACTGCTGTCCCCGGCGCATGCCGGTGTGAATTTCTCATGTTTAAAACAGTTTTGTTGGCACAAAGGCCCGTGCCCAGCCAGAAAACTAGAGACTATATGAAGCTCCACCTCACGTTAGTCGGCTGTGCAATGGAGTGGGGCGAGGAGGAACGAATTCCACCCAAACCTAGTCCAAATTTTTTTTTTTTTTTTTTTTTTTTTTTTTTTTTTTATAATTAAAAAATCGATCCAAATGCCACAGGATCGATTCCAATCCTTAACGATCGATTATCGATTTTCGATAATTGATGAACATCCCTAGTTGAAACCTAAATAGAGGACCAGCTTGCTAGTTGAAGGTGTGTTGAAACCTAAACAGAGGGCCAGCTTGCTAATTGAAGGTGTGTTGAAACCTAAATAGAGGACCAGCTTGCTAGTTGAAGGTGTGTTGAAACCTAAACAGAGGGCCAGCTTGCTAGTTGAAGGTGTGTTGAAACCTAAACAGAGGGCCAGCTTGCTAGTTGAAGGTGTGTTGAAACCTAAACAGAGGGCCAGCTTACTAGTTGAAGGTGTGTTGAAACCTAAACAGAGAGCCAGCTTGCTAGTTGAAGGTGTGTTGAAACCTAAACAGAGAGCCAGCTTGCTAGTTGAAGGTGTGTTGAAACCTAAACAGAGAGCCAGCTTACTAGTTGAAGGTGTGTTGAAACCTAAACAGAGGGCCAGCTTGCTAGTTGAAGGTGTGTTGAAACCTAAACAGAGAGCCAGCTTGCTAGTTGAAGGTGTGTTGAAACCTAAACAGAGGGCCAGCTTACTAGTTGAAGTTGTGTTGAAACCTAAACAGAGAGCCAGCTTGCTAGTTGAAGGTGTGTTGAAACCTAAACAGAGAGCCAGCTTGCTAGTTGAAGGTGTGTTGAAACCTAAACAGAGGGTCAGCTTGCTAGTTGAAGGTGTGTTGAAACCTAAACAGAGAGCCAGCTTGCTAGTTGAAGGTGTGTTGAAACCTAAACAGAGAGCCAGCTTGCTAGTTGAAGGTGTGTTGAAACCTAAACAGAGGGCCAGCTTGCTAGTTGAAGGTGTGTTGAAACCTAAACAGAGGGTCAGCTTGCTAGTTGAAGGTGTGTTGAAACCTAAACAGAGAGCCAGCTTGCTAGTTGAAGGTGTGTTGAAACCTAAACAGAGAGCCAGCTTACTAGTTGAAGGTGTGTTGAAACCTAAACAGAGAGCCAGCTTACTAGTTGAAGGTGTGTTGAAACCTAAACAGAGGGCCAGCTTGCTAGTTGAAGGTGTGTTGAAACCAGTGTTGGGCAGTAGCTTGCTACAAGTAGTGAAGCTACATAGCTTAACTACATTTCTCAGTAGCTTGGTGGTAGCTTCACTACTTTTGAACCAAGTAGCTTTTTCAGTAGCTAAGCTATTTATAGACCCAAGTAGCTTGTAGCTTCCCGCAAAAGCTACAAGCTACTCGCCAGAGAAAATCCATGAGCAAAGCACACAGTGGAGATTTCTGCTGCGGTTTGGATTAAACAGGAGGAGACATTGCATATGTCAAGTGTGCCTGTGTAGCCAATAAAGCACTTCCAGTTCTATTATGACGGACAACAAGTGTTGTTCTCTCATCCTTGCTTTTTAGCATCCTTGCCTCTCTTGCAGCAAGACCCGGCACTACTCTGCCTCTGATTGGGTTGGGTTTAGGCAATGAAGACTGACTATTGGTTAAGGGTAGGGCAAAATATGTCATGTGCTGGCAAAGTCACATCCGCAACAAACTTTGAAAGATGGCAGAGCCAGAGGGAGCCACTGGCAGTGACGAAGAAGACGTTCAGGTTTTATTGTCTGTTTTTGAATATTGTGCCAGTGAGAGTTTCAGTGTGTTTTATAATATAATAAACAATCAAAATTAGATTTTTTTGCCTGCCTATTTGTTTGGTGGAAAGTTGTTCTTTGACATGAAGTTGATTCAATGTGAGAAAAAAGTAGCTTTGATGTAGCAAGCTGCTTTTGTCATGTTGCTCGTAGCTTAGCTTGCTACATTTCTCTGGCGATAGCTTCAATGTAGTTTAGCTATATTTAATCGAGAGTAACTGATAGCTTAGCTTACTACATTTTCCAAGTAGCTTGCCCATCACTGGTTGAAACCTAAACAGAGAGCCAGCTTGCTAGTTGAAGGTGTGTTGAAACCTAAACAGAGGGCCAGCTTGCTAGTTGAAGGTGTGTTGAAACCTAAACAGAGAGCCAGCTTGCTAGTTGAAGGTGTGTTGAAACCTAAACAGAGAGCCAGCTTGCTAGTTGAAGGTGTGTTGAAACCTAAACAGAGGGCCAGCTTGCTAGTTGAAGGTGTGTTGAAACCTAAACAGAGAGCCAGCTTACTAGTTGAAGGTGTGTTGAAACCTAAACAGAGGGCCAGCTTGCTAGTTGAAGGTGTGTTGAAACCTAAACAGAGAGCCAGCTTGCTAGTTGAAGGTGTGTTGAAACCTAAACAGAGAGCCAGCTTACTAGTTGAAGGTGTGTTGAAACCTAAACAGAGAGCCAGCTTGCTAGTTGAAGGTGTGTTGAAACCTAAACAGAGAGCCAGCTTGCTAGTTGAAGGTGTGTTGAAACCTAAACAGAGAGCCAGCTTGCTAGTTGAAGGTGTGTTGAAACCTAAACAGAGAGCCAGCTTGCTAGTTGAAGGTGTGTTGAAACCTAAACAGAGAGCCAGCTTGCTAGTTGAAGGTGTGTTGAAACCTAAACAGAGAGCCAGCTTGCTAGTTGAAGGTGTGTTGAAACCTAAACAGAGAGCCAGCTTGCTAGTTGAAGGTGTGTTGAAACCTAAACAGAGAGCCAGCTTGCTAGTTGAAGGTGTGTTGAAACCTAAACAGAGAGCCAGCTTGCTAGTTGAAGGTGTGTTGAAACCTAAACAGAGAGCCAGCTTGCTAGTTGAAGGTGTGTTGAAACCTAAACAGAGAGCCAGCTTGCTAGTTGAAGGTGTGTTGAAACCTAAACAGAGAGCCAGCTTACTAGTTGAAGGTGTGTTGAAACCTAAACAGAGAGCCAGCTTGCTAGTTGAAGGTGTGTTGAAACCTAAACAGAGAGCCAGCTTGCTAGTTGAAGGTGTGTTGAAACCTAAACAGAGAGCCAGCTTACTAGTTGAAGGTGTGTTGAAACCTAAACAGAGAGCCAGCTTACTAGTTGAAGGTGAGTTGAAACCTAAACAGAGAGCCAGCTTACTAGTTGAAGGTGTGTTGAAACCTAAACAGAGAGCCAGCTTACTAGTTGAAGGTGTGTTGAAACCTAAACAGAGAGCCAGCTTGCTAGTTGAAGGCATGTTGAAACCTAAACAGAGGGTCAGCTTGCTAGTTGAAGGCATGTTGAAACCTAAACAGAGGGTCAGCTTGCTAGTTGAAGGCATGTTGAAACCTAAACAGAGAGCCAGCTTGCTAGTTGAAGGTGTGTTGAAACCTAAACAGAGAGCCAGCTTGCTAGTTGAAGGTGTGTTGAAACCTAAACAGAGAGCCAGCTTGCTAGTTGAAGGTGTGTTGAAACCTAAACAGAGAGCCAGCTTGCTAGTTGAAGGTGTGTTGAAACCTAAACAGAGAGCCAGCTTACTAGTTGAAGGTGTGTTGAAACCTAAACAGAGAGCCAGCTTGCTAGTTGAAGGTGTGTTGAAACCTAAACAGAGAGCCAGCTTGCTAGTTGAAGGTGTGTTGAAACCTAAACAGAGAGCCAGCTTGCTAGTTGAAGGTGTGTTAAAACCTAAACAGAGAGCCAGCTTACTAGTTGAAGGTGTGTTGAAACCTAAACAGAGAGCCAGCTTGCTAGTTGAAGGTGTGTTGAAACCTAAACAGAGAGCCAGCTTGCTAGTTGAAGGTGTGTTGAAACCTAAACAGAGAGCCAGCTTACTAGTTGAAGGCGTGCTGAAACCTAAACAGAGAGCCAGCTTACTAGTTGAAGGCATGTTGAAACCTAAACAGAGAGCCAGCTTGCTAGTTGAAGGTGTGTTGAAACCTAAACAGAGGGCCAGCTTGCTAGTTGAAGGTGTGTTGAAACCTAAACAGAGGGTCAGCTTGCTAGTTGAAGGCATGTTGAAACCTAAACAGAGGGTCAGCTTGCTAGTTGAAGGCATGTTGAAACCTAAACAGAGAGCCAGCTTGCTAGTTGAAGGTGTGTTGAAACCTAAACAGATAGCCAGCTTGCTAGTTGAAGGTGTGTTGAAACCTAAACAGAGGGCCAGCTTACTAGTTGAAGGTGTGTTGAAACCTAAACAGAGGGTCAGCTTGCTAGTTGAAGGTGTGTTGAAACCTAAACAGAGGGTCAGCTTGCTAGTTGAAGGCATGTTGAAACCTAAACAGAGAGCCAGCTTGCTAGTTGAAGGTGTGTTGAAACCTAAACAGAGGGTCAGCTTGCTAGTTGAAGGCATGTTGAAACCTAAACAGAGGGTCAGCTTGCTAGTTGAAGGCATGTTGAAACCTAAACAGAGAGCCAGCTTGCTAGTTGAAGGTGTGTTGAAACCTAAACAGAGGGCCAGCTTGCTAGTTGAAGGTGTGTTGAAACCTAAACAGAGGGCCAGCTTGCTAGTTGAAGGTGTGTTGAAACCTAAACAGAGGGCCAGCTTCCTAGTTGAAGGTGTGTTGAAACTAGGGATGTTCATTTTGAAAATTTTCCAAAATCGATAATCGGTGAGAATTAACGATCAATTATCGATTATCGATTTTATTAATACTTGAATGCCTATGGCAGAAAATACGAAAGACAACGTGTTCTCCTCAATGAACTCTTTATTTCAATGTGTCTCCTCTCCAACACTGCTGTCCCCGGCGCATGCCGGTGTGAATTTCTCATGTTTAAAACAGTTTTGTTGGCACAAAGGCCCATGCCCAGCCAGAAAACTAGAGACTATATGAAGCTCCACCTCACGTTAGTCGGCTGTGCAATGGAGTGGGGCGAGGAGGAACGAATTCCACCCAAACCTAGTCCAAAAAAAAAAAAAATTTTTTTTTTTTTTTTTTTTTTTTTAATAATTAAAAAATCGATCCAAATGCCACAGGATCGATTCCAATCCTTAACGATCAATTATCGATTTTCGATAATTGATGAACATCCCTAGTTGAAACCTAAACAGAGAGCCAGCTTGCTAGTTGAAGGTGTGTTGAAACCTAAACAGAGAGCCAGCTTGCTAGTTGAAGGTGTGTTGAAACCTAAACAGAGAGCCAGCTTGCTAGTTGAAGGTGTGTTGAAACCTAAACAGAGGGTCAGCTGCCCTCTGTGATGCTGTGATGCTGTTCAGAGGTGGAAAGTAACTAATTACCAGTACATTTACTCTAGTTACTGTAATTGAGTAGCTTTTTGTGTACTTTTTTGAGTAGTTTTTTTAAAAGCAATAATTTTAGTTTTACTTAAGTAAATTCTGTTTGAAGTAACCATGGACTGTATATATAAGTAACACACTTTGTTACATTTTAAATAGCTTCAGAGTACAGAGTAAAATACATCCAAAGTTTCCCCAAGTTTTCTATGAACCGTGCAGCAAAAACTGTTGACCCTTGCAAACTGTCAGTGTTGCCAAACTGTTTCTAAGGACAGTAACTATTGGCTCATCAAAAATTCTCTAGAAGTCACCAGACAGGGAGGGGGGCTATACGCTGTGTGTAGGAAGCACTGTGACCGTCAGACCTCTCTGGAGGGAGGGGGGCTATACGCTGTGTGTAGGAAGCACTGTGACCGTCAGACCTCTCTGGAGGGAGGGGGGGCTATACGCTGTGTGTAGGAAGCACTGTGACCGTCAGACCTCTCTGGAGGCAGGGGGGCTGTACGCTGTGTGTAGGAAGCACTGTGACCGTCAGACCTCTCTGGAGGGAGGGGGGGCTATACGCTGTGTGTAGGAAGCACTGTGACCGTCAGACCTCTCTGGAGGGAGGGGGGGCTATACGCTGTGTGTAGGAAGCACTGTGACCGTCAGACCTCTCTGGAGGGAGGGGGGCTATACGCTGTGTGTAGGAAGCACTGTGACCATCAGACCTCTCTGGAGGGAGGGGGGCTATACGCTGTGTGTAGAAAGCACTGTGACCGTCAGACCTCTCTGGAGGGAGGGGGGCTATACACTGTGTGTAGGAAGCACTGTGACCGTCAGAACTTTGCCAGAAGTTGAACGACGAATGAGAACGAGAACACATTGGCGCTTAATCACAAAGCTGATGGAAACGGATGAGTTCATTAGAAAACACCTCTGCAGACGTAAATCCAACTGAAACCCCATCAGATTTGACTGAAGTTGAGGATGAACTTGAAGTAGTTTGAGCTTTATAAAGTATGCTTTCGTAGTTTTTATCGCAGAGGAGAGATAATATACCCCCCCCCCCCCCCCCCGAAAAAAGTAACTAAGTAACTTTTACTCTGAGTACATTTTAAAATCAGCTGTCTTTTTTTTGTTGCAAATGTAGATTTTATTACACTAGTAATTTCACTTCTACTCAAGTCAAATTTCATCAAAGTAATATAGTACTAATATAGTACACCCCTGATGCTGTTGTGGTGTGAAAAGCTCGTAACTCAGATTTTGGCGATGTTGATCTCAGTTGAAGGGACCACATGGGTCCTCAGTGGGTGGAGGGACCACATGGGTCCTCAGTGGGTGGAGGAAACACATGGGTCCTCAGTGGGTGGAGGAAACACACGGGTCCTCAGTGGGTGGAGGAAACACATGGGTCCTCAGTGGGTGGAGGGACCACATGGGTCCTCAGTGGGTGGAGGAAACACATGGGTCCTCAGTGGGTGGAGGAAACACACGGGTCCTCAGTGGGTGGAGGAAACACATGGGTCCTCAGTGGGTGGAGGGACCACATGGGTCCTCAGTGGGTGGAGGAAACACATGGGTCCTCAGTGGGTGGAGGAAACACACGGGTCCTCAGTGGGTGGAGGAAACACATGGGTCCTCAGTGGGTGGAGGGACCACATGGGTCCTCAGTGGGTGGAGGAAACACATGGGTCCTCAGTGGGTGGAGGAAACACACGGGTCCTCAGTGGGTGGAGGAAACACACGGGTCCTCAGTGGGTGGAGGAAACACACAGGTCCTCAGTGGGTGGAGGAAACACATGGGTCCTCAGTGGGTGGAGGAAACACATGGGTCCTCAGTGGGTGGAGGAAACACACGGGTCCTCAGTGGGTGGAGGAAACACATGAGTCCTCAGTGGGTGGAGGAAACACACGGGTCCTCAGTGGGTGGAGGAAACACACGGGTCCTCAGTGGGTGGAGGAAACACACGGGTCCTCAGTGGGTGGAGGAAACACACGGGTCCTCAGTGGGTGGAGGAAACACATGGGTCCTCAGTGGGTGGAGGAAACACACGGGTCCTCTGTGGGTTGAGGAAACACACGGGTCCTCAGTGGGTGGAGGAAACACATGGGTCCTCAGTGGGTGGAGGAAACACACGGGTCCTCAGTGGGTGGAGGAAACACATGAGTCCTCAGTGGGTGGAGGAAACACACGGGTCCTCAGTGGGTGGAGGAAACACACGGGTCCTCAGTGGGTGGAGGAAACACACGGGTCCTCAGTGGGTGGAGGAAACACATGGGTCCTCAGTGGGTGGAGGAAACACACGGGTCCTCTGTGGGTTGAGGAAACACACGGGTCCTCAGTGGGTGGAGGAAACACATGGGTCCTCTGTGGGTTGAGGAAACACACGGGTCCTCAGTGGGTGGAGGAAACACACGGGTCCTCAGTGGGTGGAGGAAACACATGAGTCCTCAGTGGGTGGAGGAAACACACGGGTCCTCAGTGGGTGGAGGAAACACACGGGTCCTCAGTGGGTGGAGGAAACACACGGGTCCTCAGTGGGTGGAGGAAACACATGGGTCCTCAGTGGGTGGAGGAAATTCTCCAGCCCTCTTGGGCTTATGAAAGTCCTTTAAAAGCCCCAACGGATAATGTCAAATATGCATCGTCATCAACTCTAAAAACAAAGCTGGTGTTCTTCCTTCCTGAAAAGTCTTGACGGTGATGATGTTGGACTGCTGACTGTGTTCTAGTGTCTGAGATGAATCAGACCAGGAAACAAAGACCTTCACACCTGAACCAAGTCATTGGACTTACAGAACTGGTATTGATATAGGGGATAAATAGAGAAATTCTAAGGCTCATAAATGCAGGCTAATTTCAGAAAGGCAGCACAAATGTGACATTATTTGTTTGTTTGTTTGTTTGTTTATTTATTTATTTATTTATTTATTTATTTATTTAGTTGTTTATTTATTTATTTATTTTGCGCATCTGGTAGGAGGAGTTGGGTCATTTTTATGAAAGCGTCTACTGCAAAAAAGCAACGGAAACAAAAGCAGGGGAATCTGATCTTTTTCAGATCAGGTTTAAACCACATTCTTTGGTGCTTTGAGATACAGTTCAAATTGCCTCCCTGCAGTAAACATGCAGACTTGAATGAGCACTCCGGTCGTCTTACTTCATTGTAATCGGTGGTTCTCAACGTTAGGAGTGACATGCTGCCATGTTGGAAGAAGACCAAGACTGAAGTCATTTTACATTGGCTCACGTTACTGCAATTGTGTTGCTTTTTTGTGTACTTTAAAGTCAGCAATTCGCCTTTGACTTAAGTACGTTTTTACTGCAGTTTTGTCTTTCAGTCCATTTTAAATCCATCCATCCGTCACAGAACAGATTGTGTCTCTCCATCAACAACAGAAAGTAGATCAACACAAACTGACAAATCTGTGACTGATCCAGCACTCAGGAGGCACAAATCAGGTCAGAACAAAGCAGGTTGTTTGCAAGGTGAAGATCAAAGCGTGGCTGGTGGCCCGGAGGCAGACAGGCTGACTAATCACTGGAAGGTTGTTTGTTCAACCTTCAGAAGCAGCAGGGGGGATATGTGTCTCTGTGTCTGCCCGGGGTCACATCTCTCTACATCCAGACCCAACAAGTCAACACGGAGCGTCACATCTCTCTACATCCAGACCCAACAAGTCAACACGGAGCGCCGACCGTGACTGAGGGAAGCTCCGTCATTTAATAAGATTCACATTTACATTTTTTCAGTCTGGTCTGTGGAAGGAGGTCAAGGTTCACTCTCTCTAATTGTTCCCAAGATACCTCATGGTTTCTTCCTTTTTTCTCCTAGCAAGGTTTTCTTGGAAGTGTCTTAGGCCGTATTGTGAATGGGAGGACTGGCGTTTTAGCCACCGCGCCTGATGATGTCTGAATGCAGCCATAAGGCCTTGGCCACACTGATCCGTGGTGTCTGTCCGTGTGCGTTCATTTCTCTGTTCACTTCCATTCATTTTCAATGACAGCTGTCCGATTGTCTGTGGAGCACTCAGAAGCGTACGTATCCAGAAAATTTGCATACGTTTTGATGGACAGAAAGTTGAAGAGGGATGAACTTTTTCTGGATGGACGTATCGGATGGTCGGATGGTCGGATAGTCACTGTCCGTTTAGCCAATCAGAGTCGAGGTCTCGAGAGGAGGCGTTCCGAGATTTGTTTCAACTTTTCAAAGAAGATGGCGGCCGAGGCTGTGAAGGAGGCTATAATTAATGCTGTGTACACCATCCCGCTGTTGTACAACGTGATAGTCAGTGTCACCGTCTGATTTCACCATCTAAGCTGGTCATTCAGTGGTATTTTATTGCCACATAAGTAACGTAGCGCACAGAGCTAACAGCTAGCTGACGCCAGCTTTCTTCTTCTCTCGGTTTATAGGCGGGTCGCTGACACCTTCAAGGTGCTTACCGCCACCTGCTGTACAAGTAGGTTACTTGTACATGCAACGGACATAAATCTATCCGTCTATCCGTTCTGTCCATTTTATGACGGATCAGTGTGGCCAAGGCCTAAGGCTGTCCTACCTCATTCTGTTGTATGGTTGATCCTACATCATTCTGTTGTATGGTTGATCCTACATCATTCTGTTGTATGGTTGATCCTACCTCATTCTGTTGTATGGTTGATCTTACATCATTCTGTTGTATGGTTTATCCTACATCATTCTGTTGTATGGTTTATCCTACATCATTCTGTTGTATGGTTGATCCTACATCATTCTGTTGTATGGTTTATCCTACATCATTCTGTTGTATGGTTTATCCTACATCATTCTGTTGTATGGTTTATCCTACATCATTCTGTTGTATGGTTGATCCTACATCATGCTGTTGTATGGTTGATCCTACATCATTCTGTTGTATGGTTTATCCTACATCATTCTGTTGTATGGTTTATCCTACATCATGCTGTTGTATGGTTTATCCTACATCATGCTGTTGTATGGTTGATCCTACATCATTCTGTTGTATGGTTTATCCTACATCATTCTGTTGTATGGTTGATCCTACATCATTCTGTTGTATGGTTTATCCTACATCATTCTGTTGTATGGTTTATCCTACATCATGCTGTTGTATGGTTGATCCTACATCATTCTGTTGTATGGTTGATCCTACATCATTCTGTTGTATGGTTGATCCTACATCATTATGTTGTATGGTTTATCCTACATCATTCTGTTGTATGGTTTATCCTACATCATTCTGTTGTATGGTTGATCCTACATCATTCTGTTGTATGGTTGATCCTACATCATGCTGTTGTATGGTTTATCCTACATCATTCTGTTGTATGGTTTATCCTACATCATTCTGTTGTATGGTTTATCCTACATCATTCTGTATGGTTGATCCTACATCATTCTGTTGTATGGTTGATCCTACATCATTCTGTTGTATGGTTGATCCTACATCATTCTGTTGTATGGTTTATCCTACATCATTCTGTTGTATGGTTTATCCTACATCATTCTGTTGTATGGTTGATCCTACATCATTCTGTTGTATGGTTGATCCTACATCATTCTGTTGTATGGTTGATCCTACATCATTCTGTTGTATGGTTGATCCTACATCATTCTGTTGTATGGTTGATCCTACATCATTCTGTTGTATGGTTTATCCTACATCATACTGTTGTATGGTTTATCCTACGTCATTCTGTTGTATGGTTGATCCTACGTCATTCTGTTGTATGGTTGATCCTACGTCATTCTGTTGTATGGTTGATCCTACATCATTCTGTTGTATGGTTTATCCTACATCATTCTGTTGTATGGTTTATCCTACATCATTCTGTTGTATGGTTGATCCTACATCATTCTGTTGTATGGTTGATCCTACATCATTCTGTTGTATGGTTTATCCTACATCATTCTGTTGTTTGGTTGATCCTACATCATTCTGTTGTATGGTTTATCCTACATCATTCTGTTGTATGGTTGATCCTACATCATTCTGTTGTATGGTTGATCCTACATCATTCTGTTGTATGGTTGATCCTACATCATTCTGTTGTATGGTTGATCCTACATCATTCTGTTGTATGGTTTATCCTACATCATTCTGTTGTATGGTTGATCCTACATCATTCTGTTGTATGGTTTATCCTACATCATTCTGTTGTATGGTTGATCCTACATCATGCTGTTGTATGGTTTATCCTACATCATTCTGTTGTATGGTTTATCCTACATCATTCTGTTGTATGGTTGATCCTACATCATTCTGTTGTATGGTTTATCCTACATCATTCTGTTGTATGGTTGATCCTACATCATTCTGTTGTATGGTTGATCCTACATCATTCTGTTGTATGGTTGATCCTACGTCGTTGATCCTACGACCCCCCGGGGATCAGTCGATTTTGATGATGATCTGGATCTGGGATTCACATCATTAGAGACCAAATTCATTTTGAGCCGTAACCGACGCGCTGCCTTCCTGTGTCGGCAGGAAAGTCCGACATCTGGGATTTTCCAAGTCAGCTGCTGAACAGCGTTGCTTGCACCATGCTGTTTCAGTCAGAGTAAGAGTGAAAGCATTTTCTTGTTTGATGACCGCAATAAAGAAGTCTGAGAGAGAACAACACCATGCAGACAGATTGTTTTCCCCCTCTTTTTATTGCTTAAGCGGTTAGTGTCGTCTGACTGGTAGATATTTGATTATTTCTGTCTGTTTTGGGGGTTTAAGCCTTCGTCTGTGTGTCAGGTCTTGTTTTGGTTTGGACTCCGCTATAAGACTCTACTGAGGTATCAGCTGAGGAGAAAACACGCAGCTGATAGCTCAGTACAGTCTATACCTCAGTACAGTCTTTTAGTGGCATCTGACTCCGCTATAAGACTGTACTGAGGCAGAGTCCTGCAACGGGTCGGGTACCCGTGGCTACCCGTGGGTTACGCGCAAAAAACTTGTGTAACGGGTAAGCTTGTGACCGGAAGGTCGTCTGTTCAATCCCCGGGACCGGCAGGATAAATCTGGGTGGGGAAAGTGAAAAGGCAGCGCTTGCCCCTCCCTCATTACCACCACTGAGGTGCCCTTGAGCAAGGCCCTTAACTCCCAACCTCTCAAGTGGAGCCGCTCAGTGGCCAGCAGATCAGACTGTGGTTGTACTCGGCAGCTTCCAGGTGTGAATTCCTGAAAAAAGAGAGCATTGCTCTCAGTGAGACTCCGCCTGTATAAATAAAGGTAAAAAAACTAAACTCATTAACTGTCAAACAAAATTAATATTTACAAAATTGTTGACCGTTTTCTGCGTGAGAGGATGTGCAAAAATAAATCAGCATTGTTTTTTGGGGGCGTGTCCCTTTCCTGTCTACAGGTTGTCTCCTCAGGTGTTTGATCAGGAAAGGTAAGGAAGGAAAGATGGCGTTAGTCTGCGCTCTGTGAGCAGAGACTAGCATGTTGCACCTGAGCTGTCAACCGTCTGTCTGTCAACTCGTCTGTTTCACACACTGCTTATCTGAGCATCAGTGCAGACTTGTGAACGTTTGTTTTTCCAACAGCAATATGGTTGATCCTACATCATACTGTTGTATGGTTGATCCTACATCATTCTGTTGTATGGTTGATCCTACATCATACTGTTGTATGGTTGATCCTACATCATTCTGTTGTATGGTTGATCCTACATCATACTGTTGTATGGTTGATCCTACATCATACTGTTGTATGGTTGATCCTACATCATTCTGTTGTATGGTTGATCCTACATCATTCTGTTGTATGGTTGATCCTACATCATACTGTTGTATGGTTGATCCTACGTCATTCTGTTGTATGGTTTATCCTACGTCATTCTGTTGTATGGTTGATCCTACATCATACTGTTGTATGGTTGATCCTACATCATACTGTTGTATGGTTGATCCTACATCATTCTGTTGTATGGTTTATCCTACATCATTCTGTTGTATGGTTGATCCTACGTCATTCTGTTGTATGGTTGATCCTACATCATACTGTTGTATGGTTGATCCTACATCATTCTGTTGTATGGTTTATCCTACATCATTCTGTTGTATGGTTGATCCTACGTCATTCTGTTGTATGGTTGATCCTACATCATACTGTTGTATGGTTGATCCTACATCATTCTGTTGTATGGTTGATCCTACGTCATTCTGTTGTATGGTTGATCCTACATCATACTGTTGTATGGTTGATCCTACATCATTCTGTTGTATGGTTGATCCTACATCATTCTGTTGTATGGTTGATCCTACATCATTCTGTTGTATGGTTGATCCTACATCATTCTGTTGTATGGTTGATCCTACATCATTCTGTTGTATGGTTGATCCTACATCATTCTGTTGTATGGTTGATCCTACATCATACTGTTGTATGGTTGATCCTACATCATTCTGTTGTATGGTTTAGTTGATCCTACATCATTCTGTTGTATGGTTTATCCTACATCATTCTGTTGTATGGTTGATCCTACATCATTCTGTTGTATGGTTTATCCTACATCATTCTGTTGTATGGTTTATCCTACATCATACTGTTGTATGGTTTATCCTACATCATTCTGTTGTATGGTTTATCCTACATCATTCTGTTGTATGGTTGATCCTACATCATACTGTTGTATGGTTTATCCTACATCATTCTGTTGTATGGTTGATCCTACATCATTCTGTTGTATGGTTGATCCTACATCATTCTGTTGTATGGTTGATCCTACATCATTCTGTTGTATGGTTGATCCTACATCATTCTGTTGTATGGTTGATCCTACGTCGTTGATCCTACGACCCCCCGGGGATCAGTCGATTTTGATGATGATCTGGATCTGGGATTCACATCATTAGAGACCAAATTCATTTTGAGCCGTAACCGACGCGCTGCCTTCCTGTGTCGGCAGGAAAGTCCGACATCTGGGATTTTCCAAGTCAGCTGCTGAACAGCGTTGCTTGCACCATGCTGTTTCAGTCAGAGAGTGAAAGCATTTTCTTGTTTGATGACCGCAATAAAGAAGTCTGAGAGAGAACAACACCATGCAGACAGATTGTTTTCCCCCTCTTTTTATTGCTTAAGCGGTTAGTGTCGTCTGACTGGTAGATATTTGATTATTTCTGTCTGTTTTGGGGGTTTAAGCCTTCGTCTGTGTGTCAGGTCTTGTTTTGGTTTGGACTCCGCTATAAGACTCTACTGAGGTATCAGCTGAGGAGAAAACACGCAGCTGATAGCTCAGTACAGTCTATACCTCAGTACAGTCTTTTAGTGGCATCTGACTCCGCTATAAGACTGTACTGAGGCAGAGTCCTGCAACGGGTCGGGTACCCGTGGCTACCCGTGGGTTACGCGCAAAAAACTTGTGTAACGGGTAAGCTTGTGACCGGAAGGTCGTCTGTTCAATCCCCGGGACCGGCAGGATAAATCTGGGTGGGGAAAGTGAAAAGGCAGCGCTTGCCCCTCCCTCATTACCACCACTGAGGTGCCCTTGAGCAAGGCCCTTAACTCCCAACCTCTCAAGTGGAGCCGCTCAGTGGCCAGCAGATCAGACTGTGGTTGTACTCATCAGCTTCCAGGTGTGAATGTGAACAGGGTATTTTTCAAACCTCCTGAAAAAAGAGAGCATTGCTCTCAGTGAGATAACCTGACGCTACCAGATGGACGGTTTACCTTCACATTACGTTTCACTAAACCAGTCCATCTGGCAATGCAGTAATCCAACCCGCTGATGGAGGCGGGCACCTTTTCCAAGCTACTTGGCAGGTGATTGGATGACCCATCTGTCTATCACCGCTGGTGCGTGTTAACTTCAACCAATCAGATCGCCATGATTCTGACGTCACGTTTGCGACCAGAGGAAGTTGCCTGTGCCTGATCTCCGTGGTAGTCTATCATTGATTGAGTCCTCACCATCCTCATCGTTGTAAAGTCGCCTTCGAAGCATGTCGTTCGATTATAACGAACTAGTTGTGTGGCTTAGCCTTCCCAAATGTTGAGGGTCGTTTTTTAGAATTGAATACATAGAATTGGGAACGTTACATTCAATTTCATTCAGACTGCGTGTCACTTCCGCGGCGGCAGCCATGTTGACGAGTGAAAAGAACTACAAAGACCATGTACCCACTACTTGGCCAGACGAGCCTAAGCCCGCTTAAGGCTGCCGCTGATTCGTCAAGCCGGCATGGTTCGGCCAATCATTTAACTGCCTGTGCATGACAAGATGGATTACGTCGAGAGAATCTCTTTTGATCTCGCGAGGTTATCCATCTTGCAAGCAAGGTTATCAGTGAGACTCCCCCTGTATAAATAAAGGTAAACAAAAAAAAACTCAATAACTGTCAAACAAAATGAATGATTACAAATCTGTTGACAGTTTTCTGTGTGAGAGGATGTGCAAAAATAAATCAGCATTATTTTTTGGGGGCGTGTCCCTTTCCTGTCTA
>NC_139633.1:29448454-29450954 GCF_964638095.1 Poromitra crassiceps
GAGGAAGACAATTATTTTTAAGACACACAACAGCTAGCCTGGTAAAGAAACACAACAGCTAGCCGGGTAAAGACACACAACAGCTAGCCTGGTAAAGAAACACAACAGCTAGCCGGGTAAAGAAACACAACAGCTAGCCTGGTAAAGACACACAACAGCTAGCCTGGTAAAGACACACAACAGCTAGCCTGGTAAAGACACACAACAGCTAGCCTGGTAAAGACACACAACAGCTAGCCTGGTAAAGACACACAACAGCTAGCCTGGTAAAGACACACAACAGCTAGCCGGGTAAAGACACACAACAGCTAGCCTGGTAAAGACACACAACAGCTAGCCTGGTAAAGACACACAACAGCTAGCCTGGTAAAGAAACACAACAGCTAGCCGGGTAAAGACACACAACAGCTAGCCGGGTAAAGACACACAACAGCTAGCCGGGTAAAGAAACACAACAGCTAGCCGGGTAAAGACACACAACAGCTAGCCGGGTAAAGAAACACAACAGCTAGCCGGGTAAAGAAACACAACAGCTAGCCGGGTAAAGACACACAACAGCTAGCCGGGTAAAGACACACAACAGCTAGCCGGGTAAAGACACACAACAGCTAGCCGGGTAAAGAAACACAACAGCTAGCCGGGTAAAGACACACAACAGCTAGCCGGGTAAAGACACACAACAGCTAGCCGGGTAAAGAAACACAACAGCTAGCCAGGTAAAGAAACACAACAGCTAGCCGGGTAAAGAAACACAACAGCTAGCCTGGTAAAGACACACAACAGCTAGCCTGGTAAAGAAACACAACAGCTAGCCTGGTAAAGACACACAACAGCTAGCCTGGTAAAGACACACAACAGCTAGCCTGGTAAAGACACACAACAGCTAGCCTGGTAAAGACACACAACAGCTAGCCTGGTAAAGACACACAACAGCTAGCCACGTAAAGAAACACAACAGCTAGCCTGGTAAAGAAACACAACAGCTAGCCAGGTAAAGAAACACAACAGCTAGCCTGGTAAAGAAACACAACAGCTAGCCTGGTAAAGAAACACAACAGCTAGCCGGGTAAAGAAACACAACAGCTAGCCTGGTAAAGAAACACAACAGCTAGCCACGTAAAGAAACACAACAGCTAGCCTGGTAAAGAAACACAACAGCTAGCCAGGTAAAGAAACACAACAGCTAGCCTGGTAAAGACACACAACAGCTAGCCTGGTAAAGAAACACAACAGCTAGCCTGGTAAAGAAACACAACAGCTAGCCGGGTAAAGAAACACAACAGCTAGCCTGGTAAAGAAACACAACAGCTAGCCGGGTAAAGAAACACAACAGCTAGCCTGGTAAAGAAACACAACAGCTAGCCACGTAAAGAAACACAACAGCTAGCCTGGTAAAGAAACACAACAGCTAGCCAGGTAAAGAAACACAACAGCTAGCCTGGTAAAGACACACAACAGCTAGCCTGGTAAAGAAACACAACAGCTAGCCACGTAAAGAAACACAACAGCTAGCCTGGTAAAGAAACACAACAGCTAGCCAGGTAAAGAAACACAACAGCTAGCCTGGTAAAGAAACACAACAGCTAGCCTGGTAAAGACACACAACAGCTAGCCTGGTAAAGAAACACAACAGCTAGCCTGGTAAAGACACACAACAGCTAGCCTGGTAAAGAAACACAACAGCTAGCCTGGTAAAGAAACACAACAGCTAGCCTGGTAAAGACACACAACAGCTAGCCTGGTAAAGAAACACAACAGCTAGCCTGGTAAAGAAACACAACAGCTAGCCTGGTAAAGAAACACAACAGCTAGCCTGGTAAAGACACACAACAGCTAGCCTGGTAAAGACACACAACAGCTAGCCTGGTAAAGACACACAACAGCTAGCCTGGTAAAGAAACACAACAGCTAGCCTGGTAAAGACACACAACAGCTAGCCTGGTAAAGAAACACAACAGCTAGCCTGGTAAAGACACACAACAGCTAGCCTGGTAAAGAAACACAACAGCTAGCCTGGTAAAGAAACACAACAGCTAGCCTGGTAAAGAAACACAACAGCTAGCCTGGTAAAGAAACACAACAGCTAGCCTGGTAAAGAAACACAACAGCTAGCCGGGTAAAGACACACAACAGCTAGCCTGGTAAAGAAACACAACAGCTAGCCTGGTAAAGACACACAACAGCTAGCCTGGTAAAGAAACACAACAGCTAGCCTGGTAAAGACACACAACAGCTAGCCTGGTAAAGAAACACAACAGCTAGCCGGGTAAAGAAACACAACAACTAGCCTGGTAAAGAAACACAACAGCTAGCCTGGTAAAGACACACAACAGCTAGCCGGGTAAAGACACACAACAGCTAGCCTGGTAAAGACACACAACAGCTAGCCGGGTAAAGACACACAACAGCTAGCCTGGTAAAGACACACAACAGCTAGCCTGGTAAAGAAACACAACAGCTAGCCTGGTAAAGAAACACAACAACTAGCCAGGTAAAGAAA
>NC_139633.1:29460954-29515954 GCF_964638095.1 Poromitra crassiceps
TCAAGCAGGCTGACGATGTCTGTCTGTCTGTCTGTCTGTCTGTCTGTCTCTCTGTCTGTCTGTCTGTCTGTCTGTCTGTCTGTCTGTCTGTCTTGTCTGTCTGTCTGTCTGTCTGTCTGTCTGTCTGTCTGTCTCTCTGTCTGTCTCTCTGTTAGGAACCTGCCAGCTAAATCCCTGGAGGAGAGAGAGAGACACAAACTGGAGTATGAGGAGATGGTGGCAGGAGCCAAGAGGAGAGGTACACACAAGCCGCTTTCACACACAGATCGCGCAACATTGCAGTTCAAAAGGCCCGCAACGCCGGCAGCCTCGCCACAGAAATTGCTTTCACACACAGCCAAGCAGCACCGCCACATTCCCGTCCTGCGGTGTGCTTTCAGGCGACAGCCACCGCTCCCGGATTGGAAGGCGAGCGGAGGCATTTTCACTCAGCTCCTCGCCCAAATTAATATTTTCATAGGTCAGTGTAGCCTAGGCTACTGTATGATGAACGAATTCATTCAACAACCAAACATCGCTGATGTATGCCAGCCAACGACGTGCAGCTGCGGTCGTTAAGGATCAAAGTGATAAAACACCAAATCGTCCACATGCAGCATGGTAACAAGGCTTTCAATATTCATCTGATCGACTTTATGGATCACAGACACACCATCATGTATCCTATTAGGTACAAGGCTAATTCTTATCTTTTGGTTCCGGTTTTTTGTAAAGCAAATTATTCCCATCAAGTAGCGTAATTAGCGTCCGTACTCCGTTCTGAAAGACGACGCCCGCATATCAAACAGCTACAGTCTGCATAACGTTACTTGTCGTCGGGAGAATAGTATAGGCTATAAATGCACATGACTACTATAACGTTAGTAGTTTTTGTAAGGGAATGCACAACTGGCTAGCTAGACAGATTGCAGTTGGAGCTGGTTTCCAGAGGGAATATCCTCAGACCAACTCGCCACAGACAGAATAGTCCTCTGAAGCTTATTATTATATCCATTAATTTTACCTATAATGTCAACATCGTTTGAGCATAAAGCCTAACCTACTTACAGGCACGGAGCATTCCTCCTGGCCGCATTTTTTTACTTTCACCTTTCTTGCTGCATGAGGTGGTTTTGCCCTGTATTTTTTTTTTATGAATGAGCTGACCATTCGCACCGTTCCGGCTTACCGCTCCGACGCCTTCAGGTGGAGGTGGGTTGCAGGGTAACCCGGCACTGTGACTAGGTCCACTGGAGGAACGAAAGGCGTACAACAATTACCCACCAACCCGCTTCACAACTTTCACATCGGAGGCGCGGATCCCATTTTTCGTGCATTTTACGGCTTTCAAGGCCAGTGTGAAAGCGGCTACACACACACACACGCACGCACGCACGCACGCACACACACACACACACACACACACACACACACACACAGTGTTGCTCTAGTTTCAGTTGTCAGCAATGTACAAAGTTAACCTCTTTGCTGGCCCTACCTGTTTACGATGCCATTGTGTGTAGAAGGTCCTGTTCAAAACAATCAATGTTGTCTTGACTCGATGGACGTGGGCTGGACCTGTGTACGGTGGCCAGTAGGGACAAAGTTTGAGATCAGACAAAGACTGTGTGATGAAGCGTTCAAATGTTATCTGTCTCTAAAACCTCTCTGTCTCCCCCACCCCTCTCTCTATCTCTCTGTGGGTGTCTCTCTCTCTCTGTATCTCCCCCATCTCTCTCTCCCTCTGTCTCTCTCTTTCTCACCCTCCCTCCCTCTCTCTCTCTCCCTCTGTGTGTGGGTCTCTCCCTCCCCCTCTGTGTGTGGGTCTCTCTCTCTCTGTCTCTCTCTCCCTCTGTGTGTGGGTCTCTCTCCCCCTCTCTCTCTCCCTCTGTGTGTGGGTCTCTCCCTCCCCCTCTGTGTGTGGGTCTCTCTCTCTCTCCCTCTGTGTGTGGGTCTCTCTCCCCCTCTCTCTCTCTCTCTCTCTCTGTGTGTGTGGGTCTCTCTCTCTCTGTGTGGGTCTCTCTCTCTCTCTCTGTGTGTGGGTCTCTCCCTCCCCCTCTGTGTGTGGGTCTCTCTCTCTCTGTCTCTCTCTCCCTCTGTGTGTGGGTCTCTCTCCCCCTCTCTCTCTCTCTCTCTCTCTCTGTGTGTGGGTGTCTCTCTCTCTCTCTCTCTCTGTCAGAGTTGAAGGAAGCTCAGAAGAAGAAGCGTCAGATGAAGGAGCGTCTCAGACAGGAGGAGAGTATCTCCCACGCCATGGTGATCTGGAACAACGACATCCTGCCGCACTGGGACACCGTGTACGTCTGCACGCCTGTGTGTGCGTGTGTGTGTGCGTGCGCGTGCGCGTGAGTGTGAGTGAGTGTGCGTGCGCGTGCGCGTGCGCGTGTGTGTGTGCGTGTGTGCGTGTGAGTGTGTGTGAGAGAGACAGTTCACTGAGTCATAAGCACTGCAACATTGTGACCGGTGATGTTAGCCTGGTTAAAACCATCTTGATCATGTGACCTCACATTCAACCTCACAGCCAATCAGGGATAGTTGACGATGTAACCGGACCAATCAGTAATGACGTCTCCCGAAGCAATGAGCGCTAACGTTAACATTAGTAGAGTAAACAGCCATAAGTGCAGTTATTTCAGAAATAGAATCAATAAGAACAATTAAAGAAGAACAGGAGCATGTATGTACCAGCAGAGTTTCCAAGTTTGTGTGTGTGTGAACTTGTTCATGAGTGATGCTATTTCTATGCTATGTTGTGTTCTTCTGCTTATTTTGCTTAATATTGCATTTACTACTGTTTATTTTATGCTATGTGTGTTCTGTGAGCGAGCTACTGTAACTTGTCCCAATTTCCCCCCGGGGATCATTAAAGTCTTTCTGATTCTGATTCTGATAAATGAGTAATAGAGGTGTGTGTGTGTGTGTGTGTGTGTGTGTGTGTGTGTGTGTGTGTGTGTGTGTGTGTGTGTGTGTGTGTGTGTGTGTGTGTGTGTGTGTGTGTGTGTGTGTGTGTGTGTGTGTGTGTGTGTGTGTGTGTGTGTGTGTGTGTGTGTGCGTGCGTGCGTGCGTGCGTGCGCGCGCGCGCCTGTCTGTCTGTCTGCGTGTGTGTGTGTGAGCAGGAAGGCGACGCGACGGGTGAGGGAGCTGTGGTGGCAGGGTCTTCCTCCCAGCGTCAGAGGCAGAGTGTGGAGCCTGGCCATCGGCAATGAGCTCAACATCACACCAGGTACATGCGCGCGCACACACACACACACACACACAGTAAGTATGCCAGTGAAGGAATGTGTTTCGTAGGGGTGGGCAATGAATTTCGAATTTTCGAATAATCGTTTTTATTATCAAGCTCGACTTTCATTATTGAAAGTCGAAAATCGTTCATTGACAATCTTATCTTAAAAAGTCAGTTTTCCATTGTTTCTAACGGCGCCTGTCTCTTTAAGAGCAACACGTTTGTCCATGTGATGTTGCCGTTGCACTTACTCACGGCTCAGCCTGTAGCGACCGTAGCACTCAGCAGCTCCCAGGTAGAAACGATAGAAACGTAGTAGAAATGGGTTTAAAGTCCCTGGAAACCAGAAATATTTTATTATTATTTAGCATTTTGAGTTCATCACATCACAGGACCCTATGTTAATAAGCCACCAGCCAAATTTGAACGATCATGAACGTCGCAAAGTATATAAATTTAGGTTTGACAGTCATGGCAAAAGTCATGAGAATCAATTATTTTTTAGAGTGAACATCTTCTCTCTCCGTGTATGTGTTTGTATCTTTGTACAGAGCTGTTTCTGTGTTGTGTGTCAGAGTGAACATCTTCTCTCTCTTAGCGCTTTCAGACAGACACGGTTCTGGTTCTGGCTCCGGCTCCGTTCTGGAGTCTCAGAACCTTGGTGCTTTCTGGCGAACCAGCCCGTGTTCACACCAGTTTAAGCGGAACCAAAGTGGGAGGACATTATTCGGTAGTCCTTCTTCAGTTTATTCTTTATTTTTTTAAGTTTATTAATTATTTGGTCTGGCGTTCGAGTGAACCCAGCCTTGGCCCTCTCTTCTGCAAGTTCGGCATATGACTTGCTCTTTCTTGTACTGCTTTCTAGCTTTTCTTGAGATTCGGTAGATGCCCAAATCGCCACTAAACATTTGGTTTCCTCAGGAGACCACTGCAAATTATTTTTCTCTGTGTTGTCACTGCCTTCTTCTCCTTCCTGCTCGTTTTCACAGCCTAGAATGAGACACGCCCACTGATGATGTCACGGTTCCCAAGGAAAACCAACTATTTTTTGGTTCCGCTGAGAACCAACTTTTCAGGTTCCGAACCAATTATTTTTTCGGTCTGAACGCGCCGGCCAGTTCAGATTAGGGTTCTGGAACCGGAACCGGCACGGAGCCCTGCCGGTGTGAAAGCCCTATCTGTGTATGTGTTTGTATCTTTGTACAGAGCTGTTTCTGTGTTGTGTGTCAGAGTGAACATCTTCTCTCTCTGTGTATGTGTTTGTATCTTTGTACAGAGCTGTATGAGATCTTCCTGTCGCGAGCCAAGGAGAAGTGGAGGAGCTACAGTGAGACCAGTTCAGTCAACGACAGCGAGAGTGGTACGACACCACAGCCAACACACAGCTAATCCAATCACTGTTCAAATGGGAAACATTCCAACACTCCAACACATTCCATCAGACACAGACCCAAACTAGTCCCTTAATTAATATCCGATTCGTAATTAGCCCTTTATTGTTCTGTCAGGCTGTAGGCCTATCGTTGCCGACAATGAAGGCAACATTAAACTGACAGATTTTTGAATGAAGTTTGGTGTAACATGCCCTCCACGCAAGTGACAGCGGCTGGCAGTCTTTGTTCAGCTTCGGATGGCAGTAGTAGCCTATAGCCAAGTCATGAAATGACTTGAAATGAGTGGCGTGAGTCAACGCTGTTTCATATGACAAAGGAAATACCTCAACCCCCCCCCCCCCCCCCATTCCAACAAACACATACAAAAAAGTGAATATTTCAGTCACTCAGTGGTGTTTTGAGCCTGGCGTTTGTGGACTTTGTTAACGTAACAGGTAGCTAGCTAGTTAACATGCTATCTTGTCCTCACTATAGCATTCCATTAAGTCGTGCGTCATCGGTCCATTTTCCGATTGTTTCCGATTGTGGCGAATCGACATGGTGAGGACATGACTCAAAAACATATCGTCGCTGTCGGGCCAGGACCTCGAATCTCCAAAACAGCAACTTTTCAGGAAGTAAAAAAAACAAAACCTGTGTGCTCTTAAAATACTGAACACCACGTCGTCAAAGTTGGCACATGTCTTAAATTATGGCGCCTTCTAGAAAAGCATTCTAAAACCTACGGTGCATTTGAAAACACCTCCTAATACCTGAGGGATAGTGTAGAAAGGATCTGCTGAAATGGAGAAGAACGCAAACACTGCATCAGGTCTTAAAGAGATATACACACAAACACTGCATCAGGTCTTAAAGAGATATACACACAAACACTGCATCAGGTCTTAAAGAGATATACACACAAACACTGCATCAGGTCTTAAAGGGATATACACACAAACACTGCATCAGGTCTTAAAGAGATATACACACAAACACTGCATCAGGTCTTAAAGAGATATACACACAAACACTGCATCAGGTCTTAAAGAGATATACACACAAAAACACTGCATCAGGTCTTAAAGAGATATACACACAAACACTGCATCAGGTCTTAAAGGGATATACACACAAAAACACTGCATCAGGTCTTAAAGAGATATACACACAAACACTGCATCAGGTCTTAAAGAGATATACACACAAAAACACTGCATCAGGTCTTAAAGAGATATACACACAAAAACACTGCATCAGGTCTTAAAGAGATATACACACAAACACTGCATCAGGTCTTAAAGGGATATACACACAAACACTGCATCAGGTCTTAAAGGGATATACACACAAACACTGCATCAGGTCTTAAAGGGATATACACACAAACACTGCATCAGGTCTTAAAGGGATATACACACAAACACTGCATCAGGTCTTAAAGGGATATACACACAAACACTGCATCAGGTCTTAAAGGGATATACACACAAAAACACTGCATCAGGTCTTAAAGAGATATACACACAAACACTGCATCAGGTCTTAAAGAGATATACACACAAACACTGCATCAGCTCTTAAAGGGATATACACACAAAAACACTGCATCAGGTCTTTAATGGGTTAAACGGCATGTCTCTCCTGTGTGTGTGTGTGTGTGTGTGTGTGTGTGTGTGTGTGTGTGTGTGTGTGTGTGTGTGTGTGTGTTGCGGTCAGACTGCGGAGCGTCTCTGGCTGACAGAGAGTCCAGTCTGGACCTCATCAAACTGGACATCTCCAGAACCTTCCCCTCCCTCTTCATCTTCCAGAAGGTAACTGTGTGTGTATAAAATAAGACATTCATGACACAGCTCATCAAAACTGAAGCCAAAACATGTTGATCGCCCCCTGGTGGCTGGCTACAGTATAGGTCATAAATCCCACCCCCTCCATGTTGGCGGACAGGACATGAGCCAAATTAAAAAATCAAAGATAGATTCCCCCCCAAAAGATGGTTTATGTCATTTTAGGTAGTTCTCTTCTGTATGGTCTCTCTCTCTATTCTGCTCTATTCTCTCACTTCCATTCATATATTCTCTCTCTCCATCCATCCATCCTTCCTCATTCCCTTGTCTCCTTCCTCCCCACAGGGCGGTCCATACCACGATCTCCTCCACAGTGTATTAGGAGCTTATACCTGCTACAGGCCTGACATTGGCTATGTGAGTGTCACACACACACACACACACACACACACACAGGCGTGCAGACGTACATACACACACACAGGCGTGCAGATGTACACACACACACACACACACACAGGCGTGCAGACCTACACACACACACACACACACACACACACACACACACACACACACAGGCGTGCATACGTACACACACACACACACACACACACACACACACAGGCGTGCAGACGTACACACACACACAGGCGTGCAGACGTACTGTACACACACACACACACACACACACACACACACACACACACACACAGTATTTAGCTGTGGTTGGATGGGAGACCATCTGGTGCTGGAAGTGGTGTTGCAGGACCAGTAGGAGGTGCTCTTCCCTCTGGTCTGAAGAATAATCTCCCCAATGCCCCAGGGCAGAGACAGGGACTCTGTCCTGTGAGTGAGGTCCGACTCTGTGGTCGGCACTCTTCGCAAGAGTAGCGTAACCCCGGTGCCCTGGGGGGTGTAACCCCAGTGGCCTGGGGGGTGTAACCCCGGTCGACAGAGATGGGAAGTAACTAAGTACAAATACATCATTACTGTACTTAAAGGAACACTCCGCCCATTTTCAACCAGCTTTGTATCATTAGAACATCAGTAGTATATCAGAAAACTGTAAACGGTTTTGAAGTCTGTCATTTAATTTGACAGTTATTGAGTGTTAAAGTGTGGACCAGTGACATCACTGGTCCACACTAACTCAAATTAATAACTCATTAACTCAAATCAACTCTCAATAACTGTCAAACTAGATGAATGATGAATAGTTTGACAGTTATTGAGAGTTGATTTGAGTTAATGAGTTATTAATTTGAGTTAGTGTGGACCAGTGATGTCACTGGTCCACACTTTAACACTCAATAACTGTCAAATTAAATGACAGACTTCAAAACAGTTTACAGTTTTCTGATATACTACTGATGTTCTAATGATACAAAGCTGGTTGAAAATGGGCGGAGTGTTCCTTTAAGTAGGATTTTTAGGTATCTGTACTTCACTAGTACGGTAGTATTTATTTTTCTGAAAGCTTTTTACTTTTACTCCCTACATTTTAACACAAATATCTGTACTTTCTACTCCTGACATTTTCAAATCAGGCCTAGTTACTTTTGTTGTTTAGCTGTCTCTCTAGTCTCGCGCTCACCCAGCTTTCACGCATTATGCGCACCTTTGTTGTGGAAAAACCATATGACACAAATGATATGTGGAGAGGGCGGATCCCGAGGCGCTCAGGGTCTTTCTGGAGGCCAAGAGATGTCCTCGCGGTCTGGCCCACGTCTGTCGGATCTGGATCCCTCAAGCGCTGGGCACACATCGCCTGAACCAAGTCCACTACCTACCACTAACACAAGTGATGAAGGACTTTGTGCTCCACCAGAACTGACTTGAAGGACTGTCAGTTTATTGATTTTCATTTGCTAGATTTAGTTCTTCAGTGAAACAAATCCAGGAGCAGAGATTAAATACCATCAGCATACACCACCTGTAGCAGGTGGTGTAGCAGGTGGTCTAGCAGCGTGCGAAAATTCAGTTTCTCTTAACCCATTTCAGCCTATTTTCGCCTAAAAAATAGCCTCTAAAACCTAAGTCCGATTTGATAATAGACCCCCAAATCCTGAACTTTTCATAGAAATGTCAACGCCTACTAAAATAGTGATATCTCAGCCTCTGTAGAAGATAAAAACACACTTTAAAAGGCATTTGAGAGCTGACACATGTGGCTTTCCTTGTAAAAGGTGTTTATTGGTATGACAATTCAATAGCATTGTCAAATATTGCTGTAAACACAGAAAAATTTTAAAAAACTAAAAAACGTATGAAAAAACAAGCAACAAATCACTCCAAACCACTCAAATAAAATCAAAAATGTGCTCCACACTGCCCCCTTGTGTCCCCTTGCAACCATAAAAAAAAATGCAGTCCATTTACCATCAAAGGGGCAAGTGTCTAAAGTGTCAGCTAGTGTTTAGCAAACACTTACAAAAAATGTCTGTAGTGTTTTCCAAAACACTCAATGTGGACAGGCAGGTCACACTGTATGCAGCCATACACAGTTAGCCCACTGCCTACTACATCTTTTTTGTCCAGCAACAACTGGCACTCCCTGCAGAGCTTCCGCTTCTCAAACACCTTCCCGAAGTCGTGCATTGGGGGACCTGTGGCTTCTCCTGACGTGCTGGGTGCTGGGGAGGCTGCCCTGCTCGATGTGCTTGGTGCTGGGGAGGCTCCCCTGCTCTCTGGAGTGGAAGGAGAGCCAAATGGAGAGGCTGGTCTGGAAGCTGGGGACAGAGGAGGAGGAGGAGAAGGAGGAGGGATCACAGGAGGGGCCCTCCTTGTCACCGGTGTGATGAGCTCCTCCAGCAAGGTCTCCAGCCAGTCCTTGTAATGTTTGTGCCTTCCTCCAACAGACCTGGCTGCAACGTAGGCGTTGTAGCACGACACAGACAGGCCCCAGAAGAACACACGCCGCCACCATTTCTTCGACCGATGATCGAAACCATAGTATCCAATCATCTGGTCGAGGAGATCCACACCTGGAACACACATGGAACTCTGTTTACATACGTACATTTTCACTCAAATGACCTCAGTGAATATAAGCTTACAGTATTTTAATTTTTGTTTATAAAACATAAATCTGTAAAACAAACCTTTCATGTGGCTCTGGTAGTCCGCCAGGCAAGCGGGCACTACCACATCAGCCCGGTGGGTCTCATCTCTCCTCCGCCTTACAGTCCCTGTTGCGCTGGGGTCATGGTGATTGGACAAGACCATCACCGTCTTTGTGTCTTGCCACACGCAGAAGGTGAGGTCATCCTGCTGTGCCACCCGGAACTCGTGCTTCCCCAGCGCAGCCCTCTTTGTCAGGCTGTGGTCCTTCGGCAGCCCCTTCCTATTGGCCCGAAGGGTGCCACAGCCGTACAGGAAAAGGCCGTTCATCTCCTGGAGGAGTTCTACACTGGTGTAGAAGTTGTCCATATAAATGGACAGGAAGGTGCCATTGTATGGCTTGGCGAGGTCCAGCACCACGCGCTGTGCCAGGCCCGTCTGCGGCGCCGCTTCACGTCCTGTGTACACCTGGGGAGTTTGCAAGAAGAAACACAAGTCTGAGGAAGGGCCTTGGGTGCTTGAAAGGTCACTCAAATAACAACACATTACAGAATACATATTTGCATATTCTTGGTGTGCTGATTTTTTTCCTTACTTTGAAGTGCGGAACGTAGCCTGTTGAGCTCTCCGCCATCACCCAAACCTTCACGCCCCATTTGGTTGGCTGGAATGAATGAATGAATGAATGTTTATTTCACACATTACCAAAAGATGCAGGTTACATAGGCAAAATAGAGGTGAGACAATTTGATCAATCAATCAGCAGTACCTTCATTGGCAGGTATTGCCGGAAGCCAAGCCTGCCTTTGAACTTGATCATTGATTCGTCAATGCTGACTGTGCCGTTGACCTCATAGAGGTCCTGGAAGCGCTGGTTCAGGAAGTCCAGGTACCAGCGCAGTTTCCAGAGCTTATCAGCTGGGTCGCCTCGTGCGTTGTTATCTTGGAGGTGAAGGTATCTGAAGAGGTGAGAGAGGGGAGGATGGAAGAGGGGGGGTAGGGGAGGGGGGGTAATTAGACACATATTACAATATATTATAAACAATATAATGTCTTGTATATTGTATACAATATTGTATATTGTATTGTATATTATATACAAGTAGACACATCTTGGATGAAATGAAAAATTGTAGGCTATATCATTATATAGGTTAGTTACACTTGAGGGTTACAGGGTCTGTCTAAGTGCAGTGTCTGTCTTGGTGCAAAGAGTGAAGCGCATTCTCTCCACATTCCTGACAATTGAATAACAATAGGCCTACTAGGTGTTTGCCCACACACAATAGGTGTAGCAGCCGAGCCCAGCAGGGGTTTCTTACCCCAGTGTATAAGCTCGCTACAATGGCAATACTCCCACTACACCTCTAATACATTTGCAATATATTTCATTTCCCTTAGGGCATCATAACAATGGTACTAATGTTACATTTTATCTATCAAACTACTATTATTTATATAGCGCATCCTATTCAATGGGGCGCATCTATATCACGCAATGGTTATAATAACAAGGATAATATTATTGTTCTTAGCCTACCTCCAAATGGCGTCAAATCGGTCCCGGGACATATTCTGGCCGAAGTTGGTTTTGAAGATGTTTTTGGATAGCCGCCAGTACTCTCTTCGGACGGGAAGTTTCATTATCCCCATGGCGAGACACAGCCCAATGAATGTTTTCATTTCTTTCACTGTTACCGGGGTCCACTTGGCTGCTTTTTTGGCTGGGGGAATTGTGCGTCTCTGGTCGGCATATCGGTTCGTCTCCGTGACAAGACGGTCCCACATTTCCTCCGTGTAAATTTTCTCGAAAGAAAATAGAGGTGTGGAATCGGCTTGTAAGCCAACACCGCTTTTCACCCCGGGCACCCTTTTGAACGCTTTGACCGGCACAGGACGGTAATAGCGCTGCTCCGTTACCCAGTTTCCATGGAAGCCTTCGAATTGGTCATCTTCGTCAGACTCATCGTCATCGTCATCCTGAAACATAGTTCTGACCCACTGATCTCTGTCCAAGGGCTGCCAATCGGGGTCTGTAACTGGGTCATCATTTAACTCTTCATCAACGGTGGAATGTTCGGAATATTCCGCGTCTTCAAAATCGCTTCCTTCGCTAATATTATTTTCTTCCTCCATCGCTCTACAGATCCGCTCAAAGTGAAGAAAAAAAAACCTTTTCCTTCCCAAAACAATCCCAGAATGCATTGCGAGACCCCACGTGTGTTTTCTGAATGATTTCATTTGCCTAGAGACCGGAAATAGGCGAAAAACTACAGCTAAACTACAAATTGACGTAGACGTCATCCCGTCTTCAAAGGTATATTGACGCGAACGGCATCCCGTCTTTAAAGGGAGAATGACGCGAACGTCATCCCGTCTGAAATGGGTTAATATGACGTCAAGTTCAGTTAGCTTTGCACAGAAAGCCATTAGAAATACTTTTACTTTTATACTTGATTACATTTCTGAGCTTATATTTTTTACTTTTACCTGAGTAAACAAACAAGTTACTGTTTTACACGAGTAACTGTACTTCTACTTAAGTAAAGGATGTGTACTTTTCCCATCTCTGGTGGTGGATGAGTTGATATGTGAAGCGCTTTGAGTATCTAGAAAGGTGCAATCAATTAGTATTACTGCTCATTTCTGACTCGTGTGTGTGTGTGTGTGTGTGTGTGTGTGTGTGTGTGTGTGTGTGTGTGTGTGTGTGTGTGTGTGTGTGTGTGTGTGTGTGCGTGCGTGCGTGCGTTGGTGCGTGCCGCGTGTGTGGTGTTTCAGGTGCAGGGCATGTCGTTCATCGCGGCCGTGTTGATCCTGAACCTGGAGGAGGCCGATGCCTTCATCACCTTCGCCAACCTGCTCAACAAACCCTGTCAGATGACCTTCTTCAGAGTGGACCACGAGCTGGTACACACACACACACACACACTCATGCACACGCACACACACACACACACACACACACACACGGAGAACACACATTCCCTTGGACACATCGATACCCAGACAAATGCATGTCTGCACTCTAACTTAAATATTAGATTGCAAGTTTCTCTGGAACAGCCTTGTCTGATAGTATCTCTATCCTCCTCTCTTTCTTTTCCTCTCTTCCCCCTCCCTGTCAGATGTTGAAGTATTTCGCAGCCTTTGAGGTTTTCTTCGAGGAGAACCTGCCTTGTCTCTTCAGCCACTTCCAGACCAACAACCTGACCCCCGACCTCTATCTGATCGACTGGTGAGTCCAACAACCTGACCCCTGACCTCTATCTGATCGACTGGTGAGTCAACAACCTGACCCCTGACCTCTATCTGATCGACTGGTGAGTCCAACAACCTGACCACCAACCTCTATCTGATCGACTGGTGAGTCAACAACCTGACCCCCGACCTCTATCTGATCGACTGGTGAGTCCAACAACCTGACCCCTGACCTCTATCTGATCGACTGGTGAGTCAACAACCTGACCCCTGACCTCTATCTGATCGACTGGTGAGTCCAACAACCTGACCCCCGACCTCTATCTGATCGACTGGTGAGTCAACAACCTGACCCCTGACCTCTATCTGATCGACTGGTGAGTCCAACAACCTGACCCCTGACCTCTATCTGATCGACTGGAGTGACTCGCAGCAGAGAAAACTCAGCTCAGACACACCAGAAACGTATCCGACGCAGCGTCGAGCTCGAGCCTGCACATTCACACCAGACTCTGTCTGTTCTGTTTTGCTCGGTGCCTTGCTCAGTTTTGTTCCTCCCCAGTCACAACTTGTACTGACTTCATGCCTGGCTGCGCGCGGCTCGCATCAAAAAAAGACCAGACGTGGAAACTCTCGCTGCAGAACGAGAGACGGACGCGATGCGACTGCGGCCGGTGGGATCGGTCTAAACTGTTAACAGGGATGCCGAAATGACGCATCGCGTCGCTTCTGGGCTGTGACAACCCAGTGTTTGCTTTAAATGAACAGTTAATTGCTGGATTTCAACTCAAGACTTAAAGGAACACTCCGCCATTTTCAACCAGCTTTGTATCATTACAACATCAGTAGTATATCAGAAAACTGTCAACCGTTTTGCAGGCATTCATTTAGTTTGACAGTTATTGAGAGTTAATTTGAGTAAAAGTTGATCACTGATCCACAACCCTGCTCTGATCACAGTACAGTAAAGCCCATGGCACACCAAACGAACATTCTCAAACAAACACAAACAAACACGAACAAACACGAACAAAGACAAATGTTCGTTTGGTGTGCCATAGCTGTCTGTCCTTGTCTGTTCGTGTTTGGCGATGTTCGGCGATGTTCTGTCATGTTTGCCAGGATTCGACTTGTTCAATCCGGCGTTGTTCGCTGTTCGCTGTTGTCTGGTAACTTCCCATGTTTTCAGTCGCGTATCCATGGAAACGGAGCTCACGCATGCGCGCCTAATGCATGCGGTTGTCTGGTCAGTTTGGTCAGAGGCAGAGCCTCCTCTAACGTTACACGCGACGCAGCAAACATACGTTTCTCTGCCAACCATGTGCCATCACACTGGGCATCAACAACACTAGCGGGAGACTTCTCCCATGCACTCCCGCAAATAAGTAATGTTATGCGCAGCAAGGTTACATAATGAGGGAGAGAGAGAACATTAGGGGTGTCACAATATATCGTCCCACGAAATTTCGCGATAGTAAAACGTCACGATATGTATCGTTGAGATGAAATCTCATATCGTGGGGGGAATTTTTTTTTTTTTTTTCCTTCCAAAAAATAGACTAAGAAACGTCTTTGTTTGTTGAAGTTCAATGTGTGGAAAGTAGTTCAGTTGAACAAGTCTCTGAAGAGACACATGAGAAGTTATACAGGAGAGAAACCATTCAATTGAGTTTCTGGCAAAACTGTTTACTTGACAGGAAAAACTGAAGATGCATAAAAAATAGATTAAGAAAAGTCTTGTTGTTTGAGTTTGAAGAAAAACTGAAGATGCATGAGAATTTATACTGCTGAGAAACCTTTTAGTTCAAAGTAAATCTAAGTGACGGTGTAACTCATTCTATTTCAAGATAAGCCTTATCTCCAATCTCATGTTTTTTCTAGTTGTTATTGTAATAACAATTTCCCACAACAGCATGTTTTGTATTTGTGCATTTCAAATAAAATACTACTTTTCCAGTCATATATTGTCATTATTCAAGTTTAAAAAAATATTGTTAAAATCGTATCGTATCGTATCGTTATCGTGAACCCAGTATCGTGATACGTATCGTATCGTGAACTGAGTGTATCGTGACACCCCTAGAGAACATCCATGACGGCTAACAGCGAGCTATGCTAATAACTAGCTAGCCGTTCAGAAACACATGTAAACAGCCGTGTGATCACTGAGAACGTCAGTAAAATAAGGAGAGAGCTGCAGGTGCTTATGCAGAACTAGTGCACGATTAAGTGCACAGTGGGTAATGACCCGCTGTGATGAAGAATATAGCGAGATTAACCAGGTTGATAGCAGAGAAAACACTGTTGCAGCTGCCATCAGCAGGACCTCCAGGCTTCAACTAGCGTTGCCTGTCACATGACGCCTTCATGGTCCCTCGATAAAGTCTGCAGAAAGATGCAGTTACCTCACCTCTCTCTCAAGAAGCGTCACGTGAGTGTGGCGTTTAAGGCCATCTGTCGCTACAAAAGAAATAAACTGGGTGTATCATTGTATTACTCGACAGATGTATAACTACATGTGCTGTAACACAGTGCAGTTTCTATTTTTCTGGTGTTTCTTTTTTACATGTTTGGGACTGTTGTGCTGAATATGTTTGGTCGGTGTGCCATGCTTTCAAACAATCTCCAACATCTGCCAACATTCACAGACAATTGTCTGTTGGTGTTTGTTGGTGTTTGTTTGAGAATGTTTGATTGGTGTGCCATGGCCTTAAGTCTCTGCCTCTCTGTCTCTGTACAGGATCTTCACTCTGTACAGTAAGTCTCTGCCTCTGGACGTGGCGTGTCGGGTGTGGGACGTGTTCTGTCGGGACGGGGAGGAGAGCCTGTTCCGGACGGGCCTGGGCATCCTGCGTCTGTACCAGGACGTCCTGCTGCAGATGGACTTCATCCACATGGCCCAGTTCCTCACGCGGCTGCCCGACGACCTGCCCCCCCACACGCTCTTCACCTCCATGGCCAACACACACATGATCAGCAGGAACCGCCGCTGGGCACAGGTCAGGCTTCCCCCGGGACGTCCCGAGGGCTTCAGAGGAGTGGAGGATTTAGTTACGTAGAATAGATTAGATGAGAGTAGATTTATGTGGTAAGGCCGCTCAACATTTTTGATCAGTGTCTCTCGACGGAAATAAAAGAGTTGCACGCCTTTTTTAATTTATACGTCGGCGAAAGGTTTCAGCCGTCTCCACGGTAACAGCGAGCCGGCCCCCCCCTCCCAGCAACAGCGTCTCTCCCCTCGGCTTCAGTAGTTGGGTCTCCATCTGAGTGGAAACGGCAAATTCGCAAAAGCCTCCAAATATCGCAAAAAAGTTTTCACGCTTGAGGGCGGCGGAAAAGTCGGGTGTATCGATAAAAGGAAAATGCGAAACGTGCGGTGGAAACAGTCTAAGCGATATTCCGTTGTCTCTCCATTCAAAAACAACACAGTTTGCCTTGATCACTGCAAAACATGACAGAGCGTGTAGCCTACACACAATAGGGCTACACACCTTAATCATGGTAAATACGCAGCACAATACCTGCCGTGGTAAACAGAAGAAGACGGATATTAACTTTAAGGCGACTCACTTCTAGAATTTAATGAAATTATATTCACTTACTATCTGCTCCGTGGATTATAACGTTATGCTTGTCGAGTCGCACCTGGTAATCCAGAAATTGCATTATGGTACCTTTGTCTTCTTGTAGATCATCAAGAAACTTTAAATTAATAACGTTAGATGTGTTTAATAGAGCTGTATATCGGGTCTAGCAGCTGATCAGCAGCTCAGACAGCCTCAAACACGAGGTGATTGACAGCTCTAGAATTTGCATAATAGCAGTGGATGGATTTTCTTTTGGCGACTTTCTGAAAATTCAATTAAAATTTGCGATACCTTTGGATAGAAACCCAGCTGCAGTGCTGACTCCAAGGGGGAACGTTTGTTAACGTCTGTTAACCTTCGCCTTCCTCGGAGTCCAAATCACTGTCAAAACATCTCGCCCGACTCCTAAATGCAAAAAATAACCACAGGAACTCGTATCTGTATCCCCTCGCATCAGTCAGAGAATCTCTCCGCTCCTCCAGACCTCCACTCCGCCCACCAAACGTTGTCTGTTTTCCCTGGTGGAGGAAGCTGCTCGCCCGGGCAGGGTGGCTGTCGAACACCGCTACACCGATGGAGCTCTCTCTCTCTCTCTAGCCAATCACAGTGTGTGACAAAATATGACTGTGTCCGTGACATAACGACCTCCTCCAGGTACGCAACACTTTTCTGTCGCTAACGACGTCATATCCATCGAGACTCTGGAGACCGTTTCAAAAGTGTCGAGCATTCTGAACCAATAAAGCCAATGTAATTAGTAGTTTTAAAATGCTTTCAAGCTAGTTACCATAGAACATTAACAACTGTGTGTGTTGCAGCTTTCAATTTAAAATGTGTGTTAAAGTGATCATCCCAAAGATCCATCTAAATAAATATCTGTTAAGTCACTATCTATCTGATAGTGACTTAACACAATGGTGATTGTGACTGGTGACACAGGGTGGGCGGAGCTAACTCGATAGACTCACTCTGTAGTTTACTGTTCCCGACAACTCTTGTGTGAAGTAGGATAACAAGCTACTTTTTGTTCCGGTCTCTGCTAGCATTACGGGTGGTTACTATGGCCGAACAAACTGACTAATGTCACACATTCAACTCTGTTTGGATCTCACCTGCAATTACCACTCATCACCACATTCGCCATCGGTGTCACCCAAGAGAACAAAACTGAAATCTTAAATCTGATTATAACTTTAACTACTGCATTTACCGCGCAGATGGTTTTGATAGATTTGAGGTCCTGCAATGCTGAAAATTGAACTTGATTGTATTTTGACGATGGTAGTGTTTACAGTGTATGCCACCATGTTAACGTGACGTCTGATAAGAACGTCTTCGGAACTTGGAATATGAATTAATTCTGATTTTAAAGACGTGTGTCGTCGTATGTTTTCTGACCTCTCTGGAATGCATCATAAGACTGAGCTGCTATTCTAAGGACTGACAGCTGTGATAGCTATACATTTTCTATATGTTCAAACTAACGTTTTTTTTTTACACCGTTAGTGATAAATCCATGCTACATATATTTACAACATTCACATAGATTTTTTTATTTTTCTATTTTAGTTTTTATAGTTACATAGAGATGCAGTTCATCTAATGTCATTGTTTTTTTCTGTTCCACCAGGTGTTCTCTGCATTGATGAAGGATGGAAATAAAGAGATGGACAAAAGCAGCAGTAGCCCAGCTTTGAGAAGCTAACCCTAGCTAACCTGGAAGCCATCTTGCTCGGAAACCAATGTAAAACGGCTAGCTGTGAAGGTTGAAGCTAATGCTAGCCCGCCATGAACTTCAAAAGTAACGCTAGCCGGCCATGTTGGCGTTGAAGCTGACATCAAAGGCTAGCTGTTGGAGCTTGAAGCTACATAGCCTGAAGCTAAAGTTTGCTAGCCTTGAAGTTAAAATCTCAGTAGAGTGGCTAGCTATGGAGCTTGAAGCAAACGCAAGCCAGCCATGAAGGGGCGAAGCTAATGTGAAGCTAGCTGGTTTCCAGACCCCAGGAGCAGTGCTTGACCTGCTGCTAGCTTGGTGGAGGAGCAAGAAGATGCCCCAGAGTTTCCTAAGATGTGGGCCGGGGACCAGGGCAGGACTCTAAAGAGGTCGATTCCAAAATGCAACAGCTGTTTCCAGTATTTGACCAGACAAATTACTTTTTGGAAGTATTTCACTATTTTACCAGCCAACTAGAGTTCTAGCCTAAAAGAAGACTTCTACGTGATGTGGCGTTACACTCCATCAGCTGGGAGGGTTAGACGGACTGACAGCCAATCAGAACTGACCAGCATGTGGCTGATGATGGTAACTTCCTCCAGGCCGAAACACAAACTGGGTCGCAGAGCGGTTTGGGATGGGTCCACATGACTAGAGCACTCGTCTATTTTCATTAGACCGGGTCTGGGTGCGATGAAATTACTGCATTCGATTTTAGTCCTAAAAGTTTAAGAGGCGCTGCCCCAGACAAGAGGGTCTGTGCTCAGTTTGTCTGCACTAATTGAGAGCATCCAGTATAATTCTCATAGACTTGAACTCTAATTATGGTTTTTCTAAACGGTTTGGATTTCACAATACTATCCTTTGTGTGTTAAGCTGCTTGTGCGAAGCCCTAGGCTGGGAAACCATCCTGATCACATGAACTCACATTCCGCCGATCAGTCTGACCTCCAGCCCCGCCCACAGCCCCGCCCCTTTCCAGAAATTACAAGGTGCACGGGCCAATCAGGGACCTGCCTCGTAATTGACAATGTAACTGGCCAATCAGGAGTAAAAATAGAGTAAACACAATCATAGAGTAAACACAACCCTAAGTGCAGTTATTGCAGAAATAGACTCAATAACAACAATCGTACAGTACTAATCTAATAGGGTGGCCGGTGGTCCCGCGGCGAGGCGCACAATTCCTCAACTGCGCGAAGCGACCTCGAGGGCAAACCGACGGGGCACGGTCGAAATGAGCGCTGCCAGTTCAGTGGGTGAGCCACTGCCAGCGATGGACGCTAGCACGCTCAATCTCTAGTTCAACAAAAACAAGATGATGCACCAGCGGAGTTTCTCGGCGGAGAAGACGTTCTCGCCATTCTTCCGAGTGGATTTGGATTGGATTTGGCGACGCTGATTGGCTGAAAGAGTTGTCTGTCAAGGCAAGTGCTCCCGCCCGCTGAAATCGCTGTGAGCGGGTTGGAGCTCAGACTGATGCGTAGCGTGAAGCAGCATGTGAGCTCACGTTATCAGGATGGTTTTTACCAGGCTAGCCAACATGCGCTAGCATGGCTGATGCTTGTACACCGGCTGTAGCTAACGAGCTAGCCTTCCACTTAAACTCCTGATTAAGTCCTAGCTTTTTTTCCATTACCATCCGTAAGCATTAAAATAGATAAATGGGACGTTTGAGTGGGGACTGGATCCTCCCCCAAAATGTGATGTGGACAGCATTATAGCCGGAGGAAGTGTGCGATTGTGCGACTGTATGGCAAATTCATCTTGAGCTCTGAAAGCAGTATTACTAATCATTACCAAGGAATTTAAAAAAGTATGATCGTTGATAATTAACAATTATGAGAAGACTAATGGCTAAAATTGTAATCAAAGAAACCTTTATTGATTAAGTAACATGTTGTCAGGTGAAAATCGTGTAACTCCAAATCTGGTGATTTTTATGTTTTTTTTATGGGAATCCAAGTATTCCATGGTTCACTATAGACAGAGAAAATGTTGTGACCTTTAGGCTCAAGAAGCCTTTTCTATACTGAATGAATAATTGAATAATAATAATAATAATAATAATTTAAGCAAAATTTCCATGTTCATCAATCTAAAATTAAGACTGTTTTTCTTTACATTCTGATGATTTGGGTTGGGCGTTTATCACAAAGACCGCTGGATATATGGATATACAGAAAAGCAACTGGGCACTTCATCACCGATCAGACCAAGATCAGGATGAAATGAAGAGTTTAAGTTGATGATCCAGCGGCTGCAGAGATGGACGGATGCATAGGTTCCTAAAGTCACGTTCAGTATTTTACAGGGTTAATTTTAGAGGTTTTATAGGAGACGAGTCCCTGGTAGAGCAGACAGACCTGTCAGCTCTCGGGCCGGTGTCTGGTGGCAGTTTCATCCCCCGGTCTGTTTGCTCTGACCTCACTGTTCACTACAGTCGACCTGTCACTTTTAAAGGCACTATGTGCGATTTGTTTTAGCCCACTAGATGTCGCCCTAGAGCAGCAGCATCAGACACAAAGAAATACAGTCTATAGCACATAGGCATGTCTTCTAAAGCTACCGTATGCCCTCGCATGGCTCTCCTAGCTGTCTGCTGTGATCCGAAAATAACTTAAGTCCTTCCTCAGCTCCCTCTCTTCCATTCATTCTCAAGCTCGCTCCACCGCTGCTCGCAAGCCTCGCATGGTCGCTCTCTGTAAATGTGCAGGGGGCGGGGCAACATGGGAGGGGCCCACGTGAACGCCACATGCGTGAAGCGAACGGCCTGTGCGGCTTGTAAAGCAAGCCTTGATTTCATAACGCAGAGGGGCGTCACTCGCCTGTCTTGCTAGATATATAGAGAGAGCCAAAGTGAACGTCACTTGCTGCCTTTCTCTGGGTACCAGCGTGTGGGGAAAATATGAATGGGGGTGAACGGCGGCGCGAGGCGATGCTTTTCTTGATCCTCTTTGAATTGTGCCACGGGGGACAAAGGTACATTTTGTCCATTTAAAAGATAAGTTTGTGGTAAAAACTGTGGCACTATAAGTTATAAATCAGAAAGACTACGCACAACCAGTCGCGTAAGTGACGTCTCTCCCGCCAGTCCATTGTCGTTGATGGTGTGTGACGTATAATGTGCGACACGAGATGGAGTTAATTGACAAAACTAAACCTTACGTTTCAGTTTCAGGACAAACTGCGACTTTCTTGACATGCACAGTCATCTTGTAAACTGTCAAGATTTAACATGTGTACCCCGTGGCACAATTCAAACGGGATTTTAAAAAAAGTATCGCCTCTCTCCGTTCACCCGCGTTCATATTTTCTTCACACGCCGGCACCCAGAGAAAGGCAGGAAGTGGCGTTCACTTTGGCTCTCTATAGTAGTGGTTTGCTGACATCTAGTAGGGCTGAGTATTGTATTTAGTGCCTTTTTAAATGTTGGGACAGTGAGTAAATTTTAGCCTTCCTTTTCTGCTGGTGATTCCTCTCCAGTGTCAATGTGGATTTGATATCAAAACTAAGATCAAGTGTCAGCTTTTTGATACTGGGTCTGTCCAGGCCTGTGGATGTTGTTTGGCTGAAAGTCATACCGACAACTCATTTGGAAACCAAAGTGACTCAAGAAGATGGTAACCAGAGGAGATACGTGTACTGTAACTGTGGTGAGACCAGAGTGCCGCTTTCAAACTACCTGGGATCCAGGTTTCCTCCTATAGGGCTCTTTCTATATTACAAACGTCAAAAACAACTTGAAACGTTGAGAGATGCAAACCTTCAAACCTAATTATCACATGTGTTGAAAAGTAACACAGGTGTGTCTAATCCCAAACTACACATCCACATGTGCTGAAATCAAAATGCCCCCCACCCCCAGGTCACTCCTATCTGTGTAACAAAAGTGCAATACGGTCTTTCCTTCATTTTCTTCTTCTTTGGTGGGGGGGGGGGGGGGGGTCAGTAATTCTGTTTGTAATTTTGGTCTCCTCCCTAGACACACCGGGGGGGGGGAGGGGCTTAACAGAACATGTCAGATATAACCTTCACAACGGATCGTGTCTCTCTGACCCGCATACTCATTCTGTTGAAGTTGTGTCGTTGCTTTCAGTTGCGTTTGATACTTTCATGTAAATGCATTCAGCTTTTTGTCGTCGTTTTCTTCGTCTTGTTTTCTTCTCCGATTTCAATGTACAGTTTTCATGATGCCTTACAGGTGCTGTAAATAAACTGTAAAAAAAAAAAAGTTTCCTCTTTTCATATATAATGGCCACTAGTTAAATGTGTAAATAAATATCTCCACAAACAGAGAGACGCCTCCCTGCGTGTTTGTTTTGAACGCATGCGTGCCGGGAGCTTCCGATGAGTTCACGTTATACACAAAGCAAATCACGAAACGTGTCTTTTGAAGAAAGCTGAAAACTTTGAGTAACTACATAATATAACTACATTATTCATCAATGCATGATATATATATTTTTTTTTATTGAGTAATATAATTATTTTATTAATTTGTTAGCTTTCATAATGTAATTGTAAACTATAAATCATACTTTTTAGTAATTGTAAAGAATCTTCAGTCTGAACACTTGGGGGGGATTTCAATGATTCACATTTAGTTGTAAAGGATCAGGTTTTGGTGCTATTTTGATTCCAGTTAGGGAAGATGTCTTGAAATATTTCCATTAGTGGACAAAGTAGTGCATGCAATGTGAGCTTGATTCCACTAGAGGGAGACTGACAACCAGTAAATAACCATGCAGGACTTCAATTCCTCTGCCTCACTTGTGATCTCTAGCTACAGCTCAGCTCTGAGCTGCTCATAAAAACATTTTCTTTCTGTAATAGTTTAGTTTATTTCCGATCCGAAAAATACAAATACATTCCAAATTACATTAATAGTAGAAACATTTTAAAATTGCACACATATCAATCGAAGCAAAACGATCCGAGGATAGCCCAGTGAAGTAGCTTAAAGTTGCAAATCCTATACTTACTTCCACTGGGGTCCTTCAAATATCAAAACCTCAGTATTACACAATGCGCTTTATAAAAGAAAAACTGAAAAAGAAATCTCGATCCATGACGTAAAATATACAGTAGTAGGAATGAGGATGGAGAAAGATGTGCAAAAATAATCATTTTAAAACAGAGGTAATAATTTGAAATCAGAGGTCACAAGCCAAGCGAATCAGGAATTCTGTTTTCTGAATATGTGTGGAATAATTGAGTTTATTGAAGTTGAAATTGATTATAGAAATCAAACTCATGATGCTCTTAAGTTTTTATCTTACTAAAACCATATTGTATTGAAATGTCCGAGATATTTAGTTGTCTTTCCTTGATTTGAGTTTCCATGTTACCCGCCTCAACAATCTGAACCAACGGGTTTTCAGGTTATAAGAGGTTATAAGAAGATATATACTTGACAACATAAACATTCTAAATTGCCCCTAGCTTACTTCCTGTTGCAGTGTTTGCCATAACTGACAGGAAATAAGCTGGGTTTCAAACCGTAGCAACGCAATTCTGTGAAAACCGTCTAAATGGAAACAAGTTAAACTCTGGGCAGCTTGCCATTTTTTGCAGTGCAGAAGGGAACTCCAGACTAAACCCAGTGAGCAAAACAGTAAGTGAGTGATGAGTGGATGAGGATGAAGAAAGCGAAGGGAGGGAAGCTGGAAGAGAGGAGAGATGAAAGAGTGCAGATGGAGAGAGAGAGGAGAGATGAAAGAGTGCAGATGGAGAGAGAGAGGAGAGATGAGTGATCCAGTCATCAGAGCGAGCCCACGTCCCACAGGACAGGAAGCTGTGTGTTGACCGACAGTCTGCATCCTCCTCCTCTCTCCTCTCTCATCATTTCTCCCCTCCCCTCCTCTCCTCTCATCTCCCTTCCTCTCTCCTCTCCTCTCATCATTTCTCCTTTCCTCCTCTCCTCTCTCATCTCCTCTTTCTCCTCTCCCCTCCTCTCATGTCCCTTCCTCTCTCATCTCCTCCTCTCTCATCATTTCTCCTTTCCTCCTCTCCCCCCATCCTCCTCTCCTCTCTCATCTCCTCTTTCTCCCCCTTCCTTTCATCAGTTCTCCTCTCTTCTCCCCTCCTCCTCTCCTCTTCTCCCCTCCTCTCATCTCCTCCTCTCTCCTCTCATCTCCCTTCCTCTCATCTCCTCCCCTCTCATCATTTCTCCTTTCCTCCTCTCCTCCCATCCTCCTCTCCTCTCATCTCCTCTTTCTCCCCCCTCCTCTCCTCTCTTCTCCCCTCTCCCCTCCTCCTCTCCTCTTCTCCCCTCCTCCTCTCCTCTCCTCTTCTCCCCTCCTCCTCTCCTCTTCTCCCCTCTCCCTTCCTCCTCTCCTCTCCTCTTCTCCCCTCCTCCCCTCCTCTTCTCCCCTCCTCCTCTCATCTCCCCTCTCCTCCTCTCCTCTCCTCTTCTCCCCTCCTCCTCTCCTCTTCTCCCCTCCTCCTCTCCTCTCCTCTTCTCCTCTCCTCCTCCTCTCTCCTCTCATCATTTCTCCTCTCCTCTCATTTGTTTTCCAGTGATTTCCACACTCTTCCTCTCAACCGCCTACAAACCACCATGCAGCTTCTGGCAGTTTCACTGTGAATCAGAGCAAGACTCAAGAACTTGATTTGTCCTCATGGAGCAGTTGGTTGTGCAATAGTGGGAAGCACACATCAAACACAGGCCATATATAAATACATACACTGTAAAAAAGTAAATAGTGCATTAAAAAGAACACAGTAGGCTAAAAGTACACAGTGTGCAAATGACCTACATTTTTCTGACAGAGTTTAGGAGGGAGATGGCAGAGGGTATATCTGTTAGTTTTGATTGATGGAAGTCTGAGGAGGGTACCAGACGGCAGAAACCGAAACTGTTGATGTAAAGCAGGGGTGCCCACACTTTTTTTTGCCTTGCGAGCTACTTTTAAAACGACCAGCTCAACGTGATCTACCAAGCTGTTTGATTTAGTACTGGCTCGAATATAGGATAAGGTGACCAGACGTCCCCGATTTTCGGGGACAGTCCCCGTTTTTGGTGACCTGTCCCCGGCTGGAGCTGTCCCTGAAAATGTCCCCGATTTTCTACTGGCGTCTGCGGCCGATATGACTCTAGCTCTAGCAGGCTCGTTCTTAAATCTCGAGTGAAGATACTTACAGGCTATGAAACTGTAAGACCTACAGCATCCATTGGGACCAACAATGCCATGCTACCTTGTCGGGAAGGAAGGGGGCTAAATAATACATTTTGAAAAACCGGCATATATGGTCAATTTCAAAGGGGACCCTTGACCGCTCTCGCCTCAATATATCTGAATGAGAATGGATTCTATGAGTACCTACGAGTCTCCCCTTTACAGACGTGCCCACTGGCAAACCACTCAAGCAAAAAGGTTGCAGGAGGCTTATGTTTTGCTGCTCCCTGCTCTTCCAGGAAAACATTGAAAAAGCAATTATGAAAATAATTGTCCCCAATGTCCCCAATTACGAAAATACTTTGTGAGATCTGAGGCTTTTCATAAAACATGCGGCGCTGTAGGTTTGGACGGTCATGGCCAGGCCAAATGCTGCTGGGGAACACATTGACATTTTGTAAGGCACAGTGAATGATGTGTGTGTGTGTGTGTGTGTGTGTGGGGGGGGGGGGGTTGGGACAATGGACAAAATAAACAAAGCCATGGACAAAATAAATGAAACCGGAATCATCCCCCTTTATTATTTGATAGGTAATAACATTGGATATTTTTATGATATATTGATTGCTGGACTGGAAATGTCCCAGATTTTCATTTGAGAAATCTGGTCACCTTAATATAGGATGACCCTGATTATAAGATACCCCCCCCCTTTTTCAAGTCTCATTTTTTGGGGGGGAAAGACTTTTTGAAGGCCAAATCTTGTTTGTATAAAGAAAATCTTATTTGAAAATGATAAGCTTTTTTTTTTTTTTACTATATCTCTTCAATAAAATCAGATTTTGAAAAGGATCCATCAGACTGTTAGATACTTGTTGGTTGTAGATCCTGCAGTTTCCCGAGTAGTGGTGTAGTAGTGTAATTTAGCAAAGTAATAATACTTTGTTACAGTACTTTATAGAGTATTTTTGGGGAGTATCTGTACTTTAGTATTTATATTTCTGTCAACTTTCACTTTTACTCCACTACATTTCCTAAATACATTTCCCCTCAGCATCTTCGTTACTTGTTAATACAAAAAAATAAAAAATAATCACACCCAGCTGTTATTTTAGCTTTTTTTTTATTTAGCTTTATTTATACTTGGAAAATCCATTGAGGACGAATCCATTTATATTGGTGGCCAGCGTGCAGGTGTTGCAGTGCACAGCTGGACTCGCTCCTGATTGAAATCTGTCTAATCAGGGTCCAGAAAGCGTCCACTCAACACCTCATACGAGTGAGATGAGCCGCTGCTGTCGGCCAATCAGAGTCTAACAACAACAAGGTCAAGAAAAGATGGGAAGGAGAATTCATAACGACTTAAGAAAAGATAATCATGGTGCTAAGAGAATCTCTCTGCACTGAGTGACACTAGGCTACATCAGTATGTGAGGATGTTATTGGTGTGGATCTCCTGTGGTCAAACTACAATGTTCCAAAGATGGACCACAAAAATCATCTTAGATAAGATGATTATCTAAGATATCTAATCATCTCAGATATCTTAGATTGTAGTGCCTTAATTCCACTTGTATTGGGAGCTGGGGATTTCACGGTTCAAAGGTCACGAGCGCCCCATGTGACGTCACCTGCCCTCGGATTTTCTCAGTCGAACTCGAGGGATACTCAGGCGCCCCGACCTCAGAATCCAAGATGGCTGCTCCGCGCGTCAACAGTAGTTGTAGTAAATACTGTTTATTAGCACGTCAGTCTTATTTGTGTCTCATTAAATCAGTCATACACACAGCACTGTCTAACTTTTATCTGTGGACATGTTGCTACAGTGTTTGTATGCGCAAAATACACCACACTGCGTTGTTTATCAATTATTATTGCTAACCTCGCTAGAGCTAACCCTGCCCGATTTCACGAATGTTTAAATGGAACGCAATGAATGAACTCGGGTGTGACGTCACTCAACTGCGATAAATGGAAGGCGCTATTGGCCCCGTGCGTCCTGACCATGTTGTTTCATGCAGGCTATAAACGTGGTGTCAAAACTAGGGAAGAATTTGATTGGTCAAACATATATTAACCGATCAATCGATAACGTAGTGTGTCATTTTTTGAGAAAATATTTAAAACCACAATTAAGGGCGAAATTTTACTTCCATCGCGTATACAGAGGAAGACGGAAGGCAAGCAAGCAGGCAAAAAGTCCAATGTGGGAGAATCATAGCCAACAAGACAACAGTAGTCATTGTAAACATTGTAATACAATGTTGAAATACAGCACGTCTACAAGCACAATGACAGCTAATGCAGGAAGTTTGGTTGGTTGATTAACTTGTTGAGTAGGCCTAAAGACAGGTGCTGTTTGTTATATAATGATGAATCGCTTAATTGATCGTTAACATGACCAATTAGTCGATTAAGGACATTGATTAAAATTGACATCCTATAGTCAAAGCCAGAGTCAGCTAAGAGTTCAGGTTTATCACTTTTCACGACTTCCACTCCTTCCGCTCTCCTCTGCTGTTTTTCACCTCCGTGCAGCCTCTGCTGCCCTGACCCCGGCCTCCCCCACCCCGCTGTGCTCTCCCTGGGGCCCCTAAGGCAGCGGGCTCCTTCCCCTCCAGCCCCACCTCCACAGGAAAGCCCCCAGACTGAACCCCCACCCCCCCAACCCCCTTCCCCACCGGCCCCTCGCGGCTTGGCCTTACCTCCACCGCAGGCCGCGGAAATACCTGAGCTCCCCGCTTGCTCGCCCGCCTTCCTCTGACCCAAACTCAGCCGGGACGCGACTGGAGCAACATTCACATCAGCACACCTCTTTTAGACGGGTGCTTCTCAACATGGCGTCTGGGGCTTTGGTGTGGCAGGGCAAGCGTCCGCGAATCAAACTTCCCACCATGCAGCGGGAGAGATTGGCAGGTTCTCCCGAACTTAAAATTGTATTATTGGTAGGGGTGTCACGATATTTCGTCGCACGATATATCGCGATATCGAAAACGTCACGATATCGATATCGTCAGAAAAAAATGATATCGTAAAAATAAAAAATAAAATAAAATATATATTTTTTTGCTCCTGAATAATAATAGAACAAATTTAGCAGAATCAACACGCATGAGTGAGGGGGTAGACTACTACTGGCATGGCAAAACAGCTCAAGGGGTACATAAGATTACATAAGTTTAGGGACCATTGAGCATGAGTTATTTTTTTTTCACCATGCAACAAACGTTTAGTTTGTGACAGTGTGACACATTCTATTGCAAGAGAAGCATTATCTTCCATGTTGTTTTCTAGTTATTATAATAACAATTTCCAAAAACAGCATTTGTTTTGTATTTTGTGTATTTCAAATGAAAGACTATTTTTCCAGTATTTTCCCAGGGCTCCCTTGAAAAGAGGTTTCGATTTCAGCGGGACTCACATGGTTAAATAAATGATAAATAAATACATAAAAGTTATTTACTTTTGTTAAAAAAAATATTGTTAATTGTTATCGTTATCGTGAACCCAATATCGTGTATCGTATCGTGAAATTAGTGTATCGTGACACCCCTAATTATTGGTATTTTATATCTTTTACGCTCAGGCCTTTACTAACTTGGTTTGATCCTTACCAATCTAATAGACTCTGGGACAGCCCTACCGTTTTTCCCAGCTTCCTGTACAGTGCGCCTCTCCTGCCACGTCACTTCCTTTTCCGCGTCCGTTTCGGCTATTCGCTAACAACGTTAACGCATAAACACACTGCATAGGAGACGTCAACTCATCTTACAACAACAGTGGAAAATTACCGGAAAGTCGTGGTGCAAGTATTTAGACTGTAAACAGTGGAGCACGGACGCGGAAAAGGAAGTGACGGTGGCAGGAGAGGCGCGCTGTACAGGAAGCTGGGAAAAACGGTAGGGCTGTTCCAGAGTCTATTTTTCAAATAAACATAGATTCTGGGTTCCCAGATTGGATGCTTACACATTGGTGTCTTGGCGTGCCCTGGAAGAGAGCCTTATGCATCCATATTCTCTTCAGGATCTTCCATTTTCCAATGTACCTCTAGCGCAAGTCAGGCGGACGTTTGGCCCCATAGTCTGAAGCCCCCTTCCTGCCTTCGCCCTGTCATGCCCTGACCCGCTGCTGCAGCTTGGTTGGTTGCCTTGCTGTATTTCCCTCCTAAATAGACTACTTGCACAAGTCCACTACTTCCTGAAATGAGTAGGGCATAGTGGTTTCCTGTCCTACACTATTGGATGAACTGATTAATGTCAGGTGTGCCTGACTGCTGCAGTCACGACAACAGTGTTGACTAAAATGCCCGCGAGCAGCTCCGACGAGCGCGTCGGAGCCGGAACGCGTACGTGACGTGCCAGGTGGGATCCAGCCATAATAATTACTATGTCTTTCGTCATTGTGTTTTACCTGGAGTCTAAGCAGCCATAGGCTTTCGGTTGTATTAAAGCCTTTATTTTTTGTATTGAGTGATACAGTTTACTAAAACACTCATATCATATTATAATACCCCAGGTGTGCATAAACTACAGGGTTAAGTAAAGACAAAAATGTGAAATTATTATTGATGATCATATCTGTTATCAGACAGGAGAAGCAGATATTTACCGGTTATCGTATCGGCTGAAAAAAATCCCTGTTTAAGCCCTGTTTTATATAAAGGATATAACACCTGAAAGTGGGCGGACAAAAAGTCTCAATGTCCCCCCTATTCTGGCGCCAGTGATATGGATCCCCACCTGCTGCTCCTCAGCCAGGCTGCTAGCGAAACGATTTCCCCCCAAAATAACGGTGTGGTGGCCTGGATGTGTGGCCTTTCAAACAGATCACAGCCCTGGCAGAGAGCGAAAGCAGCCTCCTAATCAAACAGGTGTGAGATCTTATCTGAAACCACAAGCGTCCACTGACTCGAGCAGGAAGCGGCCGGGGCTCTGCATCGGTCTGCTTGTCATTTATCAAAGAGACATGTGGCCTGTCGGCACTTCCCTCTGCAGCGTGAAGCAGCAACACAGAGGACTGCAGGGAAACATCTTTTAGCGCTTACACATTTGAAATTAATCAATGTTGTTGTTGTTGTTGTTGTTGTTGTTGTTGTTGTTGTTGTTGTTGTTGTTGTTGTTGTTTGCGGGGGGGGGGGGGCAGGACAGTAGACAGACAGGAAAGGTGGGGAGAGAGAGAGAGGATGACATGTGGCAAAGGACCACGGGTCGCATTGGAACCCGGGTCGGCCACGCGAAGGACTACTTTGGTGCAATTTGGACCGGCGACACTTTCAATAAACGTTGAATAAAGAAGTGAACAGCGCTTTGTGCAGCAGCGGGGCATGTACTGTATATGTATATGTATATGTATATGTATATGTATATGTATATGTATATGTATATGTATATGTATATGGAAGAAATCCAAAAAGGAGGCCAGCCGTCGCTCACAAGTGTTTTTCTGCCGTGTGTGGCGAGGCTCCCTGACCACGTGCTGAAAACCCGCCCAGCGCCGCCTGTCTCTTTATCCACAGGAGTGGTTACGGACACGGCCTATCCAAATACAGTACGAGCCCGGCTGGGGCCGGGTGGTCCGCCTCACAGGAGACGACAAGAATGTGGTCCAAGCTCTCGACTCTCGCCCTCAACACACGTACAAATAATGGGGCTTTCTTTTTGTATTGGGAAATAGGAATATCCCATTTCAGTGCCATTAAAACAGTCGGGAAAGCAGCCAGGGCTAGTTAGCTGTAGCCAGGCTAGCCATTGTGAGCAATAACAGTGGTATTTTGCACATAGAAACACTGTAGCAACATGTCCAGATAGACAGTACTGTGTGTACAACTCATTTAGTGATACACAAATAAGACACAAGTGCTATTAAACAACATCTTTTTTTTGTACTGCAACTTTAACTACTGTTGAAGTGTGGAGCTGCCATCTTGGATTTTGAGGTCGGGGCATGGTGAGGCTCCGAGATCGGGGTAGGGAATCTGAGATCAGGTGACGTCACAGGGGGGCGTTCCTGACCTTTGAACTATACGTTAAAGACGGAGACGGACAGAGCCTTCTGTCTGTACTCTGCGGTCATTTCGTGCATATTTCTGTCCATCATCCGAAAGCTTTACGGATACGCTTGAAACGGAGCAGAACCACACACACACTCATACATTTGACTCTCTACTGCCCACTGGTGGATGTATTGCTTAACATGATGCCAACGTGAAAGACGCATGGAAGTATGTCGGCAGTGACGATTACACCGTTTGAAATGGACACATTTATTTTCGTATGAAAATGGAGTATAAATGAGCCTTTAAGCAACTGCTGGCGGCTTCAAAATGGACTTCAATACCCAGAAATCCTGTGTGGTGGTGGTGATGTCAGCAAAGTGGTCTGGTGAACCATGAATATGGTGAATCTACAGCATTTCAGGAGGTGGAAGATGAGGAGTCACTGTCAGTCTCAAGCCTTAATTGAGGCTCAAGTCTTACATCTAGTCCCAATCAAGTCTAAATGTAGATTACCAAGTAGTCCATGTCATTAATGTCTAGTCCCAAGTCTAATGCACACAAAGCGTTAATTGACGCGCCTCATTTGATGCGTGTCAATTTCTGCTCCTATAACGGACTGCAGGCATCAGATACCAAATACCAACAGCACAGAACCAGTAGTATTTTGGGGGAAAGGTCACAAATTTATATCTATGCAGGCACAATGACTGATGAATCAAAAGTTGTTTTGAGCCCCTGTCAGTCGAGGCTGTGATCGTCCTTCCTGTCTGTCATGCAGAGTGGAGGGGGGAAAAGCAGCACTGCGGAGGATGAGAAAATGAAGGAATCCACTCTGTTCAAACTTTTGCTGATCTAACTAATCATGACATGCAGGGAAATATACTTTGGTAGCCGATGTGTTTAGCAGAGCATTCACACTTTGTTCAGACAGTCTTGCTATAGTTTAGCGTTATATTTTACATGCTTGCTGCTATATTTAAACTGCAGTGAGATTTGTTTGTGGAGCAGAGAGTCCGACACGGGGATGAAAGTGCCCGCGCAGAGAGAAAGAGAGTTCTGATTGCTGCTGGGTCCAAATTTGACGCTCCAACATCGAAACAGGTTTGGAGTACGGCCGTCAACGCAGCTTTAGGGGCATCAGACGCTCTTCGTGCTCGTTCGGCCATTTAAAACAATGGGTGGACTTCAAAACGCGAGCGTCGGACACTCCCAGTGCGTTTGGGGCGTTAATGTAGAACAGTGAGTGAAGTCAGAAGAAATTTAGAGTGCAGTGTCAATTTAATATCTTAAAAGTTTCTCTCCCATCTATAATTGACGGCTAAAGTGTGTGTGTGTGTGTGTGCGTGCGTGTGTGTGTGTGTGTGTGTGTGTGTGCGTGCGTGCGTGCGTGCGTGCGTGCGTGCGTGCGTGCGTGCGTGCGCGCGTGCGTGTTGACAGGTGGGTTTTGGTTAAATGCCGTTTCCAACACAAAGCGGTAACTTCAGAGGTTTTTTTCTGTCTAAGATCGGGACCTCCCAGAGGGGTGAGTCAAGGTGACGAGTTGAAAAAAATCCTTAAAAAAATAACAAGAAAAGAAAGAAAGGAAAGGAAAAAGAGGAGAGTGGAGGTTAGAGGGAACGTCCTGTCAGCGGGAGGGAACCCTCTACCGGCTCCATCTTGGCATCTTTTAACTGCTTGAGACTTGACTTGATGCATGAAGAGAAGACTTGAGACTTGACTTGATGCATGAAGAGAAGACTTGAGACTTGACTTGATGCATGAAGAGAAGACGTGAGACTTGACTTGATGCATGAAGAGAAGACTTGAGACTTGACTTGATGCATGAAGAGAAGACGTGAGACTTGACTTGATGCATGAAGAGAAGACTTGAGACTTGACTTGATGCAGGAAGAGAAGACGTGAGACTTGACTTGATGCATGAAGAGAAGACTTGAGACTTGACTTGTGCATGAAGAGAAGACTTGAGACTTGACTTGATGCATGAAGAGAAGACCTGAGACTTGACTTGATGCATGAAGAGAAGACGTGAGACTTGACTTGATGCATGAAGAGAAGACTTGAGACTTGACTTGATGCAGGAAGAGAAGACGTGAGACTTGACTTGATGCATGAAGAGAAGACTTGAGACTTGACTTGATGCAGGAAGAGAAGACGTGAGACTTGACTTGATGCATGAAGAGAAGACTTGAGACTTGACTTGATGCAGGAAGAGAAGACGTGAGACTTGACTTGATGCATGAAGAGAAGACTTGAGACTTGACTTGATGCATGAAGAGACGTGTGGGACATCTGGTAGCCTGCAAGCAATTCGGGTTTGGGGAATCAGCCTAGCTTGCAAGTTATGTTAATCACAATCCACACTCCATTCCAGTTGGTGAAGGTAATAGTAATAATAGTAAGTAATAGTAAAGCGTTATTATGGATCCCACCGGTCTTGGAGGCAGAACACGCCCTACGCAGCATTCAAGCGCGAGGATTGGCCAGGCAGGCGCCCATGCAGACTGTTCTGAGTAGCGCACCAGGTATTTTCATCTCGCCTCAATCTGATATTTGAGGCAAGGTGGTGGAGGATGTGTCATAACATGTAAGATTAAGATTACCTGTAATTTTCATTAAATTATTGTCCAAACTATTATGTTTATCCTCAGACAACTTGACTTGAGTGCAAGACTCAAGCCCCATGAGAAAAATGGGAAGAGGTTAACCAGGCATTATCTCCTCAAGTTTGCCTATGTAGATGCAGATGTTTGCAACGGAATAACGTTACTATGAATAGCCTCTAAAAAATATGATCTTTCTCTTCAGAAAATCTGACTTGACTGCAAGACTCAAACATAAGACCCGTGAGAAAAAAATAAGGTTTACCTGCATCAACCCAAAGAAGAGTAATATGTATCTCGGAGTTTGCCCATCAGATGCCAGCGCAAATGCACAGACGACAGGCGTTCAATCACGAGAGACTACTAAGAAGGTTCAATAATCGTTAATGAAACAAATAGACAAATTAAGTTTGGCGTATGACTCCATGATATGATGACACTCCTCCCGAGATGAGAGAGGAGATGTATAGGAGCTAGAATCCGCCATTGGGAATTCTTCAGGAGTCATGACGTTGGTGGCGGCAGGGGTGGAGGTGGGGCGAAACAACTGCTTCAGCGATGAAGATCACGTGTTCTGCCCCCAAGACCGGTAGGATCCATGAGACGCGGTAATGCATCATAACGTTGTTTGCCAATCGCTATAAAACTCAAAAAGAAGATTTCCGCTCAACCCAAAGGCATGTCTTTTACTCGCTTTTTAACAGCATTTAGCCTACTTGTACTTTTGCTTTCAATACATTTAATATCAGAAAATTACTTTTGAAACTTAAAGGAACAGCATACCCTAAAATCCAAAATACACATTTTTCCTCTCACCTGTAGTGTTATTTATCCATTCTAGATCAATTTGTGTTAGTTGTCTGGGTTTTGGAGATATCGGCCCTAGAGATTTATGCATTCTCTCCAACACAATGGAACTGGATGGCAATAAACATTTGAAAAACTCAACAACAATGTCTCTTTCCAGAAATCATGACCCGGGTTACTCAAGATAACCCACAATCCTTGTTGTGAGAAGTTTCATGTAGGAACTATTTTCTATTTTTGACCGAACTACACCCACTAGCTGCTGCTAGCTGCAGTTCCGTGTAGGAACTAGCTAGGTCGCTAACGGGTATAGTTCGGTCAAAAGAAAATAGTTCCTACATGAAACATGTCACAACAATGTCCGTGGATTATCTTGAGTAGCTGGGTAATGATTTCTGGAAAGAGACTTTGCGGTAGAGTTTTTCAAATGTATTTTTTGGTGCTTTGAGCACCACATGGCGAGTGCCATCCAGTTCCATGTATTGGAGAGAAGGCAGACATCACTATGGCCGATATCTACAGAAGCCAGGCAACTATAACACAAAACAATCTAGATGGATAAAGAGTACTACATGTGAGGGGAAAAATATGCATTTTGGATTTTATACCAAAGTGCAGCTCTGCTCGCGCTCAATCCTTGCGTTCTGTTCAGACAACATGGGCGATGCGAGTATCTAGCTACCAAAAAAGCTAAAAAACAAACAAACAACTAAAACCAAATAATGGCATTGAAAGACCACCGGAACACGGGGCGGGTCTTCCTGCCTGCAGTAATGCGTACCATGAGGCTCTCTCTCCTTTGAGAGAGCCTGGTGATGCGAGGTTATCAGCAGTGTTGGGGGTAACTCATTACAAAAGTAACATATTACATGTAATATATTACTTTTAGCAGTAACTCAGTAATATAACTTATTACTTATAGGATTTCAGTAATATTATACCAGTTACTTTGTCAAGTAACTCAAGTTACAAATTGAGTTACATTTTATTAAATCAAAGCACATATTTAAAAAAGATACAATCATTTCCTAATCAAACTGTGTGTTTTTATGCAAATAACCACTATATGACAATAACAAAGGAAAAGGATAACATTTAGAATTTTGGATTGTTTACACTGACTTCAAGGCGGTTGAAATCATTTTTCGGGATGGTTCTGGGGCGGCGATGTCATTCTGCTGCTGCTGTTGTTTTGGTGAAAGTAATGCAAAAGTAGTGTAATAAGTAACGAGTTACTCTACGCAGACAGTAATATTGTAAAGTAACTTATTACTTTAAATGAAAGTAACTAGTAATATGTAGTATATCACATTTTGAAAGTAACTTGCCCAACACTGGTTATCAGATACGTTAACACTTTTACTCAAGTCATATTCTAATAGGCAGGGCCGGGCGTCATGCAAGCCAACAACCCGAGGGGGTGAACTCTGGCGCCGCCCTGAGGGCGGCACTGAATTTTTGGCGCACGAAGTGTGGCGCCAAAAAAAAAATTTGGGTTTGGAAGCCAGATTTAGAGGAATATCTAATTTTAAATTATCAGACTGAGCAGGTGTAACCATAAGGCTATTTTCCAAACTGCTCAGCCTCCTGGAAAGATCCATAATCACCAGACTAAGTACATTGCCACTGCCCAGGCTCAATGGACTTGACAAAAAAGGGAGACCACACGTTTCAAAGCAATGTAACACAATGTTTATTTTGGCTGGTATTGCCTTTTCAGAAGGTAGACATCTTTTCTCTTCCATTAGTCTCATCTAGTGTCCTCTAGAGCAGGGGTTCCCAACCTTTTTTGTGCCAAGGACCGGTAGATACATGGAAAAAAGTTGCGGACCGGTTGTCAATTTTAATGGTTTTAGTTACATATATATTTACTCACCAGGTGGCGACAAAGGGTAAATAACAGCCTTTTGTGTTGTACTGTATGTAGCAGACAATTGGACTCGAGTCATAGGGACTCGGACTCGAGTCGACTCGAGTCGCAAATTTGACGACTTCCGACTCGACTCGGACTTGGAAGGTAAATACTTGAAACTCGACTCGGACTTGGAAGAAAATGACTCGAAACTCGACTCGGACTTGTGACAAGATCAGCCGAGTGCACCAGCTGGGCGTACGCCTAGGTTTACACGCTACGTCCGATGTAGAACTCAAAGTTACGACTAACTTAATTTTATGACTAGTGCACCCTGTATGCGCTGCATCTGTGTATGCAGCAGGCGTAAAAGTTACACCCAAATGCGTAGCTACTCACTGACAGCTGTCTCATCTTGATCTGCGCGTGATGCGGCCGGAATCTTCTCCAAAAATATCGATCGATATGTGCTGTAAATAGACGCATCAGCAATGTAATGCAGTGTAATGTAATCAGCGTCTTGGTACAAGGCTAATGCGTCAGAAGATCTTTCAATTTCTTCCTGACTTCGTCAACTGCCCGCAGTGCGCAGTCTGCCATCGCATTCAGTACTGATTGCACTTGTGATCAAACTGCTTGTGTTGGCGCTGTTAAATTGAGCTGTGAGAACGTTTCTATGCTTTGAATACAACTCTATAAGTTTGAGCTGAGTTGGAGCTGTCTGTCAGCTGTCTGGAGCTCGTCTGAGAGAAGTGTGTTGCTTGGCAACAAGCACGTATTAACGTGAACGCGCACGTCCGCAGCCTAAATAATCTCTGCCTTGTCATTTTTTCTAACCTGTGACTCGACTTGACATAACCTATGACTCGACTCGAGACTTGACTTGAAATAACATTGTGACTTGACTTGACTTGACTTGCCGACAAAAGGAAAGACTTGGGACTTGCTTGAGACTCAGGACCAATTGACTTGAGACTCGCTTGGGACTCGGATCAGAGGGACTTGGACAATTGTCTGGTATGTAGTATTTATGTTTTTGTTTGAACTACAAACATAAATAAACGTCAACTTGAAACTATGTTTCAACTACCATACACAGCCTATAATATTATAGCCTATGTTTATTATTATTGTTATTATTATTATTATTATTATTTATTTTTTTACCTCTCAAAAATCTGAGGGGGCAATTGCCACCTCAGTTACAATGGGCATGACGCTTCTGCTAATAGGTGACTTTAACTTCTACCAAAGTCATTTTCTGGTGAGATATCTATACTTTTACTCAGGTGCGGCTTACAGTTACTTCATCTATCACTGGTGGTGCGGCAGATGCGCGTAACCGTAAGTCGTCGCATTTCCGAGAATCCAGTTTGAACTCAGTCCTCTCTCGTCCATTTTGAATTCTACCACACAGAGCAAGGAGCGGTGTGAGCTGGCAGTGGAAGCGCTTGTTGGGAGTGATGCCTGCCTGCCTGCTGCTCTGGCTCTGGTGGACGTGAACTCTGGAGAAACTCCGGGACTGATTAGGCCATGTCCCGCTGCAGTCATTAGTGCGCAGCGGAGACACTGGGCTCAATGGGGGAGACACATCGCCGCTAATTGCCTCAATTTGGATGAAGCCTGTGACAGCTCGCTGGTGAGGAAGGGCACACACAAGGTCAATTGTCCTGCGCCTGAATGCTAAGCTCATTTCTCATGTGTTATGATCAGTGTTGGGGCGTAACGCGTTGCAAAGTAACGCATTACTGTAATCACGTACATTTGTCTGTGACGAGTAGTGTAAGCCGCATTATGGTTCCTAAATCCAGTAATTACAGTTATCAGCAGGATCAGGATTGGAATCTGGAGAATTGGGGAAAGAACATCAAATGTGCGGTGCTTTTTCATGCACGATTGCGCAACACAACAACAGCTGACTGTTAAAAGCCGTTAATTGCTAGAGTGGATGGGCTGGAGGGACGCGGAGGAGTGATGATTGGTTGGTTCAGGGCAATCAGAGGCATTCCTCCCTCCGGCCGATCCATTGTAGCACCAACTTTCATAGGAGTTCGAGGCAGATGGGTAGGGGGGGGGGGGGGGGGGGGGGCGGCAGTGCAGTCTACAACTTTTGAGGGGTGGAGATATTAATTCACCTCTCAGGTGATGTTGCGGAGTAACACAAAAGTAGTGTAACGAGTAGTGTAACAAATTACTTTGACCAGGGAGTAACGAAGTAAAGTAAGGCATTCCTTTTTTTTAAGTAATCTGTCATGTGTAATATATTACTTTTTCGAGTAACGACCCCAAACACTGGGTAGTGAGTGGATGGAGCGAGTAGACGCTAATGAACAAGGAAGCCTCATTATTTCAGGGTTCAGGGAGTCCCAGCACAAGGAGTCTGTTTTCCGCCTGGCCGCGCTTGGCCGTGGCGGGCGAAATCATATCATTTCAACTTTGCTCGTTCCAAGGTCAGGCCTCATCATCTGGAAAATGACCTGGAAAAAAGTGAAGGCCATGGCTTCTTCTCCCTCTCTTTCTCCCACCTAAAAGCATCAGAAAACAAACTGCAACTCCTTACATTCAGACAGGACCCCTTAGTGTCGCTCTTTAACGCATCGGGTACCCCTTTTTTGTATTTTTTCTGAAACCACAGGATGCCACCTTTAGCGCCATTTTTCGCTGCCACACGAGACTGTAGCTACTTGTGCTCCAGTTACGATTAGGCAACTAAAGGTGCTTTCTCACTGGGGACCCGGGAGTGGAACCGATCACACTGGTCCCCAAATTGACCCCAGGTGTGGTTCATTTCATGAGTGTGAATGTTGCCTTCCATGCCCGGGTGCAGAACAGCGTAGCGTAACAGGGTCCACTTGAAAAGGTGGTCTGGGGAATGCTTGGGCGTGCCCAGGGATGGAACACTTGCGAATGTGAATGCCAACCATACCGAACCACATAGACACCACAGTTCCCAAGCACAGAAGAAATTTTATAATGTGAAAGCTGACCGGGGGGGGGGGGGGGGGGGTTGGGGGGGGGGGGGCGGTTGGAGGAACGAAAACAATCGTTCCCAGTGAGAAAGCACCTGAGAAACGGTTTGGGTTGGGCTTAAATAAGAAAAACATTCATTGTGGCTTGACATGATGGGCCCCTGGGCCTAGATGCATAAAGGCCCCAGTCACAGCGCACATACACACAAATAAGGCCAGAATAATAACTAAGACATACACTCACCTGCATCTCAACATGATTTACAGCACAGTCACCCAAGGGAGCTGGAAGGTGGGTGCTGAGGGTGCTGCAGCACCCCCTGGTGGCAAGAGATGGGATTTTCGAAATTGTTGGATCTGGCTGTCTTGTGTTTATAACAGCAACAAAATGCATTAAAAAACAGTTTGTGCTTCCCAGCTCTAATCTTATTTCATACGCTCTCTCTTCAAAAGTGTTTGATTTTCATCATGATCTGGTTTTCCATAATAATAATAATAAGTTCAGTGTTTATGCTTGTGTTGCTGTCTGTTGTAGTGTAAAACGAAAGTGAGTGAGAAAAGGAGAAGATACTGAATAATGACATATAACAGTATAATCCTAATGTTAATTTAAAATTAAATATTCCTCTAAATATGGCTAAAAGTAAAAAAAAAAAAAAAAAAAAAACGCCGCCGCTTCCCTTGCAGGCAGCACCGAGAGTCCCTTCCTTACAGCATCCCCTGCCTAAAAGTACTTTCAGCGCCTCACCTGAACACTCAAAGCCAACAGCACAATAACAAGAAATAAACCTGTATCTAATACAGGACTTACAGTGCAGGTACACTCAATTAAAGCCAAAAGCACAATAACCCTCTAACTGTCCATAAACTTATAGAACATGTTGTCAAAACTTTAGGGTTGGGGCCCTAAGGGATCATTTGGTCCCAGAGAGACACGGTGGCCTGTGAAGAGGCTCTGGGTTATGGGGCCCCTGAGCTCTTGTGCCCCTGGGCCTGGGCCCGGGCCCGGTAGGCCCGTTCGGTAATACATCCCTTATTGGACAGGTGATCTGTCAATCACAGCTCAAAAGTATTTTATATCATCTATCTTACTCGATATGCGGCCATAATTTACAAAATGGACACTAAACTGGTGATTGAGGCCATAAACCCATTAGGAAAGTCACAAGTGTTAGTCTCGCTTGCCAGACTAACGCAGTGACAGTAAGAAGAGCCAGACTCTCCCCTGCGCTGTACATCTTCGTCAAAACTTGCCATTTTCAGCGTGTAGGTTTGCTAGCTTGCTAGCTAGCGTTGTTGTTGTTGTTTCACAGCGGCGAAGGCATTTGAGAGCGGACATGCAGGGAGCGGAAACGTATTTCCCTTCGCTCCGAATGAAATGGTCGGAGCCAATGGCAGAGCTCAACCCTGCATCCTGCTTCCAGTGAGTCAGACTAGGAAACTGTTTACCGAGGCTATAAATCAAGTGAGAAGTACGGCCATTTTCCCATTCGCTTCCACCTAACCAGATTTCTTCATTTCGCGGCCAGTGGAGTCGCCCCCCTGCAGGCCATTCGAGAGAATGCAGATTTAAGTTACTTCCGCATATCGGCAAAATGTCAGAGAAGCAGGGAAGGAGGAGGAGGCTATAGGCGGTGTGTGGGAGCAGACGCTGCATGTCTCAGTGCCCAGACACACTGGAGACTCTTCAACAAAGACAGAGGGAGAGACCACATGCAAGCCGAGGCCACCGAAACACACACTAATGACCTGAGCTCCGAGCGCACGCACCATCCGTCACGTCACATCACTTCACATGCTTCATACATACACCGCTTTACAGGCCATGAGGACACATACACCGCTTTACAGGCCATGAGGACACATACACCGCTTTACAAGCCATGAGAACACATACACCGCTTTACAGGCCATGAGAACACATACACCGCTTTACAGGCCATGAGAACACATACACCGCTTTACAGGCCATGAGGACACATACACCGCTTTACAGGCCATGAGGACACATACACCGCTTTACAAGCCATGAGAACACATACACCGCTTTACAGGCCATGAGAACACATACACCTCTTTACAGGCCATGAGAACACATACACCTCTTTACAGGCCATGAGAACACATACACCTCTTTACAGGCCATGAGAACACATACACCGCTTTACAGGCCATGAGAACACACGCCGCTTTACAAGGCCATGAGAACACATACACCTCTTTACAGGCCATGAGAACACATACACCGCTTTACAGGCCATGAGAACACATGCCGCTTTACAAGGCCATGAGAACACATACACCGCTTTACAGGCCATGAGAACACACGCCGCTTTACAGGCCATGAGAACACATACACCGCTTTACAGGCCATGAGAACACATACACCTCTTTACAGGCCATGAGAACACACGCCGCTTTACAGGCCATGAGAACACATGCCGCTTTACAGGCCATGAGGACACATACACCGCTTTACAAGGCCATGAACACATGCACCTCTTTACAGGCCATGAGAACACATACACCTCTTTACAAGGCCATGAGAACACATACACCGCTTTACAGGCCATAAGAACACACGCCGCTTTACAGGCCATGAGAACACATACACCTCTTTACAGGCCATGAGAACACACACACACCTCTTTACAGGCCATGATAACACACACACACACCTCTTTACAGGCCATGAGAACACACACACACCACTTTACAGGCCATGAGAACACACACCTCTTTACAGGCCATGATAACACACGTCGCTTTACAGGCCATGATAACACATACACCTCTTTACAGGCCATGAGAACACATACACCGCTTTACAGGCCATGAGAACACATATACCGCTTTACAGGCCATAAGAACACATACACCTCTTCACAGGCCATGCAAACACATACACTGCTTTACAGGCCATGATAACACATACGCCGCTTTACAGGCCATGAGAACACATACACCTCTTTACAGGCCATGAGAACACATACACCTCTTTACAGGCCATGATAACACATACACCTCTTTACAGGCCATGATAACACATATACCGCTTTACAGGCCATGAGGACACATACACTGCTTTACAGGCCATGAGAACACATACAGCTATTTACAGGCCATGAGGACACATACACTGCTTTACAGGCCATGAGAACACATACACCTCTTTACAGGCCATGAGAACACATACACCTCTTTACAGGTCATGAGAACACATACACCGCTTTACAGGCCATGAGAACACATACACCTCTTTACAGGCCATGAGAACACATACACTGCTTTGCAGGCCATGAGAACACATACACCTATTTACAGGCCATGATAACACATACACCGCTTTACAGGCCATGAGGACACATACACCTCTTTACAGGCCATGAGAACACATACACCTCTTTACAGGCCATGAGAACACATACACCTCTTTACAGGCCATGAGAACACATACACCTCTTTACAGGCCATGAGAACACATACACCTCTTTACAGGCCATGAGAACACACGCCGCTTTACAGGCCATGAGAACACATACACCTCTTTACAGGCCATGAGAACACATACACCTCTTTACAGGCCATGAGAACACATACACCGCTTTACAGGCCATGAGAACACATACACCTCTTTACAGGCCATGAGAACACATACACCTCTTTACAGGCCATGAGAACACATACACCTCTTTACTAGGGATGGGAATTGATAAGATTTTAGCGATTCCGATTCCATTTTCGATTCTGCTTATCGATCCGATTCCTTATCGATTCTCTTATCGATTCTCATTGGGCAAGGGAAAAAAAAAAAAAGATTACAAATGGGTTTATTAACACATTAAGTGCCAGAGACGACCTAACTCGTCTTACATAATCCAGCGCTTAAGTGCCAAGGACGACCTAACTCGTCTTACATGTTTTTTTGACGGTGGGACATCAATCAACCCCTTTTACATCTTCGAGATAACTATAGGAGCAAGAGCATGTGTGTAATCTATTTTACCGACCACTAAGTGGCGACAGATACAGAGAGAAGCCACAGCCACGGGACCCGTACACCAAAAGCAGCCGCCTCCCGCGGAAATGGCTTGGCGATTTTACAGTCAGGAGCCCGGAGACACACACACAGAACGGACAGAGATCCCCTCCCCCCCAGAGCCGCGGAGCAACGCGCGAACACACACACACACACACACACACACACACACACACACACACACACACACACACACACACACACACCGCGGGAGCAAGCCATTCAAGGAAATGGCTTGGCGATTTTACAGTAATCCATTTCAGACTCGTCCCCGCACGCAGGCAAGCAGGCAGGCAGGCACGCAGACAGACAGGCAGGCAGCACAACGCGCTTCTGACACGCCCGCTGTTAGGAGGAAGGAGGAGAAGACACACGGAGGGAGGAGTTTGAATGAGAGGGGTGTTTCCTGTTGTTATGGAGGAAATTACTGTTCAAAACTATTGTTTAGAATGTCTGACGGTCTTACTGATGCCAAAAATGAATGGTTAAAGTGACTGTTTCACAAAAAGCCATTTATCTCTGAATAAATTTCCAGACGCTGAAACCATGCTGTACTCAACGGCTAATATCTACATAACTACTAACTCTGCAAACTAACTCTTTTAGACAGAGAAAGCACACATTCTATTAGTTATTTTTAGATGATTGGTGTTCATGAATTCTTAACAGAAAAGAATCCTCGGCTGTTCTAAAATGAGCCAGAATCGTCAAAAACACCCCTGGCACAACTTACCTACAGGAATGAAAACATGGCTGGCATTCAATGTGTTAACATTAATTTTCTTTTAGATTATTATTATTATAATTATGTATTATTATTCAGCTCTGAGATCAGATTGCTCTTTTCAATCCCATACCAAGCAGGGATCAGTGTGTCTGTTAAACTGGCTCTGTTTGGGGGTTTGTATTTTGGGTTGAGCATCTTTGTCATCTCCCTATAGAAAATATATAGTGGGAATGAATGAAACAGAACTAGTGGTTAGAATGACAACATGCAACTTTGGACATTTTACTTTAGCTGGCATGTCAGACAAACTTAGTCACTGCTCGGGGACATTCGTTTACCCTCGCCTCGGTAATTTTACTCTTCCCTGCCTGGGTGAATGGAGGGGCTAGAGCTGCACAGGAAGTACTCGCTGCAGCCTCTGACCCAAAGCGACTACCAGCCCCTGAACCAGTCTGACTCTGAACGTCATCATCCTCTAAATTAAATGGATGGAAATGGAGTATTGGTGAAATCTGGTTTAGACAATAGACAGGGTCTGGAGGAGTTTACTCTCCATATTAACAGATGACGCGCTGCTGTTAGCCGCGCTGCTGTTAGCCGCGCTGCTGTTAGCCACGTTATCGTCACTCCGTAGCACATCAAAAACGTGACATTCCTCCAAAATTATTGCATGCTGTGTGGACAAATGTTTCTGCATATTGCTAGTATTTCCCCCCTTTGACGAAATAGAGGTTTTGCAAGCATTGCAAGTGGCACTGTGGTCATCGTTTTGCTTCTGCCTAGACGCCATGGTGGCTGCGGTCTAAACAAAACAAGGCTGCGTGTGACGTCATCGCGCATGGAATCGATAGTGGAATCGTTCAGGACGTTGGCTAACGATTCCCAGGAATCGATCCACTGGGACCCGGTTCTCAACAAGAACCGGTTCTCGATTCCCATCCCTACTCTTTACAGGCCATGAGAACACATACACCTCTTTACAGGCCATGAGAACACATACACCTCTTTACAGGCCATGAGAACACAGCCAACAAGCAAGAACAGCATGTCAAAAGTGTAAAAGAGAAAAAGAAATCTACACTACCACTCAAATGTTTGGACATGCATTTTTCTTTATTATGCACGTTAGTGATGCGCGGGCCGCAGTTATAAGTGCGCTGACCGCGGATATCCCGCCCAGATCATAAAAATAAACATTGTGATTAATAGCGGATGGATTGCGGGCGGTTGAAACGATGTATCATTAATGAGGAAAAATAATATTAATTACGTTCTCTAGTCCAGGGATACTCAACTTGCTTTGCCCGGGGGCCACTTTCGTGAAATGATAGAAGGCCAGGGGCCAGTTAACTCATTGAGTGCCAGCCACTTTTGGAGAACGGACGCTCCCAGTGCCAGAGTTTCAGAGCGTTTTCAGTGATTTCTCGAGGCCCACAGAATATTGTGTGATACTACTATGTAAACACAGAACACGCACAAAGAACGAGGAGTCATCAGGTTGTTTTCAGCAAAAACAGACGTTTCAAATTAGAAGCTGAGATATTCAGCCTTTTGTGAAATGAAGCATTTCAAGCACATTCACTGACTCTGAAGCTAATATTTTCTGATGTAGTGACGTGGTGTAGTTGTGTGGTGCCCTGCGTGCCCCACCCCCCTCTCCCCCCCCCCCCTCAGCTGCAAACTCACACTAACACACAGCCTCACGCACCCAGCGTCTATTTTCGGAGCGCTCCGTTTTTGTGCGCCGGCTCCCAGCGCAACACAGAAAAGCCAAACCGGACTGCTGAGAATGGTTTGGCCCTTCGGCGTCGGGTGCTGCTTTTCTGGCGGCTAATCGTGTAGAGAAACTATGCAGCAGAGACAGAGGGGCTCAGTTGTGGGCGCGGATTGACTGCTGTTCGCAGCTAACGTTAGCTCCAGACAGAGCAATCTATATGGCTCTGGCTGCAGCATGCATCGTTTTCTCTTTCATCACGGCTTTTTCCTGCTGTTTTCCTGACCTTTCTCTAATCTGGAGAGCACTGTCGCCACCTAATGGGTCCATAAAATAGGTTATACACCTTCAATAGCTACAATATTTGTACAGGAGATGCATGAGGCTTTGATCCACGTCCCACCGTCAAAAAACGCATTTGATGCCGATCGACGTCATTGGCACTCAACGTTACTATTTACTTTGACGCCGATCGACGTCATTGGCACTCAATGAGTTAATAAACAATCAATATACATTTTTCTGCAGCGGATTGTAGGTGTCAGACGGAGTTTAGTCTGACAATGTTGTGCACACCGGATAGTTACTTAGGTTAAGTACATACATACATAAGTGCCTGGGTAGCGAGCAGACGGCGGTATTTGACAATTTAGCAGCTAAATCATAGATTATTGAAAGATATTCCATATTCCAGACTGAAATGCTATAACAGAAGTGTGAGTATTGGCCAGAATTACATGAACATTTGGACACTTATTCAGCGGGTATCTTGCATGTTGCGTTCAGGTGCACTGTAAAATAAAAATAAAAAATTGCAATTCCATCGCGGGCCGCATGTGCCATGTACCAGTTGAGTATCACTGCTCTAGTCTATGAACGTATTTTAAGCTACATTTTTCGTCAGGCACATTCTTAGTCGCCTATTGTAGATCCCCCAAAGGACCCACGGCCGTAAACACAACAATAGCCATGTGCTAGGTCGCAAGGCTACAATTTTCGTCAATATATGGTCAATGATGTCACCCTCAAAAAGGAGTCTCCGCTCAAGACGTGTTTGAAGAGAAGACGCGTTAGTATTTTCCCATACAATGAGGCAATCAAGTAAACTAAACTTAAAGCTATAGCGTTAGCCGAGTAAGCTACATGGGGGCAAGTGGTGGACTGGATATAATACAGCATGGAAGTTTATTTGGTTCGCGCCTTTTATAGCGTTTATAGCGTTGGTAGTATGAAAAATAGTATGAAATAATTTGCGCGGATTTATGGCGGGCGGACAGTTCATGCATACACACGGATTAGGATGGCATAAAAGCTAATCCGCGCATCTCTAATGCACGTACATATGTATGTATGTAGTGTATATATATATATATATATATATATATATATATGGTGGTCTGCTAGAGTAGAGAGTAAGAGGAGCCAGACTCTCCTGCGCTGGTACAGTGGCAATAGCATTTACTCTGTTTGATGCAACACAAATGTTACAGTAGCTATTTTAGCAAAAGTACACTGAGAAACACTACAAAGAAAATATTTAAATATTTATACAATACGAAATGTTCAGATGACTGAATAATCACCTGAGGCCGGTTTTATACTTGATTGAAGTGTTTCTCCAGGTGATTTTGACCAGGTGAGACCAGTTGATAATCAGGCTGTTTCATTTTGAAGGCCAGTCTTTTCCAGCTGAACACAGGCTGCTAAATGATGCAATTTGTGTTCAGAATGTGCTTTAGAATGATATTGGAGTGAGAACAATGGACTTGTGCTTAGAGTTTAGCAGTTTGGAGTCATGCTGTTGATACATGAGCTTCAGTTTGGAGTCATGCTGGATGCATGAGCTTCACGTCTTCAGAATTGTGTGCATAGGTAGTTCCATTATTTGTGTGTATACGTTTGGGAAGAGAGAGAGAGAGAGAGAGAGAGAGAGAGAGAGAGAGGGATTGAGAGAGAGAGAGCATGTTTTGTTCCTCGTTGCCCTTTTCCACTCAGAACACCACTGGTGGCACGTTCAACCGCCGAAGCTGCTGGCCAATCGCCTCGTCCCGTTTGCCCTGTCACCCCGCATCACCGGGGTCAAAGGGCACTGCGCCTCCCAATTAACGATCCAAGCTCCCCCTCACCCCACCCCCCCCCCCCCCTCCTCCACTCCAACTCCCACAGTCCGGCGGGAGACCGAGACGTTATAAGCACAGAAAACCTTCCAGCGCAGCACCTTGATGTCTGCTCTGCCTGCTTGTCTCCAGCGTGTTGTCATATAAAACATACAACACAGGTTTTTTTTTGTTGGACAAATAAGCGCCTGCTAGCTTGCTTGCCTGCTAGCTTGCTTGCCTGCTAGCTTGCTTGCGGTGGGTGGTACAGTGCGAGTTCCCCCATAGCCCCGGTGCTAACTGTTCACCCTTGTAATCAGATCATGCCTGCTGAAGGGTCAGGAACAAAGACATGCAAATTGTAATTAAATGCGCAGCGTTGCGACGGAGCTCCGTTTGATCGCTGAGCCCTTTCATGCCCCGTAATGGCTCCTGACAGCCCCTTCCAACAGATTCTGTGACAAACTTCTCCGTTCCACCGAGGGGGATTTTTGAACTTTGCTTGCTCCTGCGGCCCCGGGGCCCCCGCTCTGTCAAACACTCCAAATCAATGACCCAATTGACCAGTGGTCCCCTTGTTGATAACCTCAATGAGCTCTATGTTGCCATTCAGTGTGTCAGAGGGGCTAAATGCCGATAGCATTTTATGGTAATTAAACATTCGTTTGGTTCCGAGCTTTGAATGCAAACACTGGAGGGGTTCAAGGGGGGGTTAGAGTAGGGCGGGCAGGGGGGGGGGGGGCATCCGGAGAGCACGGGGCAGCAGGGGAGTTGGGGGGGGGGGGGAGATGCAGGTGCAGGGCCTGAATGGAGGGGGTACAGGCACGACCTCGCCACTTTCCCACCGACGTGGCCCCGCGCCACCGGGACACTCATCTCATTAGGTCATTACAATAAGCAAGGAGGCTTTTTTTTTTTTTTTTTTGGTTTTGTTTTATTAAAAATCTCATTAATCCCACCACAAAAGGCACGTACTGACCTCATTGGTGGCCCTGTTATCTGAATATGCCTTTATATCATGGGCCGTCTAATTGCATGTCGGCGCCGCGCGGCCGGGCCCAGGCGGGGTTTGGGTTTGTGAGCTAAAGAGAGACGCCGCGAGCTGGCCCCGCGCCAGCTGGCCCCGCGCCAGCCGGCGTGCGGCGGACGAGGCTTCCTGAGCCACAGGTGGGACACACACACACTCTCACAGCCACTGGACTTACTATGAGATTTGGAGTTCAATTACTTTATAGAATACTTTTGAGAATGCTTTTTGGAAAGAGCCAGTACTTTTATAGTTATACAATTTTTTTTTTTTTAAATAGGTAAACTACTAAATATAATTATAACGACTATTTCTCTCTTTTTTTATCTAACAAAACTCATTTGTACATAAAAGGCACATTTTGAGATATGTCAATTTCAATTCTCAAAACAGCCGATGGCTGACCAGAGTTTGGCCTTTCTAGCAACAAACTAAATCAAACCTCAGCTGTTATTACTAATCACTGATTGGGGCTTTATATCAAAAAGGTTTGCACGCACGCACGCACGCGCACACACACACGCACGCACGCCCGCCCGCGCGCGCGCACGCATGCACGCACGCGCACACACACATGCACGCACACGCACACGCACACACACACACACACACACTCCTCACCACAGGATTGTCATCCGCTCACAGGAGAAAACAGGTATCCAAGATAAACAATGGTTCCCCTCCGAACTTTGACCTATAGTTTGCCGCAAACCTTTCCAAGCAGGTTACAGCTCTATGTGACACAGGTCTATGCGTCAATGTTCACTGATGGAAGAGAAGCCATGTTCTGTGTGAGTCCACACACGGATGGCACAACCTTTTTTTATATATTGACCATTTATTTCACTGGAATTCTATTGCTAGGGAACAGTTTGAAATGTATCTTATTTCCTGTCACCTATTGTATTAGCATCACACTGCAACAGGAAGTTAGCTATGGGCAATTTAGAATGTTTATGTTTATGTTCTCTCCTCCTTAGCCGTTAGCCAAGAGATGAGATAAGATAAGAAAACTTTATTGTTCGTTAAATTTACATAAAATGGAAATAATGTCTCTTTGGCATTTTGGTATCAAAGCCTTCGTGTGTTGCCGGGATGCTGTGACCTCTGAGTGTGGATCTAGGATCTATAGGAACTCAGCCTTCTCCTGTTCAGCTGGTTTCAGGTCAGGATAACAGCCTCAGCTAAATGCCTGCTTATGGAAATATGAATGTAAATGTGCTGGCGTTTCCTCCCTGCTGTGCGTCAGGCTCGGTGAAGACCTGTCCATCACCCCACACGGACACGCACACGCACACGCACACGCACACGCACACGCACACACACACACACACACACACACACACAAACAGACAGGTCTGAACCTGAGCAGGAAACAAACATATTGTCAAAAAAGTCCCCAGCTCCCCCAGCTTCAAAAGTCATAAAAGTGGTCCTCATGTGAAGATTATCTTGATGAACTTGTTTCATAAACTTTTGTTAACCACAGACCTTATTCAATTCACTGTAAGTGAAATTCCCATACAAAAGTCCCATTGCCTTTTCAGCCATGTTTTCCGGACTCATTCCGGCAGTAGCCTACTTGACTTTTTATTTTTGTTTGAAGGATGTTGGTTCAGATCAGATCAGATCAACTTTATTGTCCCCGAGGGGAAATTTGTCTTGGGCAACAAGTGCGTTACCACATATAGACCAGAACTGCACATCCAAAGCGTCAAGGCCGCGCCCCTTTTTGGGGGATAACACAAGCCACTCGCGTTGACTTCAATGTAAAATAGCAGTACCCAAAACATCTATAGAAAAATAACAGAATTCATTTCCTTTATAAATGACCCAAAGACACCATGACATGACAATATATTTCAACTCGGCCGGCCATAGAATGCGCAAGATACATCGACACGAGGTACTTGCCTTATATGAACGCTGTATCCAGTTTCCACCAGGTTACATGCATCGTCCACATTGACGGTGTCACGCCGTCGCCTACCCTATCGCAGACCAGTTTTTTTTTTTTTTTTTTTTTTATTGTTAGTGAAACTATAACAACACAGCAACTCTTCGGCATAGCTCTATCAAATTAAACCGTTTTAAATAGTTTGTTTGAAGTGGTTTCGGCTTCTTGTACCGTCGTTTACTATGGTGGGTTTCCCCTAAAAAGGGGTGCGGCCTTGGAGCTGGGCGCTTGAAGACGCGATGCAGTTCTGGTCTATCCATCGGCAGTAACATATCCACCTTATTTTTGGGAGGCTCCCGCTGTAAAATAATTCTGGGAGCAATATCCGGTCTAGAACATGAGTAGCTGTGTTTACGCTGGCTTGACGCTGCCTGGATAGTACTCTGCACTGCAGCCCATGAGTGCAGCACGTGGCTCCTCCCATCGCATTTCCTTGTCGAACTCCGACGTTAAAAGTTTGCTCGTCACAAAATAACACTCGTTTTGGGAATGTAGCCTAATGATGTTATCTATCACATCCGCTAACCTGTTGCTCGTTGAACAAGTCGGCATTTATCAGCTCAGCTGCACCGTTTACAGACGGGTACATTAGACGGGCTGTGTTGTGTCAAGCTAGACGTAACGGGGGAAGAGGACAGCAGAAGGAAGCAGCACCCATGGTGCATCATGGCCGCCAAAAATTAGGTGGATACCAACAAAAGAAAACAACAACATGACAGCAAGACAACAGTGGCATTTAAACAAAGACTTGCACAGAACCCAGGTAGAATAGGCGGTGCCTGTTTGGGCAAGAACAATTGCACCCGCCCATATTACACTGACCCTTATTGCACTATCATGTAAATAATAAAATAATAAAATAAATAAAAGCATAGAACCATAAAACCATAAAATCATAAAAACATAGAAGCATAAAACCATGGCGAAATAAAAGCAAAGAGAAACCACAGGAAGGACTAAAAGAAAAGAACAAGAAAAAGACAAGAGCCATCACGTTTCTGGCGCTTCCATACTGCCACCTCCTATCAGTGCAGGTATTACACCCGTGAGGAAGGGGCTCGCTGTCTATTCAGCAGTGCAATAGAAGTAGGAAGGAAGGATAGACCATATCTATTGCTTTTGCAGCGGCTAGCTCTAAACCGTCTGCCCGAGGGTAGCATCTCGTACTCCGAGTAGAGGATGTGGTTTGGATCAGTCAGAACTCTATTTGCCAGGTTAATTACTTTGTTTTCGAAGATGGACTGAAGTGTTGGGTAATCCTTCCTGCCGATCACCTTCATGGCAGTTTTTACCATCCTCATAATTTTCGATTTGAGCTGTACAGTGAGAGTCCCAAACCATGCGGCCATGCCATATCTGATCAAGCTTTCTAGTACGGCTTTATAGAAAGTGGACATGATGCTGGTGCTCACCCGAACAGTCTAAGTCTGGGCAAAAAGTGAAGACGTTGAGCCAGTTTCGCGCACAAGTAGTCTACATGCGCGTTCCATTTGAGCATGTTATCCATTTGGATCCCCAGATACTTATATGTGCTGACCTGCTCAATTTCACTGTCTCCAATTACCACTGGGTCATGAGCTCTCACAGCCCTGGGATCGAAGATCATTTCTTTAGTTTTCTTTGTGTTTAAAATAAGGTGGTTGCTCGAGCACCATGTTTCGAATTTAGATATCTCCCTATGGTACACCAGAGGGCATTCATCGCCACGCAGCAGGCTGATAATGACGGTGTCATCAGAGAATTTGATTACAAAGTTGCTTGGGTGGCTGCTTCTACAGTCGTTGGTGTACGCTGTAAAGATGAAAGGTGAGCTCACACTGCCTTGCGGCACACCAGTGCTGCAAGATTTGGTGCAGGAAAGAGCAGAGTTCACCTTAACCTGTTGAGACCTTTGAGTTAAGAGAGAATAAAACCAGTTTATAATAAAAGGGTTTACATTCATTTCATTACATTTCTGGATAAGCAGGAGAGGTTGCAGTGTGTCAAGAGCTGAACTAAAATCGGCAAATAAAATACGAACATAAGCCTTAGGGTCTTCTAAGTGCTTGCTGATTAAGTGTGACCATGCTCTGTGCTGCGCCCCTCCTTATAAGCATATTGTAAGGTAGACTCAGCTCTCAGTCTTAATCCGTTTCACTACTGTAAGACTGAGAATATTACTATTTAAATCTTTTCATAACGTTAGGTGGTGCTGTTGGAAGCCTTGCATCGGAGAGCCAATCATGAGTGTTGTGGGCGGGCCTGCTTTCTGGGGGCAGTGACGCTCATGCAGAACCGGTGCTGTCGCGTTTGCGGAGAAACATATTAATCACTTAGAAACAAACATAACCTGTTAGTAGGACGTGTTTCATCCGGCCCCGGCAGCTAGAGGTCTTTCCCCAGCGATAAGCCCGACTCCCAAGGCTAACGTTACAGAGCCTGCTGTCCGATGACTTCACAGCGCTTCACAGTAGCAAGCGGGCCACTTCCGGGTAGGACAAATTATTGTAAAATAAACAACAGGTAAGAAACTCTCTTTGCAGCACATCAGTGTCTTGCTCTATATTGGAACTATGAAACATTGCATTGCCGCTACCAAATACAATTCTAATAATAAATGTAGGCGTGTCTGCTGCCGGCCGTTCTCGCCGGGCTCGAAGAGAAAGATTTTGACAGTGAAATTCCCAGACGTTTGGTGGTTAGGTGGCGCTGTTGGCGCCGCTCACCAAACGTCTTGAAAGTTTAACCGAGACTAATTGTAAGGGGTCCAGACAGTCGGCAACTTCAGACTTTAATAAGTTAACTATGATTCGCTCAAAACACTTCATTACACCACAGGTTAGAGCGATCGGTCTGAAATCCTTGTTTTCTGTCGGACATGACACTTTTGGAGCTGGAATAATAATGGACTTTTTCCAAAGTACAGGAACAGTGTGGCTGAAGATGAGGCACCAAGCCTCCGCCAGCTCCGTGGAACATTTCTTTAACAAGACAGCAGGCAGGCCATCCGGCCCCGTAGATTTCTTATTACAGACCTTAAAGGATTCATCTGTCAAACTAGATGAATGACTTCAAAACCATCATCTAGTTTGACAGTTATTGAGAGTTGATTTGAGTTAATGAGTTATTAATTTGAGTTAGTGTGGACCAGTGATGTCACTGGTCCACACTTTAACACTCAGTAACTGTCCAATTATATGACAGACTTCAAAACAGTTGACAGTTTTCTGGTATACTACTGATGTTCTAATGATACAAAGCTGGTTGAAAATGGGCGGAGTGTTCCTTTAAGATGCTCTGTACCTGGTAAGGATCAATTATAAGACGCTCAGCTTCATCACAGGAGGGAATACAATCAAGATTAAAATCAGCAGCAGCAGCCTTCAGGGAAGGATCGGTATCAAATCTGAGAAAGAAATCATTCAGATCATTAGCACTGTCCAGTTCATTTACTGAGACTATTTGCTTCCTGATGGGGTTCATGTTAGTTATTTTCTTCATGCAGTCCCAGATCCTTTTGCTGTCCATGTTACCAACACTCTCCTCCAATGCTGCACGTTGCCTCCCTCTGGCCGTTCGCAGTAACTGGTTCAGCTCTATTTGGGCTGCTGCCACGCCCCCCCTGTCCCTATTTTTAAACGCCAAAAATAGTTGTTATGTTAGGGTTATGTTAGGGTTGGTGGTTAGGGTGGTTAGGGTTGGTGGTTAGGATGGTTAGGGTTTGTGGTTAGGATGGTTAGGTTTGGTGGTTAGGATGGTTAGGGTTGGCAGTTAGGCTGTTTATTAGGATGGTTATGGTTTGTGGTTAGGATGGTTAGGGTTTGTGGTTAGGATGGTTAGGGGTGGCAGTTAGGCTGTTTATTAGGGTGGTTAAGTTGGTGGTTAGGATGGTTAGGGTTGGTGGTTAGGATGGTTAGGGTTAGTGGTTAGGGTTGTAGTTAGGATGGTTAGGGTTGGCAGTTAGGATGGTTAGGGTTGGTGGTTAGGATGGTTAGGGTTGATGGTTAGGATGGTTAGGGTTGGTGGTTAGGATGGTTATTAGGATGGTTAGGGTTGGTGGTTAGGATGGTTATCAGGATGGTTAGGATGGTTAGGGTTGTTGGTTAGGATGGTTAGGGTTAGTGGTTAGGATGGTTATTAGGATGGTTAGGGTTGGTGGTTAGGATGGTTAAGATGGTTATTAGGATGGTTAG
>NC_139633.1:29518454-29523454 GCF_964638095.1 Poromitra crassiceps
TGAAGCCAGATTTAGAATTTAATTTTAAATTAACATCAGACCGTTCTGATGTCATTATTCAGTTTTAACCATCAATATTTGCTCCTTTTCCCATTAGGGTAAATACTGTATATTTATTTAGAGATTTTTGTCAATTATGTGTGCTGTAATGGTTATTAGTTTAGTCACTCACTTCTACTAGCTTCTACACACTATTTCCACAGGAGTATTTTTATTTGTTTATTATGGATCCCCATTAGTCTGACTACTCAGACTATTCTTCCTGGGGAGTAATCCTGTGGGGATGGTGCATTCCCAAAGTGGGCCACTGGGGGTCACTGTCTCAACATTTTTTTTTTTTTTTTTTTTTTGCCTGGTCAAGCGGCCCACCGGCCCACGTGGGTCCAAAAGTCAATCTTTTTTTTTTTTTTGCACTTTTTGGAAAGAAACTCAAATGACCTGCATGGGTGAGGACATAATGATATTTTCATTAGTGGGTGAACCTTTAACCAAAGTGCTTTAGGTGCCTAAAACCTTTTCCATTATGCCTAATGTGAAAATGTCCTGTCTAATTCAGTTTCATGTCACACAGAGGCGGGGCCTCGAGTCACATGACTTGGACTCAAGTCACAGTTTTGCTTGAGGCTTGACTTGATGTATAAAGAGAATACTTTATTTGGGTTCTGGTGAGTTGCCCCCCACTTGCTCTTAAGCTCTTATCATATTTAGTCAACCATATCCTGATTTTATTTAGTCAAGTTTTCGTCAACTAAGTGTCTAAGTATTTTAATCTCATCTTATTCAAAGACAACCGTAACTATTCATTAGAATTTCCAAACTTATTGTAAAGATATATTAATCTGTTATTCTGGAATTGTTTTAAGGTTTGAATGTGCAATACAGACAGATGTTTAACGTCTTCTTCTCTTCTGATTGGATCTCTTCCCAATTCGTCCCTCCCTAACATTTTTAGTCTAGTTTTCACCAGTGAAAACAGGTAGTTGACTAACATTTTTCCTCATAGTTTTCATCTACGAAATCAACACTGCTATGAATGCATGTCTCCACCTAGTGGTGCACTCCTCTTACAAACTCACACACACTTTTCCACAACTCCACCATGTATCTGAAACAATGTTTACTTACTGTCAATCTCATCAAAGTTTCTGAAGACCATCTCCACGTGATCCCACTCCATAAAGCTGCATTTCCCAATGAAGGGCTGGGCAAACACCACATACTGATACATATTTCAATTCAAATACATGTCACTCTTGTGTTAGAATGAGTAAATGGGCATTGACACTGTTTTTATATAACCCATGATCAATTCTCATTAATCTTTTATCTTTTCTTTTTTATTTGTCGCTACATACGTGCACTGCCAAGAGTAGCGGGGCAGCATTATAAACCAGAGACCAGACTATAGGCTCTTTCATACACAGATCGCGCAAAAGTTGCCGTTTAGGAGTCCCGTAAAGCGAGCCGCCTCGCCACAGAAATTGCTTTCACACGAGCCAAGCAGCACGGCCACATTACCGTGCTGCTCTGTACTTTCAGGTGAAATCCCCCGCTCCCGCATTGAAAGGCGAGCGGAGGGATTTCCAGCTCCTCCTAGCCCAAATTAATATTTTCATAGGTTAGTGTAGCCTAGGCTACTGTATAATGAACAAATTAATTCAACAACAATACTTCCCTCCCTCCTTCTCCTAGTCCGCTGAGCTGGGAGAGGATAGGTGCACTCGCATGGTGGGCGGACTCGCCAAAACGGGCTCCGCCGCCGCACTCGCAAGGTGGGCGGGCAGATCGATATGGTGTCCTACTAAAATTGAAACGATACACGACCGCCCGCATATAAAACAGCTGCAGTCTGCATAACGTTCGTCGGGGGAATAGTATGGGCTATAAATGCACATGACTAATAACGTTAGTAGTTTTTGTAAGGGAATGCACAGAGCTGATTTCGAGAGGGAATAACCTGGTCTGAGTCAGACCAACTCGCCACAGACAGCTATAGCCCTCTGAAGCTTATTATTATATCCGTTAATTGTAGCCTACCTACTAATGTCAACATCGTTTGAGCATAAAGCCTAACCGCACGGAGCATTCCTCCTGGCGTCCCTGCAGTCATGATTGTATAGGCTACTTTTTTTACTTTCACTCCTGCACTTTCGTGCTACATGAGGTGATTTCCCCTGTAATTTTTTTATGAATGAGCTGACCATTCGCACCTTTTCCGGCTCGCTGCGACGACCTTTCAAGTGGAGGCGGGTTGCCAGGTAACCCGGCGCTGTTACTACCTCCCGTCGCGGGACAAAAGGCGTAAAACAATTGTCCACCAAAGCGCATTCACGACTTTCACATCGGAGGCGCTAATCCTATTTTCCGTGCATTTTTCGGCTTTCATAGCCGGTGTGAAAGAGCCTTATATCAAAAACATAAACACACAGTGGCGTCTTTCATGCACGCTAGCCAAAGCGAGACCAAAATCAATGGGATAGCTCTGTCCATATTTTTAGGTCAGTGCTTGGGACTCGAATTTGACTTGTACTTTGTGGACTTGAAAAATCTTGACTTGATCTTGGTGTTTATGTAAATGACTTGAATTGAAAATGATGAGATTTGTTTGAGCAGACGACTGAATTTAAATTCTGTTTTCTGAATTTGTATGGAATGATTGAATTGATTGACTTTGAGATGCTCTTACCAAATCTTTATCCTATTAAAACCATATTGCATTGAAAAGTCCTGGATATTTAGTTTTCTTTAAGATATTAAATTGACACTGGACTCTTGATTTGTTCTGACTTGACTTGCTGTTCTACATTTAGGTTGGTTTCACACTGGGGATTGGAGAGCGTTTCCGAGCACACGTGACTCCAAACTGACCGCAGGTTCCGGTTTGTTTGGTGAGTGTGAACGTTGCATTCAGGACCCGGGCATGGAACTGCCAACCGTTCCCGGGTCCACTTGAAAAGGTGATCTCGGTTCATGCGAGCTGGGGGGATGGAACATGATGGAACAGATCAAAACGGGGGCGGCTAACCTTGTATTTAGCTCTTGTATTAGAGATCACAGGCACAAAAGTACAAACCATAGGACAAACTGGTCGTCCACTACTATCCACATAATCCATTTGGCAAATGTTGAAATGTTAGCCTACTCTTCTTCTTCGTTGTGTTTATTGGCGGATCACAAGACAATAGTGCATATCGCCACCTATTGCATGGGAGTGTGTAGAGACGTAAGCGTGCCTGTGTAACCGAGTTGAATCAGCGCGGATTCCTCGTGAGTCCCGAGTGGTAGCGAGTGGATTGGTTAAACTCACTCCCCAGTATAAAGGCATGTTAATCAGCTCCGCCAAGGGAGCTAGCTCTCTTGGCGTTGCGGTTAACATGTCGGTCTCCCAAGCCGAGGGTCGGCAGTTCGAATCCACCCCTGGGCAAGCCCTTAACATGGGTTGCTGCAAGTACCACCTACACAACGCCGTTAGACCTGGAGGGACAGAACGACATGTGTAATGTGAAAGCTGGCCAGCGGGGGAGAGGGGAGGCGGGCAATCGTTCTCAGTGTGGAAACAGCCGTAGACTATAGTGACTGACTTGAGACTTGAGCAGTCTTCAAACACAGTTTTTCCTGCAGCTGCTCTTATTTGTTGTTACCTGTCAACTCAACACATCTCAGAGCTGATTGGAGCACGACAGCCCCCTCCCCTTTAATTGTTGTCAAGTTGTCCATTGCCAAACCAGGAAGTGACAGCCTGTTCTAATTGCTGATACCTTGTTGTCAAAACAAGCTGCTGGCAGGTACTGACAGAGCTGAGCCAGCCTGGTGTGTGTGTGTTTGTGTGTGTATGTGTGTGTGTGTGTGTGTGTGTGTGTGTGTGTGTGTGTGTGCCCGTGGGCACGCGTGCGCGTCTGTGTGCGTGTGCATGTGTGTGTGTGTGTGTGGTTGTGTGTGTGTGTGTGTGTGTGTGCGTGTGCGCGCGCGCGTGCGTGTGGTCAGTGGACAGAGCAGATCACAGGGCTGCTGCCTCCTGTCTCATTCAGCACAGTGATTTACACACTCTGACCTCCCCGCCACACACACACACATACGCACGCACGCACGCACGCGCGCACGCACACACACACACACACACACACACACACACACACACACACACACACACACACACACACACACACACACACACACACACACACACACACACACACACACACACACACACACACACACACACACACACACACACACAGGCAGGCCCTGGAGCCAGTAGCTACTTTAGGTGTTGATGTTGTAACAAGACAAACACACAGGTCACAGGGCAGCCTCCTCAAGCCAGGCATTAGTGGGGAAAAAGGAACTTCTTCAGTTGCCTGCGGAGCCCGGCAGACGGAGGGCCAGGGGCCACTGGCCCAGGAGAGAAACATGTCATATGGAGTCCAGGACCATTTGAGAGTACAGTTGTAGTGACCTATGGTCCCAAGCCAACTCGCTAATGCTATGCTAACGTTAGGCCAATCTGACTCACCCAGAGTCCATCAGTCTGAGGACTAAACTGACTCGGGGACGGGGGGGGCATGATTTCAAAATGCAGACTGGCAGAGGCAGAGCAGGGTGGGCTGCCCCTGCGATCCTGCATTTTGAAAATGTGCAAATGTGGCCGAATTTGTGCTCATTTTATTCAGAGTGGGATCCTGGAGTGAGGAGGCGGGGCCATGTGGTGGGGGCGGGTCAGGTTGGTGGGGCTACGGTGTGGGTGGGGCCAGGTGGTGCGGGGTGATTTGGGGGCGGGTACAGGTGGTGAGTTACACTGCTCTTCCTCTGAGACACAAACACACACACACACACACACACACACACACACACACACACACACACACGCTCTTCTTCTGTTTCTGTCTGTCTGTCTCTGTGTTTCTCTGTCTGTCTGTCTCTCTGTCTGTCTGTCTGTCTGTCTGTCTGTCTCTCTCTCTGTCTGTCTGTCTGTCCGTCTCTCTGTCTGTACCCCCCCCCCC
>NC_139633.1:29543454-29565954 GCF_964638095.1 Poromitra crassiceps
GTGACGACATCATGGTCTGACGACTGACGTGTGATAGACAAATAATACAGTATGTACAGTAAAAAGCTAGGGTTAGCCTCTGGCGTTAGCTAGCTGTTAGCTAGTTGTTGATATTAGAACAATATTGTGGCTTTAATCTAATGTGTTTTTTTATGGATGCGGGCAACTTTCATGGCGGCGTAACTATTTCTGGTATTTCCAGTGTGGAGACAGACAAAAGGCTCTATTTCCCCCCTGGCCTTAAACTGGCCAGAAAACACGACTCGGGAAGATCATGTTTTTACGCCCCGAAATGCGCTTTACGCTGAAGAGGTGTGGCGCAGTGCCAGAATGGGTGTTTCGGCCTTAAATACCAGCCTAAAACGATCTTCCCAACGGCCGTTAATTTAGTAGTTAACGCTTTTCAAAACCAGGCCTTATTCAGTGCGCCGGGGATGCACCCACGGCGTTATCCTATTTTGCGGACATGCCTTTCCAAAGCAACTCTCAGTTGTGTCTGCATGCTCCCCCTCTCTCTCAGTCACTCTCTCCCTCTCCCTCTCAATCTCTAGGCTCTTTCACACACAGATCGCGCAAAATTGCAGTTCAGCAGGCCCACAAAGCCAGCAGCCTCGCCACAGAAATTGCTTTCACACAGAGCCAAGCAGCACGGCCACCGCTCCCGGATTGAAAGGCGATCGGAGGCATTTCCAGCTCCTCCTAGCCCAAATTAATATTTTCATAGGTTAGTGTAGCTTAGGCTACTGTATGATGAACAAATTCATTCAACAACCAAGACTTCCCTCCTTCTGCTAGTCCGCTGAGCAGGGAGGATAGGTGCACTCATTAATTGCTACCGGCGCATGGTGGGCGGACTCGGCTTAATATCAAAACAGGCTCCGCCGCGGAGTGCATCTGCCGACTTTCTGGCAGCGAAGTGTTGCATGAATTGCATTCAAGGAAAGCCAACTTTATTTATACAACACATTTCATAGAAGTAAATTCACTGACTAAGCAGATCGATATGGTGTCACCTTGTGTAATTCATTCTACAACCAAACATCGCCGATGTATGCCAGCCAACGAGGTGCAGCTGTGCAGGTGCAGATAACACGAAAGTGTTGTCCACATGCAGCATGGTAACCAGGCTTTCAATATTCATCTGATCGACTTTATGGATGCATCATGCACCATCATGTAGCCTATTAGGTACAAGGCTAATTCTTATCTTTTGGTTTCATTTTTGTATAAAGCAAATTATTCCCATTAAGTAGCCTAATTAGCATCCGTACTCCGTTCTGAAAGACGACGCCCGCATATCAAACAGCTGCAGTCTGCATAACGTTTGTTTGGGGAATAGTATAGGCTATAAATGCACATGACTACTTAACGTTAGTAGTTTTTGTAGGGAATGCACAAGTGGCTAGCTAGACAGATTGCAGTTCTGGAGCTGGTTTCCAGAGGGAATATCATCAGACTAACTCACCACAGACAGCTATAGTCCTCTGAAGCGTATTATTATATGCGTTAATTTTACCTAGGCTACTAATGTCAACATCGTTTGAGCATAAAGCCTATTGATGTTTACCCCTATCAAGCCTAACCTACTTACAGGCACGGAGCATTCCTCCTGGCGCATGATTGTATAGGCTACTTTTTTTTACTTTCACAGTCTTTCTTGCTGCATGAGGTGATTTCCCCTGTAATTTTTTTATGAAGCATTCGCACTGTTCCGGCTTGCTGCTCCGACGCTTTCAAGTGGAGGCGGGTACAACAATTACCCAGCAACGCGCGTTCACGACTTTCACATCGGAGGCGCGAATCCTATTTTCCGTGCATTTTTCGGGTTTCAAGGCCGGTGTGAAAGCGCCTACTCTCTCTGCCGCTATCTCACTCTCTCTCCCGCCTCTCTCTCTCTCTCTGTCTCTCTCTCTAGCCGCTTTCACACCGGCCTTGAAAGCCGCAAAATGGAATCCGCCCCTCCGATGTGAAAGTTGTGGGGGCGGGTTGGTGGGTAATTGTTGTACGCCTTTCGTTCGGCCAGTGGACCTAGTCACAGCGCCGGGTTACCAGGCAACCCGCCTCCACCTGAAAGCGTAGGAGCGGCAACACGGGAAAAAAAAGGTCAGCTCATTCATTAAGAAAATACAGGGGAAACCACCTCATTCAGCAAGAAAGTCATAAGTGAAAGTAAAAAAGAGTAGCCTGTACAGTAATGACTGCAGGGGTGCCAGGAGGAATGCTCCGTGCCTAGTAAGTAGGTTAGGCTTCATGCTCAAACGATGTTGACATTAGTAGGTAAAATTAACGGATATGATAATAAGCTTCAGAGGACGTGTCTCTGGCGAGTGGGTCTGAGGATGTTCCCTCTGGAGACCAGCTCCAGAGCTGCAGTCTGTCTGGCTTGCCAGTTGTGCGTTCCCTTACAAAAACTACTAACGTTATAGTATAGTCATGTGCATTTATAGCCTATACTATTCCCCCAACGAACGTTATGCAGACTGCAGCTGTTTGATACAACTACAACGCATACACACATAACTGCTCCCCCTTCCACCCTTCCAACCGCATCATCAAATTCGCAGACAACACTACAGTGCTGGGCCTAATTTCTAACAACGACGAGTCTGCCTACCGAAATGAGGTTCAGAGGTTGGAGGAATGGTGCTGCGGTCTCAACCTAGGGCTCAACACCAAAAAGACCAAGGAAGTGATTATAGACTTTCGCAAGTCAAGCCACCACATCCACTCCCCCCTGTTCATCAACGGGGAGGCAGTGGAGATCGTCACGTCTTTCAAATTCCTTGGTCTGACCATCACAAAGGAGCTGTCTTGGAGCGCCAATACAACCGCCATGATTGGCAAAGCACAGCAACGCCTCTTCTACTTAAGGAAACTTAAGCATGAAAACCTCCCACAGAGGCTCCTAGTGAACTTCTATCGATGTGCCATCGAGAGCGTGCTGACATACTGTCTGTCAGTGTGGTTCTCCAGCTGCACCAAAGCAGACCAGCACGCTCTGCAGCGTGTCATCAAAACGGCGATCAAAATCATTGGGACTTCGCTCCGGGACATCCACTCCCTCTACTCCTCCCGCTGCCTGCGCCGTGCCCTCAGCATCATCAAGGACTCATCTCACCCGGCTCATCAGCTTTTTCCCACAAGCTGTCAGCCTGCTGAACACTACCCCTCGAAACACAACACACCCCCCCCCCCCCCTCCAAACAATGAACTCTGACCAACTCTGACTGTCTCACACTCATTTTGCTCACGAACTCTGTACAACATTCTGGACTCACTGTTTACATGCACCACTGAACAGTCACTAACTCTGATGCCTTTATAGAATAATGTCTTTTATTGTATGTATTTATTATTTGGGCCAATGCACTTTACCTGGTGTTTCACTGTACGTCTCAGGGAGATGCTTGTCTATATCTCGTTGTTGGAGTAATTTAACAATGACAATAAATATACTTGAACTTGACATGCGGGCGTCATCTTTCGGAGCGGACGCTAATTAGGCTACTTCATGGGAATAATTTGCTTTACAAAAAACTGGAACCAAAAGATGAGAATGAGCCTTGTGCCTAATACCTGATGGTGCATCTGTGATCCATAAAGTCGATCAGATGAATATTGAAAGCCTTGTTACCATGCTGCATGTGGACACTTTCGTGTTTTATCATTTTGATCCTTAACGACCGCAGCTGCACGTCATTGGCTGCCGTACATCGGCAATGTTTGGTTGTTGAATGAATTCGTTCATCATACAGTAGCCTAGGCTACACTGACCTATGAAAATATTAATTTGGGCTACTAGAGGAGCTGGCTGGAAATGCCTCCGCTCGCCTTTCAATCCCCTGCCGCCACAGTGAAAACAACAACGCTAACTAGCTAGCAAGCTAAGGGGAGAAACCTACACGCTAGCTCGTTGCTATACATGCTGAAAATGGCAAGTTGGATTGTTGGAAACTATTTTCCAAGGGCACTGCCGCCAAGCGCCGCCCATCACAATTCCAGAATGGTGACCAGCACCACTAGACTCCTCTCACGGAAGGGAGGGGATGCTGGCCAGCGAGACTAGGTTGTCAGTGTTTGTACAGTGTGTGTGTGTGTGTGTGTGTGTGTGTGTGTGTGTGTGTGTGTGTGTGTGTGTGTGTTTTGGGGGTGGGTGTTGTGATCACTACTGTTTTCATTCAGGAGTTGCCCAGGTCAGCCACTGTGGGTAACACACGTGGTACACGCATACCCACACACACACACACACACAAACAAACACGCACACATGCGCACACACACACACACACGCACGCACACACACACACACACACACACACACACACACACACACACACACACACACACACACACACGCGCGCACAAACAAACACGCAAACATACACACACACACACACACACACACACACACACACACACACACACACACACACACACACACACACACACACACACTGTACAAACACTGACAACCTAGTCTCGCTGGCCAGCATCCCCTCCCTTCCGTGAGAGGAGTCTAGTGGTGCTGGTCACCATTCTGGAATTGTGATGGGCGGCGCTTGGCGGCAGTGCCCTTGGAAAATAGTTTCCAACAATCCAACTTGCCATTTTCAGCATGTATAGCAACGAGCTAGCGTGTAGGTTTCTCCCCTTAGCTTGCTAGCTAGTTAGCGTTGTTGTTTTCACTGTGGCGGCAGGGGATTGAAAGGCGAGCGGAGGCATTTCCAGCCAGCTCCTCTAGTAGCCCAAATTAATATTTTCATAGGTCAGTGTAGCCTAGGCTACTGTATGATGAACGAATTCATTCAACAACCAAACATTGCCGATGTACGGCAGCCAATGACGTGCAGCTGCGGTCGTTAAGGATCAAAATGATAAAACACGAAAGTGTCCACATGCAGCATGGTAACAAGGCTTTCAATATTCATCTGATCGACTTTATGGATCACAGATGCACCATCAGGTATTAGGCACAAGGCTCATTCTCATCTTTTGGTTCCAGTTTTTTGTAAAGCAAATTATTCCCATGAAGTAGCCTAATTAGCGTCCGCTCCGAAAGATGACGCCCGCATGTCAAGTTCAAGTATATTTATTGTCATTGTTAAATTACTCCAACAACGAGATATAGACAAGCATCTCCCTGAGACGTACAGTGAAACACCAGGTAAAGTGCATTGGCCCAAATAATAAATACATACAATAAAAGACATTATTCTATAAAGGCATCAGAGTTAGTGACTGTTCAGTGGTGCATGTAAACAGTGAGTCCAGAATGTTGTACAGAGTTCGTGAGCAAAATGAGTGTGAGACAGTCAGAGTTGGTCAGAGTTCATTGTTTGGAGGGGGGGGGGGGGGTGTGTTGTGTTTCGAGGGGTAGTGTTCAGCAGGCTGACAGCTTGTGGGAAAAAGCTGATGAGCCGGGTGAGATGAGTCCTTGATGATGCTGAGGGCACGGCGCAGGCAGCGGGAGGAGTAGAGGGAGTGGATGTCCCGGAGCGAAGTCCCAATGATTTTGATCGCCGTTTTGATGACACGCTGCAGAGCGTGCTGGTCTGCTTTGGTGCAGCTGGAGAACCACACTGACAGACAGTATGTCAGCACGCTCTCGATGGCACATCGATAGAAGTTCACTAGGAGCCTCTGTGGGAGGTTTTCATGCTTAAGTTTCCTTAAGTAGAAGAGGCGTTGCTGTGCTTTGCCAATCATGGCGGTTGTATTGGCGCTCCAAGACAGCTCCTTTGTGATGGTCAGACCAAGGAATTTGAAAGACGTGACGATCTCCACTGCCTCCCCGTTGATGAACAGGGGGGAGTGGATGTGGTGGCTTGACTTGCGAAAGTCTATAATCACTTCCTTGGTCTTTTTGGTGTTGAGCCCTAGGTTGAGACCGCAGCACCATTCCTCCAACCTCTGAACCTCATTTCGGTAGGCAGACTCGTCGTTGTTAGAAATTAGGCCCAGCACTGTAGTGTTGTCTGCGAATTTGATGATGCGGTTGGAAGGGTGGAAGGGGGAGCAGTTATGTGTGTATGCGTTGTAGTTGTATCAAACAGCTGCAGTCTGCATAACGTTCGTTGGGGGAATAGTATAGGCTATAAATGCACATGACTATACTATAACGTTAGTAGTTTTTGTAAGGGAACGCACAACTGGCAAGCCAGACAGACTGCAGCTCTGGAGCTGGTCTCCAGAGGGAACATCCTCAGACCCACTCGCCAGAGACACGTCCTCTGAAGCTTATTATCATATCCGTTAATTTTACCTACTAATGTCAACATCGTTTGAGCATGAAGCCTAACCTACTTACTAGGCACGGAGCATTCCTCCTGGCACCCCTGCAGTCATTACTGTACAGGCTACTCTTTTTTACTTTCACTTATGACTTTCTTGCTGAATGAGGTGGTTTCCCCTGTATTTTCTTAATGAATGAGCTGACCTTTTTTTTCCCGTGTTGCCGCTCCTACGCTTTCAGGTGGAGGCGGGTTGCCTGGTAACCCGGCGCTGTGACTAGGTCCACTGGCCGAACGAAAGGCGTACAACAATTACCCACCAACCCGCCCCCACAACTTTCACATCGGAGGGGCGGATTCCATTTTGCGGCTTTCAAGGCCGGTGTGAAAGCGGCTAGAGAGAGAGACAGAGAGAGAGAGAGAGGCGGGAGAGAGAGTGAGATAGCGGCAGAGAGAGTAGGCGCTTTCACACCGGCCTTGAAACCCGAAAAATGCACGGAAAATAGGATTCGCGCCTCCGATGTGAAAGTCGTGAACGCGCGTTGCTGGGTAATTGTTGTACCCGCCTCCACTTGAAAGCGTCGGAGCAGCAAGCCGGAACAGTGCGAATGCTTCATAAAAAAATTACAGGGGAAATCACCTCATGCAGCAAGAAAGACTGTGAAAGTAAAAAAAAGTAGCCTATACAATCATGCGCCAGGAGGAATGCTCCGTGCCTGTAAGTAGGTTAGGCTTGATAGGGGTAAACATCAATAGGCTTTATGCTCAAACGATGTTGACATTAGTAGCCTAGGTAAAATTAACGCATATAATAATACGCTTCAGAGGACTATAGCTGTCTGTGGTGAGTTAGTCTGATGATATTCCCTCTGGAAACCAGCTCCAGAACTGCAATCTGTCTAGCTAGCCACTTGTGCATTCCCTACAAAAACTACTAACGTTAAGTAGTCATGTGCATTTATAGCCTATACTATTCCCCAAACAAACGTTATGCAGACTGCAGCTGTTTGATATGCGGGCGTCGTCTTTCAGAACGGAGTACGGATGCTAATTAGGCTACTTAATGGGAATAATTTGCTTTATACAAAAATGAAACCAAAAGATAAGAATTAGCCTTGTACCTAATAGGCTACATGATGGTGCATGATGCATCCATAAAGTCGATCAGATGAATATTGAAAGCCTGGTTACCATGCTGCATGTGGACAACACTTTCGTGTTATCTGCACCTGCACAGCTGCACCTCGTTGGCTGGCATACATCGGCGATGTTTGGTTGTAGAATGAATTACACAAGGTGACACCATATCGATCTGCTTAGTCAGTGAATTTACTTCTATGAAATGTGTTGTATAAATAAAGTTGGCTTTCCTTGAATGCAATTCATGCAACACTTCGCTGCCAGAAAGTCGGCAGATGCACTCCGCGGCGGAGCCTGTTTTGATATTAAGCCGAGTCCGCCCACCATGCGCCGGTAGCAATTAATGAGTGCACCTATCCTCCCTGCTCAGCGGACTAGCAGAAGGAGGGAAGTCTTGGTTGTTGAATGAATTTGTTCATCATACAGTAGCCTAAGCTACACTAACCTATGAAAATATTAATTTGGGCTAGGAGGAGCTGGAAATGCCTCCGATCGCCTTTCAATCCGGGAGCGGACACACACACACACACACACACGGTCTGAGACATTAGCCCCCCATGGAGCTGTTAACAGCCCAGTTAGGGTGTGTTGTGTGTAAACAGCCGGTCTGATGCAGCTCGTCTGCTCCTGTCTCCATCACACTGCATGTAGAGGAGGAGGAGGAGGAGGAGGAGAGGAGGAGGAGGGAGGAGGAAGGGAAGGAGGGAGGAGGAGGAGGAGGAGGAGGAGGAGGAGGAGGAGGAGGAGGAGGAGGAGGAGGAGGAGGAGGAGGGAGGAGGAGGAGAGGATTAGAAAGAAATCTCAAATGGCGATGAATCACAATCCGTACCTTACGAGAGGCGTCATTTTGTCCTGAGTGCAGTAAAGTTTCACACATGTGAATCCACCATATAGCTGCGGCCAGAGTTGTCATGTTGTCACAATGTGTCTGTGCATAAGTGATTTCTGACAGACATTGATTATTGTCATCGTGTGACACACACGTCACTTATAACATCCTGCTCATCCCGTGCCAGAACAATGCATCTGCTTCAAGTGAGGACCAACACTTTTTTCTGGACAGACCAACCGACCGACCGACCGACCGACCGACTCACTGATTCTTTTTTTTTTAAATCAAGATTAACATGAGAATCAGAATTAGAAATTGATCCCTGAGGGTAAATTGGGTAACGTTGCACATTCTAGAAAAGAAATGTAACCATAGAGAAATTCTAGGAAAAATGGAAGTAAGAAATAAACACGTAAAAATATGTAAAATAACAACAACAACAATAATAGAAATGAGGAAAAAAATAAGAATGTATGTAAAAAAGAATGTGTGCATAATTTTTCCAAGAGGCTGAATTATACAACAATATGGATGGGTTATATATAACAACAATAATATAGAAGAAAAATAAGAAATAAGTAAAATAAAAGTGCTAATAGGGGGCATGGTGGTGCAGTGGTAAGCGCTGTCGCCTCACAGCTAGAAGGTCCTGTGTTCCATTCCCACTGTGAGCGCTGAAGGAGTGCGTGCCCATCCGCATGTCCTCGAGTGCCCACCCGTGTGTGGAGTTTGCATGTTCTCTCTGTGCCCCCTATATGAAGGGTTTCCTTCATATAGGAACCCCTTCACCAAAACATGCAATATCCTGGTCGCTGATGTGGTGCCTCCTCTGGTCGTTAAGGGCGCCTGTTCAGAGGGAGGGGAACTCTTTGGAATACCGTGATACTCCCACGTGCTATGTCCTACCGGTGAAGCTTCCCCTGTCAGGTGAAAAGAAGCGGCTGGCTACTGCCCATGTCTCGGAGGAAGCATGGAGCCAGTTTCGGCTCTCTCCAGATTGGCAGAGGGTGGAGCAGCAACCAGGATAAATACATTAAAATGAGCACTAACGGGGGATAAAAAACCTGGTAAAAAAAGTGCTAATAGCTAAATATGTCTATATCTCCTCCCTCGCCGGTCTGTATCACATAACTTAGGTGAACATCACTTGATCCGTCCAAGTAAAATAAGGATAAGTGGAAAATGGAAAAATGAATGGGGAATTCGCTATTCACTGTATAATTTGTCTATAAACATTCTGCTTCAAGCAATATGAAAAGCTGTAGTGCCATTGGTCAGAATATGAAAAGCTGTAATGCAATTGGTCAGAATATCAAAAATACAGATGAGTAATTTCCTTTATGTAGTTTTTGTTGAGTCGATCTGGTTCAGTTAAACGAGGAAGAGTGAAGTGTGTGTGTGTGTGTGTGTGTGTGTGTGTGTGTGTGTGTGTGTGTGTGTGTGTGTGTGTGCGCATGCGTGCGTGTGTGTGTGTGTGTGTTGAAGTTAATTTGATCTGATGTTATCTCAGTTTGGGATGAGAGCAAACATATAGCACAGCAGGCTATCATCAACACTATCAGCCAGCAAACTGCTCAGGGCTAAGCCGACACACACACACACACACACACACACACACACACACACACACACACACACACACACACACACACACACACACACACACACACACACACACACACACACAGAAATACACACAGATAACCTGAACAAACTCATTAGAGAGGCTTTTCTCTGACCTGTTGGTCATTGAGTAATCTCTCTTGCCAGACTAGGAGAGAGTCTGGCTCCTCTTACTCTCACTCTGGTATAGACTAGGAGAGTCTGGCTCCTCTTACTCTCACTCTGGTATAGAATAGGAGAGTCTGGCTCCTCTTACTCTCACTCTGGTATAGACTAGGAGAGTCTGCACTCTGGTATAGACTAGGAGAGTCTGGCTCCTCTTACTCTCACTCTGGTATAGACTAGGAGCGTCTGGCTCCTCTTACTCTCACTCTGGTATAGACTAGGAGAGTCTGGCTCCTATCACTCTGGTATAGACTAGGAGAGTCTGGCTCCTCTTACTCTCACTCTGGTATAGACTAGGAGAGAGTCTGGCTCCTCTTACTCTCACTCTGGTATAGACTAGGAGAGAGTCTGGCTCCTCTTACTCTCTCTGGTATACGTAGACTAGGAGAGTCTGGCTCCTCTTACTCTCACTCTGGTACAGACTAGGAGCGTCTGGCTCCTCTTACTGTCACTCTGGTATAGACTAGGAGCGTCTGGCTCCTCTTACTCTCACTCTGGTATAGCAGAAAAAATGCTCCAAGCAGGCCTGCTTTATTGCACAATCCAAATCTTTGTCAAAACCAGTGGGCAAGCTCTGCCTCTTTCCCACGAGGATGGAAGTAACCCGGATAGCTGTAATTCCTCAAATGGCCACTTGAGGGAGGGCTCAGAAGTCCCCTCGTTCCCATTCACCCCCATGTTAAAATGCCCAACTTTTAAGCATCTTCACAGCCTGGGCCTTAACACGGTTTTGGTCTATATATCTAATTTCACCTTTTCATAACAACTGTAAGGGGGTCATTTCTTATATAACTCGCCTGTTTGGAGTAAAATAGATGATAGAAAAGGGGGTGATTGACAGGTCGCCTGTCCTGTGATCGCGCAGCTTGCCGATCACGGACCAATAGCAGGCAGAGCTGCGGCTCTGGGAAACCCCCGTCTCACGTGAGCTGCGTAAGGACTCAATCCATTCCCTCCCTCTTCTGACGAAAAATCAAGATGGCGACGACCACCACTTCAACTCAAAGTGGGAGCGCCAAAAATTAATGGGATAGCTTTGTCCATATTTTTAGGTCAGTGGTCAAAACGTGCCATTTCCAGCATGTAGGTTGCAAGCTTGCTAGCTATAGCATTGTTGTTTCACAGCAGCGGAGGCATTGGAGAGTGGACATGCAGGGAGTGGAAATTTCCCTTCGCTCCGACTGAAAAGGTCGGAAGCCATAGGGCAGAGCTTATCCTCGCAGTCTGCTTCCAGTGAGACTAGACAGTGTTTAATAGAAAACAATTTTGACAGCGTGGCCACTAGAGGCCGATGACATCATCCCCGATGGCATCACAATTGCTCGAGTGACATCACTGATGACATCATCACCGATGACATCACTGATGACTTGACTCACTGAATTCTTGACTCACTGAATTCTGCCTATATCTCTGAATCAATGTATCTCCGTAACGAGTTGTATGAATTAACAAACGGGACATTTTAAAAATGCAGACTACTATTAAGTGCTATACAGAAATACAGCTCTGTTCTCTACTTTTGCTCCTCTGTCTTCTCTTCTCTTCTCTTCTCTTCTCTTCTCTTCTCTTCTCTTCTCTTCTCTTCTCTTCTCTTCTCTTTTTCCTCTGTTTTTTTTTTACCATTTTAACAGTTAATTTGCTCTTGGCGCTCTGCTGCTCCGTCTCCTCAAATGGAATGCCCAGAGTGCTCTCTGCTGCTCCGAGTGTAGTGCTCTCAATTTACGAAAGGTCCAGTTTGTGCCAGTGTGCTCTGGCGCTCGGACTAACTATTTACGAACACCAGTTCACTATATCGATGTCATATATCACCGATGATGTCATAAATCACTGATGATGTTGCTTACAGTGATGAGGTCATAAATACATCACTGATGTCACAAACCACTGACAGACTTGACAGTGAGGAGGTGATGTGTCATACCATTCTAGACAGCTCGGCCTGCGGTGGCACTATGGTGATGTCATATCACTGATGATGTCATAATGATGTCATAATGTGGGGGCGTACATTCTACATCACACTCCGCAAATTGTGATCTCATCGGTGATGATGTCATCAGTGAGTGACGTTATCAGCCCCATGTGTGCCCCACGTGTGCAGGTTGTACTAATAAACATCTTATGAGCTAAGATATTTATGAGCATTGTTCCTACATTTCCTGCATTGTGTGCGATTCATGACATCACTGATGATGTCACAATGTCAACAGTGACATCACAATGTGTGGGAAGAGGCTCCACACACAGTGTTTGATTGAAGGCTTTATCACATCACTGATGATGACCTAGAAATTGTGACATCATCAATGACGTCATAAATCCCTTCCCTGCAGAGGCTATAAATAGGACCGGTAGAGTTTGTGCAAGAAACAACCTCACTGCTAATGGCACAGCGTACCACGGACAACAGGGCAAGGTTGCCATTAGGCCCCCCGCCGTCCGCAGGTGACTGGGCAAGGGACTTCGACTACCTAGAAAGTCCTCCGCAATACCCCAATCGAAGTGCAGGGGGCAGCTTCGCTGAGTTGGGACGTTCCCGGCTATGGATTATGACACATGATCCACAATATGTGCAATCCTACTATAGAATGATCCTACTGTCTTATAGACGCCTCGGCCCCCTGTTTTAAATGATCCTGTCTTATAGACAAGTTTCCTTGTTTGCTTCCGGACTCGGCCGCAATATGTCTGTCGGTTCTGGTGTTTGTGAATACAGTCAGAGAAGCGTAACGTACTAGCGTAGTAGCCATAGCGACCGCCGAAAAAATGCAAACTTGGGATCATTCTCCGACTCTCCTGTCTAACGAAAGAGTGTCTATCCCACACCCGTTGACAGTGGACACATGGGAAGATAATATGTATAAATGGCCAAACGTAACTACAGGCAGGATTATAGCGTATTTTGAGGAATCAATGGCGGTGGACGGCAACGGTTACTTTGCCGAGTCGCACCGGTAATCCAGAAATGGCGTTATGGTACCTTTGTCTACTTGATCATCAAGAAACTTTAAATTAATAACGTTAGATGTGTTTAACAGAGCTGCATATCGGGTCTAGCAGCTGATCAGCAGCTCAGACAGCCTCAAACACGAGGTGATTGACAGCTCTATAATTCGCAAAATAGCAGTGGATGGAAACGCGAATTGTTTCTTTCGACTTTCTGAAAATTCGATTAAAAGTTGCGATACATTTAGATGGAAACCCAGTCACACAATCTAGTTGCTGCAACTTGAGATGGTATTGGATATCATGTGTGCTGATGCGCAAAACAGTCGATCCAACCACTCGTTCAGGCGTTTCTGTGTATTGTGACAGCCACGCACTGCACAATGTATTCCAGAATAACCCATTGTTAATAACGTCTGCTAACGTTAGTGTAGCTGATGTTAGCGATCGTTGTAAAAAGTTTGGATATTTCTCCTGCTGCCTTCTGATGTGCTCGCTGCTGTGGACGCAATGTGGACTTAACCGGAAGCCGGGGACATACAGTATAAGGCTGCTATGGCGCCGCCCTAGGCCAGCGCTGGGAAACTTGTCTATAGACGCCTCTGCCCCCTGTTTTAAATTATCCTACTGTCTTATAGATACCTCGATTTGACCGTGTGTTTGAGGGAAGCACATTGACCTCTGACCTGGGCTGGAAGAAGAATGCCACGCGCCAACTTCATCCCCACGACCTTAGAAATAAATACGACTGCCTGTTTTACTTCGAGCTCTCACTCTAGCGCCATGTCGCTGCCATAGCAGCCACTGGATTAACTCATTTTTACTCCAAAAATGACCTTTTTTATACAACCAACCATCCACCACCAGTAGGTGGCATGGTATGCATAAGAATGGCGCGGCACCCACTAGCAATCGCTGTGATTGCGTCACGTCCGCCCAGCTCTCATGCTCCAACTCTTGCTTCATCCAGACCACTGTTTGGTCGCTCGGTGATTTGCTCCTGTATTACTAACTGAAGTTGCTTTCTTAGCCGAGGCTAACTCCGTCTTGACAGCCCACCAAACTACAGGCGTTCAGCGGACGAGACCCAGACAGGCATCGGGCCGCCGAACCTGTCCTCTCCGCCTCGGGCAGCGGTTCCTGCTTCATCGAAAGTCATCGAAAGCTAAGAATGTTTCCGCCTTCTATTGTTAGCTCATTCTGTCTTCTAAGTGTGGCTTTTGCCACCGTGCAAATAGCCTCTACTAGCTTATTATTGACCTTTCTCCTCGGCTGAGGAGTTTTCTTCTGGGACTGACAGCTTCGCTAGCCGCTAGCTTTCAGCTTACGGTTATGCTCGCTTCCCCGTGTGTTACTCAGGGTAGAGGCTCGCTTCACAGGCTTGTGTTAGCTTGCGCTTGTCTCTCAGTTCATTACACTAGCATCAGCTAGTCTGCTACTAGCCATGCTTGCTTTCCTTTGGGTTAGACAGGCTGTGTTAGCTTGCCTTCCCGCTCGGGTAGGCATTATAGCCGCTTACGCTCCAGCGCACGTGCATGTGCGCTAGCCTATGGGGTTCGCTTGTAGCTATTCACGGATTAGCTAGTAAGCTCCTCTCACGCTAGCCGTAGCTAGACGATAGGCTCGGTGTCTTTGCCCTGTTCTCAGGGTACGGCTTGGAGGTTGATTTAGCTCACCTCAGAGGTGCTAAGCTTCCTTGTTACCTTTGTCCCCTCTTGTTTCGCTAGGGGCCCGTTCCTCTAAGCTAAGAGTGTTCGCCTTAGTGTGTGTTAGCACATACGGCTTGTAGGCTACCACCGTGTAGCTAATACTGGCTTCCCTCCCCAGACTGGGGGAGTGCTCTGAGATATTTAGCTTAGCGAATATGCTAGCTAGGTCAGCTCACTTTCACACGAGTGTGTTAGCCGCTTCTCTCAGTACTTACGCTAGTTTTGCTTGTCTGCTAAGTGTTGCTTTTGGCGCCGTGCAAATAGGAATCAACTAGATTGTGACCACCTCCTCGGCTGAGGAGTTTTCTTCTGAGATTGACTAGCTTAGCTAGCTGCTAGCTTTCAGCTTATGGTCACGCTCGCTTCCCCGTGTTACTCAGGGTAGAGGCTCGCTTCACAGGCTTGGGCGCAGGCTTGTGTTAGCTCGCACTTGTCTCTCAGTACTTACGCTAGCTTAGCTAGTGGCTTGTTCATGCTTGTTCTATCGGGTTAACAGGTTGTGTGTGTTTGTTGCCTTCCCTTTGGGCTAGGCTATTGCCGCTTACGTTACCGTTGCACGCGCACATTCGCTAGCCTCTGGGTTGCTTACTGTCTGGCCTGTGCTTCACACTAGTTTGCTAGCTTGCTTAAACGGTACTCCCGCTAACAGGGTACGCGGCCTGTGGGAGCTTGCTACTTTAGTGATTAGCTTTCTGCTTTTCTCTTGTGCTGCTAAGCATGGATAAGGGAAAATCAGCAAAGGGATGTGCCTTGTGTAAGTAAGGCTACGTTGGCTGAGTATGAACCGGCACGGTAGGTGCGGACCGGACGGTAGGAGAGAGAGGCGCCGGGAGAAGGCGACCCGCTGAGCGCTCCGTAACTTCTTAGACAAATATGCTTTTTATTCTAGTGTAAACGCGTTTTGTTTTGTTTTCGTTGCTTCGACTCGCTTTGTAAATACCTATTGTATATAACAGTGTTCTGAATAGTGTAAATAGTGGCGTCTTCGCACTTTTCTTGCAAGAAACTGCACGACGGCGGGACCCTCTTTGTTCGCTTGCCCACAATAAACAACAAACAAGCAACCCCCGCTTCCCCGCTATGGAGGAAGGCAAGGACGCAGACACGGATATCAGTGGATATCACACGGATATCAGCGTCGGGATAAAATACAACAGGGACGCACTGATCAAAATCAGGAAAGAACGGATATATTCCAACAGTAACTGGCAAGCTCCAGATCTTACGGAATTTCCTGAACTCATAAAACAGCACAGGAGGAGGGGGAAGCGAGGAGGGATTCTCACCCGCTTAAGGAAACGCGCGGACAAACCACCTCTCCCCAGCGTACTCCTGGCAAATGTCCAATCTTTGGAAAATAAACTTTGTGAACTCAGAGCACGCGCAAAATACCAAAAAGACATAGCGCGATGTAACGTTCTGTGCCTAACGGAAACCTGGCTTACTCCTGACACAACGGACCATTCTATCGCGTTACCAGGATTCAGTGTATTCAGAGGAGACAGAAACGAACGATCCGGTAAGGTGAAAGGAGGGGGCGTCTGTCTTATGGTTAACGAAAACTGGTGTGTTAACAACACAGTCATTGGGAGATACTGCTCGGAAGACCTTGAATATGTAATGCTCCAATGCGTGCCGTTCTGGAGTCCCTGAGAATTCACGACAGTAACCGTGATGGGTGTATACATCCCCCCACAAGCAAACGCCATGGTCGCACTGAAGGAGCTGAAACGAGCGATCAGCGCACAGGAGATAAAACAACCAGAAATGGCCCTGGTAGTGACTGGATTTCAACAAAGCAAACTTGAGAGGAAGAATGCCCACGCTGTACCAGCATGTTCACTTCCCCACTCGAGGCACACTGGATAAATGTTACACAAATATCCGCCATAGCTACAAGGCCGTACCTCGCCCACCCCTTGGCAAATCAGACCACGCCTCCATCCTGCTGCTGCCCAGGTATCGACACAAACTGACACAGCCCCCAGCATTCCGAACCGCCCACTGCTGGTCAGACCAATCAGACGACATCCTGAGGGACTGTTTTGACCAAGTAGCATGGGAGGAGTTCAGAGCGGCAGGAGACCTGGGCGCGTACGCAGAGACGGTGTCATGCTTCATTAAGAAGTGTACCGACGACATAGTCCCCACAAAGAAAGTAAAAATAATGCCAAACCAAAAGCCCTGGATCAACAGCGAGGTCAGGGCTGCCCTACACGCCAGGACCACCGCCTTCAGTTCAGGCACACCAGAACAATACAAGCAGGCACAATATGCCCTCCGGACCGCTATTAAAAAAGCACAGAGAGACTATGGAAGGCAGCTGGAGTCAAAACTGGACACCAACAACCCCAGACACCTGTGGAAAGGCCTCCATGCTGCTACAGACTTCAAAGAGGTGAAACGACAGAACCCCAGCACGTCACCCACCCTACCGGACGAACTCAACGCGTTCTACTGCCAGAGCGCCTCCCATCCCTCCTCTCCCACCCCTCTCCCACTCCCCCCAGGGAGCCAGGACAACCACCTCTCTCTGAACGTCTCCAAGACCAACGAGATAATTGTGGACTACAGGAGGCGGGGGGGCGCACACCCCCCAATCACCATCAACGGCACAGTGGTGGAAAGGGTGGACAGCTTCAAGTACCTGGAAGTCAACATCCACCAGGACCTGACCTGGGCCGGCCACACCGCCACTGTTGTCAAAAAGGCCCAACAGCGAATACACGGACTCAGGCGCCTGAAGAAATTTGGGCTAAGGAAAGAAATCCTCAGGGACTTCTACAGAGGCACCATTGAAAGCCTGCTGACTGGCTGCTTCACCGCCTGGTACGGGAACTGTACCGCCATGGACCGCAGGGCGCTACGGAGGGTGAGGCGCGCGGCCCAGCACGTAACAGGAGATGAGTTGCCAGAACTGCATGAACTGTATAACCAGCGGTGCCTCAGGAGGTCCCTGAAGATCATCAAAGACACAAACCATCCCCACAACAGCCTGTTCTCCCTGCTACCCTCAGGGAGGAGATACAGGGTTCCAAAAGCACGCACAAATCGCTTGAGGAACAGTTTCTTCCCGCAGGCCACGAGACTCCTTAACATACACAAATAGTGTAGTAGTCGTACCGTACCGTACTGCAGCTGCTACCATTATGTATGCCTAATGTTTAATTGTATGTTTAATAAGGTACATGCTATTTGCACCTGTATGTCAAATACGTCGAATTTAAAATGTCTGAACACGTCTAACGTATGCACAATGCCTAATGTTAATTGTATGTTTAATAAGGTACATGCTATTTGCACCTGCATGTCAAATACGTCGAATTTAAAATGTCTAACGTATGCACATGACATGTGCACCTATGTGCAATGAATAAGCCACTGACTTGTCTTATCGCTATTCTGCCTTATTGCCTATTGCTGCTTAGTATTGCTTATTGATGCCTATTTCTTATTGCCTATTGCTCATTGCTTGTTGCCTATTTGTACTATGTCGTAAACGGAGTCCACAGCACAAGAATTTCACACGTGATACTTGTACCATGGAGTGACAATAAAAATCTTGAATCTTGAATCTTGAATCTTGTTCTGCCTTGGGCATGAGCACGCTGCACAGGTGCTTTTGAACCCTCGGTCTTGCAGCCGCTGTGCCATCTTCAAGGTAGCCATGCTGCGTCATAGAGCTTCACTCTTCTTGAGGAGTACATCCCTCCCAGCGGTACGCCTCTCTCTCTCTCTCTCTCTCTCTCTCTCGTCATAGAGAGAGAGAGAGAGAGAGAGAGAGAGGCGTCCCTGTCGTGGGTGAAGCCCCTGCTGCTCAGGGCTTACAGGGACAAGGGCCTCAGTCTCAGTAGACGAGCAATCTGAGTTTAGTTGGGCGATGAGCCGATACCTTCATTCATAGAAAGGGGGGAATTCCCCAGGTATGACCCCTAGTCGAGACCGCCCAGGAGGAGGTTCCCGTTAGGGAGGAGGCTTGGAGCGGTGCTAGCACTGTCACTGCTGCGAAAGTGGAGGCTCGCGCGGAAGCCCTTCGTTGGGGTGCCCCCTGCAAGCGCAGGCCCGGTTCTATGGGGGTGCAAAAGCACGCATTGCACCCTTATTTTAATTGTCTGCATGCTCAGTTGAAAAGTAAAAAAAAAAAAAAAAAATGCAGCTGCACACTTACTGTTTAAACTTGAATTATAATTGTTGTTTTTCTTTGTTCTTTGATGTGAATGTATGGCTTTTTGTGGGCTATTGGAGGTTGTAATGTAGGGCCATGGGGTATTTGGGGTTGTAATGTAGGGCCATGGGCTATTGGGGGTGGTAATGTAGGGCCATGGGCTATTGGGGGTTGTAATGTAGGGCCATGGGGTATTTGGGGTTGTAATGTAGGGCCATGGGGTATTTGGGGTTGTAATGTAGGGCCATGGGCTATTGGGGGTTGTAATGTAGGGCCATGGGGTATTTGGGGTTGTAATGTAGGGCCATGGGCTATTGGGGGTTGTAATGTAGGGCCATGGGGTATTTGGGGTTGTAATGTAGGGCCATGGGGTATTTGGGGTTGTAATGTAGGGCCATGGGCTATTGGGGGTTGTAATGTAGGGCCATGGGGTATTTGGGGTTGTAATGTAGGGCCATGGGGTATTTGGGGTTGTAATGTAGGGCCATGGGCTATTGGGGGTTGTAATGTAGGGCCATGGGGTATTTGGGGTTGTAAATGTAGGGCCATGGGCTATTGGCGGTTGTAATAGAGAGCCCCAGGAATAAGTCCGGAAAACATCGATGCTAACACTTCCGGGTTCTTCACTGTTTTCGCCTATGGGATTTTTGAATGGGTTTTTGGCGCGATGCTTCAAATAAGGTCTCTGGGCAACGCAAGCTTAATCAAACGCGAACCAGTGTTCAGCGGGATAATCTTCACACATGAGGACCACTTCTATGAGTGTTTAAGCTTTTACGTGCCGTTAAAAGGGCGGCTAGCTAGCAAACGGCTAAATGAGACTACACTGTTGAGTCGACGGGGATATTATACGTCAATAACGTCATCACTTCAAAGGACGAACACGGAAATTCTCTTTCCCTCACCTGGCTCAGCCCGGGGTAATCAGTGCACAGCAGCGCACACATCAACAACAGTCCAGGTTGAGTGGTGACGTGACGTGGAAGCCTATGCGACACTGTGTGTAGTTCTGGATTAGCTTAGCACAAGCTTTTTACTCGCATTTACACTTCAAATGAATGAAACTTATGAAAGTAGTCCTCATGTGTGAAGATTATCCCGCTGAACACTGGTTCGCCTTTGATTAAGCTTGTGTTGCCCAGAGACCTTATTTGAAGCATCACGCCAAAAACCCATTAAAAAATTCCATAGACAGAAACAGTGAAGAACCCGGAAGTCCGGGACTTCCGCATTCCGACTACAAAAATACGTCATCCCTGGGGCTCTCTATAGGGCCATGGGGTATGGGGGTTGTAAATGTAGGGCCATGGGGTATGTTGGTTGTAAATGTAGGGCCATGGGGTATGGGGGTTGTAAATGTAGGGCCATGGGGTATGGGGGTTGTAAATGTAGGGCCATGGGGTATGGGGGTTGCAGGTTCTCATAGCCTGTTTATGTTCGGCCAATCTTTTTCTCCAAATATAAACACGACCACATGGACACTCCAGTCTTTAAACCTCTATGACATATCTGCAATTCATAAATGACTTAATATTACACATACGACCTGATGTTATCAGTAAAGTAGTTGGTTTTGGTCATAATATGGGGGGGCACGGTGGCTCAGTGGTAGAGCTGTCGCCTCGCAGTCAGAAGGTCCTGAGTTCGATTCTCGCCTGGGACACTGTGGGCGCTGTGGTTGTGTTCCCCCCCATATCTTCAGTGCCTACTGCCCAGGTGGGGTATCTCGTCGTAAGGGCCTTTCTGTCTGTGTGGAGTTTGCATGTTCTCCCCGTGCTCCCCCAGGGGGGTTCCTCCGTATATAACCCCCCCCACTAAAAACATGCAGAAGATCAGATCGTCATCGTCATCCGACCAGTGACGACAACATCCGAAGTTGGTCCCCGGGCGCTGTACGAGAAAGCGACCACTGCTCCTGGCCTGCCCCAGGAGGAAAGGACAAAGCCAGGATGGGTTAAATGCAGAGGACAAATTTCACCGGCCACCGTCAGCATGTGTGTGTTGTGGCCCTCCGTGCATGTGTTGTAGTGTGTTGTGTGACAATAAAAGACGGGCTGCCGTCTGAAAATCGTTTAATCGTTTAAAATCGTTTAATCGTTTAATACCACAATGATTGCAATTTCCACACTTCTGGTTTCCTGGTCGTGTGCGCGCACGCACATACGCACACACACTCACACACACACACACACACACACACACACACACACACACACACACACACGTGCGCGCTCTGAAACACAGATTCCACTAGTGCAGTAGGTCCACTGTGTGTGTTTGAGCAGCAGTTTAAGGCAGTCTTATCTTATCTGCTGCAGCCATGCATCTCATCCCCGTATGCTAATGCTAAGTGCTAATGGCTCTGATGAAGCTCCTGTAGCTGCTGTCAACTGTGTCATTATGCTCGGTGTGGTGGAGGGGCAACCCACACGCACACGTCTGAGCTGAGAGCCCCCCTGCAGTCTACCTGTTTAAACAGGTATAGACAAACTGACTGCAGTCCGTTTTTCTACCTGTGTAACGTTGGTGTTCCATGTCAACACACATGAGGGCGCTCTGTATAGTCGCACGTCATCATTTGCCCCAAAGAACTTGCATTGTTTAGATTCACTGCTGAGGTAGAGCAGAGCAACGATGCATTTACTCTTATGAAAAGGTCTTGGATTAAAGTTGAAGAGAACATGGCGTGGAGTTCCTCCACTCAGCCCAGGTCCACATGCTTCCCTCTGGATCAGCAGCCCGAGGCCACAGGGGGAGAAGATATGTGGAGTAATTGCTTGTAATTAGCATCATTAGCGCGCGCAGGTGAGGGGGGAGAGGTAACAGAGAGGAGACGAGCGTTTGAACTCTGAGCGGCTTTTCATGTCTGCGGTCAAACTATTGGAATCCTGGAGTCAACTGTCTGCTGTGGTGTGTGTGTGTGTGTGTGTGTGTGTGTGTGTGTGTGTGTGTGTGTGAGAGAGAGAGAGAGAGAGAGAGCAGGCACAACCAATGATCAGGAATGGATATGTAAAGACACACACACACACACACACACACACACACACACACACACACACACACACACACACACACACACACACACACACACACACACACACACACACATCAGAACATGTAACCTTACCACCTCACACCCATCTCCTGCTCGTCTCACCACAGCTCCGCTCGTCAGCCTGCTAATGCTGTTACAACCACATATTATTATCATATCAGCTTCATAAAGGCCCAGGGCAGAGAGAGAGAGAGAGGGAGGGAGAGAGAGAAAGGGAGAGAGAGAGGGAGCGACAGAGAGAGGGAGGGAGAGAAAGGGGGAGAGAGGGGGAGAGAGAGAAAGGGAGCGACAGAGAGAGGGCGGGAGAGACAGACACAGAGAGTGACAGAGAGAGGGAGGGAGAGAGAGGGAGAGCGACAGAGAGGGAGGGAGAGAGGGAGAGAGAGAGGGAGAGAGAGGGAGTGACAGAGAGAGAGGGAGTGAGAGAGAGAGAGAGGGAGCGACAGAGAGAGGGAGGGAGAGAGAGAGAGGGAGCAACAGAGAGAGGGAGGGAGAGAGAGGGAGTGACAGAGAGAGAGAGAGAGGGAGCGACAGAGAGAGGGAGGGAGAGAGAGGGAGTGACAGAGAGAGAGAGGGAGTGACAGAGAGAGAGAGGGAGCAACAGAGAGAGGGAGGGAGAGAGAGGGAGTGAC
>NC_139633.1:29570954-29580954 GCF_964638095.1 Poromitra crassiceps
TATGCCAAACTTGTGGAAGAGATGGCCAAGGCTGGGTTCACTCGAACGCCAGACCAAATAATTAATAAACGTAAAAAACTGAAGAAGGACTACCGAATAATGTCCTCCCACCTTGGTTCCGCTTAAACTGGTGTGAACACGGGCTGGTTCGCCACAAAGCACCAAGGTTCTGAGACTCCAGAACGGCACAAGAGCCAGAACCAGAACCGTGTCTGTCTGAAAGCGGTATAGTGAAGTCAGTGGGGACCAGTTCTTCAGAGTTCCAAAAAGACCTATATGTTTACACCATCATGTAGTGACCATGTAGCGGCTGTAGCTCAGGAGGTAGAGCAGGTCGTCCACTAATCGCTTTGGATAAAAGAGGTTGGTGGTTCGATTCCCGGCTCCTCCAGTCTGCATGTCGAAGTGTCCTTGGGCAAGACACTGAACCCCAAATTGCTCCTGATGGTGTGCCAGCACCCTGCGTGGCAGCTGGCCGCCATCGGTGTGTGAATGGGTGAATGTACCTACTTGATTGTAAAGCGCTTTGGATAAAAGCGCTATATAAATGCAGGCCATTTACCATTTACCATTTACCATCTGAACTACAGCTTATTGATTTGCAACACATAATGGGGTGTAGGTCTTTCTGTTCACTGCGTGGTTGTTAAGCTGTCTTTGCTTTGGAACCTCCCTGTGTCTTATATGGACTAACACATTTCAAATTTCATTTGGCATGAGGGGGGAGATGATGATGATGACACCATTTTCATTTTCGGGTGAACTGTTCCTTTAAGGGGCAGACACGATTTCAGACGGACAAGCCCGTCTTTATTGTCACACGAACACTTCAACACATGCATGCGGCCACAAACACACACTCATGCTGACGGTGGCCAGTGAAATATGTCCTCTGCATTTGACCCATCCAGGCTTGTCCTTTCCTCCGGGGGGGCAGGCCAGGAGCAGTGGTCGCTTTTTATTTCCAGCGCCCGGGGACCAACTTCAGATGTTGTCGTCACTGGTCGGATGACGATCTTCTGCATGTTTTTAGTGGGGGGTTATGTACGGAGGAACCCCCTGGGGGGTACGGGCAGAACATGCAAACTCCACACAGAAAGGCCCTTTCGACGAGACAGCCCACCTGGGCAGTAGGCACTGAAGATATGGGGGGGTCACAACTCCAGCGCCCACAGCGTCCCAGGCAAGAATCGAACTCAGGACCTTCTAGCTGTGAGGTGACAGCGCTACCGACTGCGCCACCGTGCCCCAAGACTAGGTTGGGGGACAGATTTGAAGGGATGGCCGGCTCAGTTGTGCGGGGACAGATCTGAAGGGGGGACAGGCTCAGTTGGGCGGGGTGGAGGTGGATGCTGACGTGGCGTCTCTTTAAGGCGTCTGACGCAGCAGAATCCATTCAGCAGCAGGTCAGACGTCACACAGGCTTCAACAAATGAAATGGCCGATCAGCAATGTTGTTTTTGTTGTCCTTTGGACGTTTCAAGGAGACAAAATAAAGACCCTGACGATCTCTTGCTCTCTCTCTGCTCTCTCTTTCTAACCTTCTGCCTGTCATGTTTTTGTTTTGGTCATTTATCACTTCATCCTTTCTTCTTCTTTAGTATCTTGGTTAATGAGTGCTTTTCCTGATTCTGGTTTTTCATTTTCCTCCTCTTCTTTTGTCCTTTGCTCTCATTAGTTACATGTAGTTAACACGAAAAGGGCCATCTCTCATGATAAATATACCCGATTGAGAGATGAATGCATTTATTGTGTTACTATTTTAAAGTAAAATACAGACATTTTTAGGAAAAGTCAGGTAGCAGCAGCATGGTATTTTTACCACGTGCGCAGTGCAGCGCGTGGTCAAGACACAGCTCTTTAGGGTGAGTCATTCAGGCAGTCAGTCAGTAAGTCAGTCAGTCAGTCAGTCAGTCAGTCAGTCAGTCAGTCAGTCATAATGTCACAGAAAGAACGCTTATTTCGGGGGCGCAATTCTACATAACTACTAACTCTGCAAACTAACTATTTTAGACAGAGAAAGCACACATTCTATTAGTTATTTTTAGATGATTGGTGTTCATGAATTCTTAACAGAAAAGAATCCTCGTCTGTTTCTAAAATGAGCCAGAATCGTCAAAAACACCCCTGGCACAACTTACCTACAGGAATGAAAACATGGCTGGCATTCAATGTGTTAATAAAGCATTAGTATGATTGCGTGTGTTTGCTTGGAGCTGTGTCTGATGTGTCTGATGTGTCTGATGTGTTCTGTAACGTTGCCTGGCAGACAATTCATCAGCTCTCCTCCTAATCAGGTTCCACAGCAGTGCAGGCAGAGGTGAGGCTGAGCCTGTCTGTAATGGAGGCTTTCATCCAGACGCCCGGCTGTCCCAGGAGTGCTTACAGGGGGACTTACCCCCGCAGATACAGTATGTGACAAAACGCCATGCTGCTTGATTCAAAAACAAAAACAAAACAAAAACAAAGAAAAGAAGCAGATCTTGTCTGTCCAAGAAGACAACAAACAAAAGAAGCAGATCTTGTCTGTCCAAGAAGACAACAAAGAAAAGAAGCAGATCTTGTCTGTCCAAGAAGACAAGGAAGCGATAGGAAAGCAGAAAATCAGACAAGTTGCTGGAAAAATGACTTCTCTTCATTGTACATTATATAGATCATATCCTATCCACCTTGTATATAGATCGTATCCTATCCACCTTGTTTCTAGTTGCCATGATGCCTATGGGTGCTTCTTCCGGTGTAATAGACGCTTTTAACTTGACAAAAAAAAACGTCTATGAGGGTTTTACAGCAGAGCCATTCTGCTCTACAGCCGTAAGGGTTAATATGTCACTTTTATAAGTTTAGAAAAAAATGTAGACGGTCAAAGTAACCATTTAGATTATTCTTGTGTGCTCAGTTTATCAAAATAACGATAAAAAACGGCTATTTAGAAACCTAGTTTTCATTTTCAGCTTTATTTTATGCATTAAATGTCGTTCGGTTGCTGGGATAACGTAATGCATTATGGGTAGTCGGCTACTGTGGCTAATGCTAGCGGCTAGCATTAGCCAGTAAAACGCCACTGAATGACCAAATTTATTTAACTTTTAACCATTTCGAGTAACACTGTTTCCATACAGACCCCCAGCGTTGGTTAGTTATATAACGTGACTATATTTATAACATTTATAACTTACTCCGGTTTCCGGTTTATGATTTGGGTCTGAATACAGCCAGAGTATAACAAAGGAAATGGCAAGCTACAACAAATCAAGTCACGTTAAACCGGACCTTGTACCCATAATTATTTTACAGTGGGGCATTCAAAAACAAGGTGGATATGTGTTGCAGTCTTCTGGTGATACCTGCAGCGTAGAGCAGCATCCAACCCGCTTCCATCCATTCTGCATAGTAGCTCTGCAGGGCTGCTCTCCAGCGACGTCATCGGAATCAGTTGGTTGCAAACAAACTATATCGGCTTCAGTGTCAACCTAACTTAATGTACGCTCCACCCACTTTTGATTGACAGCCATTAGAACCAATCCATGATTGTGACACTATATATAAACGGGTTGTATGTCACTTGCACACTGCAGTGTGCAAAACAAAACTCTAAATTGACTCATTTACTCAGTGTAGCCTACATTTAAAAATACTCAATAGAATATCTATCATTAAAATGACTCAAGTAAGAGTAAAAGTGTATCATTATGAAAATACTTAAAGAGTACAAATCCTAAGAAAAAACACTACTCAAGTACATGTACTTGAGTACTCAAGTACATGTGTCTCAAGTGCATGTACTTGAGTACTTTTACTTGAGTACTTTCCACCTCTGCATGCATGTACTTACACACACGCATGCGCGTGTGCACACACACACACACACACACACACACACACACACACACACACACACACACACACACACATACATACACACAGATACACACACATCTACACACACACACACACACACGCACACACGCACGCACGCACGCACGCACGCACGCACACACACACACACACACACACACACACACACACACACACACACACACACACACACACACACACATAATGCAAGCACCAGCTCTGATTCTCACTCAATCAGCCTTTACAAACTTCTTCCTCCAGCATCACTTCATAGTGATGCTGGCCCTCCCTTACCTAGCAGGGGCTTTACACACACAAACACACACACACACACACACACACACACAAACACACACACACACACACCCAAACACACACACACGAACACACACACACACACACACACACACACACACACACACACACACACACGAACACACACACACACACACACACACACACATGCACGCAGGCAGGTACACACACACACACACACACACACACACACACACACACACACACACACACACCTACACAGACACACACACACACACACACACACACACACACACACACACACACACACAGCCTCTCTCCAATACAATTACCCTAGCAGGGGGGAGGCGGGTCATTGTTCCTTGCGTTCCTCTACAGCTTCTCTCTCTCCCTCTCTCTCTCCCTCCCTCGCTCTCTCCCTCCCTCGCTCTCTCTCTCACTCCCCTCCCTCCCTCTCTCTCTCCCTCCCTCGCTCTCTCTCTCACTCCCCTCCCTCCCTCTCTCGCTCCCCCTCCCTCTCCCCCCTCTCTCTCATCAGTGTGTGTCAGTCTGGTGGGAGTCGGTGCTTCGTCTGAATACAGTTAATCCACTTAACGTATTGATAACGCATCAGCCTGTTCCTGATGGAGGCACACCGCACCCACCGATTACATCTCTCTTAAAGTCATAATCCATTAATATAAGAATCATATAATAATGCATGACATTTCCACAGAAATACACAACGCCGTCTCACAGCAGTTTGTGGAAAAAGTCTGAAATGTGATCTATGGACACGGTAAACATTTTTCTTCTTCGTGAAGTGAACATGACCTTGAAATACTTTCCGACTTGCTCCAAGGTCGTTTCCCCTGACGACCTGACCTGGATGATATTCCTGAGTAAATCCAGGAATATCATTGTATATCACACTTGTGATATACGGTTGTGGTTAGAACCTGAGTAAATGAAAACACTTGTGGTATACGGTTGTGGTTTGGTCATCGTAAAAAAGAAAAAAGGTTTGTTAAAAAAAAGTATGTTGTTGGTATACATCAGGTCATGACTGATACAGTATATCCACCTTATTTCTAGCTGCCATGATGCCTATGGTGGTAATCGACGGTTTTAACTTGACAAAAAAAAACGTCTTTGATGGTTTTACAGCAGAGCCATTCTGCTCGACAGCCGTAAGGGTTAATATGTCACTTTTATAAGTTTAGAAAAAAAAATAGACGGTCAAAGTAACCATTTAGATTACTCTTGTGTGCTCAGTTTATCAAAATAACGGCTATTCAGAAATCTGGTTTTCATTTTCAGCTTTATTTTATGCATTAAATGTCGTTCGGGTGCTGGGATAACTTAATGCATTATGGGTAATGCTAGCGGCTAACGTTAGTTACTTTACATGGCAGTAAAACGCCACTGAATGACCAATTTGATTTAACTTTTAACCATTTCGAGTAACACTGTTTCCATACGGACCCCCAGCGTTGGTTAGTTGTTTATAACGTGACTATATTTATAACGTTTATAACGTACTCCGGTTTCCGGTTTATAATTCGGGTCTGAATACAGCCAAAGAGTATAACAAAGGAAATGGCAAGCTGCAACAATTAAGTCACGTTAAACCGGACCTTGTACCCATAATTATTTTACAGTGGGACATTCAAAAATAAGGTGGATACAGTAAATAGCTAGCGTTAGCCTCTGGCGCTAACTAGCTGTTAGCTACGTTCATTCGTTAGCTAAGTGAAAATGCCAATGAATGACCAATTTGCTATAACTGTTAACCAGTTCGAGTTACACTTTTTCCATAAAGCCCATAAGCTTTGATATCTGTTGGCCAGTTGGTTGATAAGCAATTATTGTGACTTCTAAACTAACGTCTTCATGGAGATGCGGGGAAACAACTATGGCTGCACACTGCTTCCGGTCACTTCCGTTGTATCGCCGACAAAGAGTATAATGAAGGCAAAAGGCGAAGTTGTTCTGATTTTTTTTTTCTTACAAGAGCGCTGCAGTCATGATGTTGCAGTGGAAGAAACTATTAGTCTTCGGTTCTTATCAATGTAAGTTATTTGGCGCAGATCCGATGATGTGCGACTATACAACAAGATAGATATTAGAATGTCTTCAGAGAACACAACGATTATACAGCTAGGAAAACCGACTGGAGGGGCGCCTTTAACGAGCCTTAACGAGCCATATCAGTTGGCGGGGGCGGAGTTTCATTCCATTGCAGGAAACATGGAGGAAAGATAAATATTGCTCATTTGCATAATACTACCCGCACTTTAATAATACAAAGCTGGTTGAAAAGCGGCAAAGCTTTCCTTTAAATACACATTCTTGCTCTCTCTTTAACACACGCCCCCAAATACCTGGGCAAACGCACGCACAATGCGGCACGCACACACACACACGCACGCATGCACGCACGCACACGCACACACACACACACACACACACACACACACACACACACACACACACACACACACACACACACACACACACACACACAGAGGACAGGTGGTTTTGGGCCAGACAGTATAATTACAGTTCTCAACTTCACCTTCCAAAACAGAGGGACAGGATGGGATAGAGTGGTTATCTGAAAACACACACACACACACACACACACACACACACACACACACACACACACACACACACACACACACACACACACACACACACACACACACACACACACACACACACACACAGCCAGACTCTGATAAAGTGAGACAACAGACAGGTAAGTGGGGAAGGCAGCCAGTGGTCAGACAATTTGCACATTTGACATTTTTCACAATTTGTTTTGGGAAGCGTTGAAGTTGAGAGACACTTGGAATTCTTTTTTTTTATTCTGAGTGATTTGGAAAACATTTTGCATGACACATGTTGTTTGTTCACACATCACACGAGACACTTATGGCTCATTTCCACCACATGGTGGTGCATGGTACTGCACTGTACGGCTCGTCTCAACTCTGCTTTACTCGTCTCCACCTGAAGTGGTCTCTGCTTCCAGCGCAGGTAGTCCTCACTCAATCTGCCCTCCGCCCAGCAGGTTGTCCTCACTCAATCTGCCCTCCGCCCAGCAGGTTGTCCTCACTCAATCTGCCCTCCGCCCAGCAGGTAGTCCTCACTCAATCTGCCCTCCGCCCAGCAGGTTGTCCTCACTCAATCTGCCCTCCGCCCAGCAGGTTGTCCTCACTCAATCTGCCCTCCGCCCAGCAGGTAGTCCTCACTCAATCTGCCCTCCGCCCAGCAGGTAGTCCTCACTCAATCTGCCCTCCGCCCAGCAGGTAGTCCTCACTCAATCTGCCCTCCGCCCAGCAGGTAGTCCTCACTCAATCTGCCCTCCGCCCAGCAGGTAGTCCTCGCTCAATCTGCCCTCCGCCCAGCAGGTAGTCCTCACTCAATCTGCCCTCCGCCCAGCAGGTAGTCCTCGCTCAATCTGCCTCCGCTAGGCTCAAACAATTGAAAACAACCGACAACAGTCATGTTAAGGCTGAGCAAGGAGATCGATTTGATTTCACCAGAGCTGAAGGCAGCAAGACAAAAGACTGCTGGAAATAACAGGAGAGTTTGGGAAATAATAACGTTACACACAAGAGAAGGTAAGCACCACTAAACTGATGTGCAGCATTGACAGTATCCAGAGACACAGTAAACACGATTCTGCCTGACCAATCAGTCCTCTGCAGTGTTTTCACATCACCGTATGGTACCGGGTCCACAGCCCTGGAACCTCAACAGACATGCTACTAGAAATAGTAATACGACTCAACCCGGGTTGTCCCGGTTTTTGACTGGTGAAAGCTTCAAAAAAGAGTCGAGCCGGGCGGAGCCGCGCCAATACCAGCAGTGGGAACGGGCCTTTAGGCAGAAGGGGCTGGATTTTAAAGTCCCTGGAAACCAGAAATAACTTTTATTATTTAGCATTTTGAGTTCATCACATCACAGGAACCTATGTTAATAAGCCACCAGCCAAATTTGAATGATGATGAACGTCGCAAAGTATATACATTTAGGTTTGACAGTCATGACAAAAGTCATGAGAATCAATTAGATTTTAGACTGTCTTTTCTCCCGCTGACTGTGTGGGCGTGTCCCATGTGTGTGCGTGCAGGACTGCAGGTCTCCTCCGAGAGAGAGAGCGAGAGAGGGCGAGAGAGAGAGGGAGGGAAATGGAGAGAGAGAGAGAAGGAAAGAGAGATGGTGTGTGTGTGTGTGTGTGTGTGTGTGTGTGTTCGCTCGTTGCTCGGCGCATACTGACAGAGAGGAAGAGAGACTCTGCTGCTGCGAGTGCACAGCACTACTGTGTGTGTGTGTGTGTGTGTGTGTGTGTGTGTGTGTGCGCGCACGCGTGCGTGCGTGCGTGTGTGTGATTCGATTAAATCTTATGACGTGATAAGATCATTCATTTCACCGCTCTTTTCAATGACGAAGTGGAAATCCAGACCTTGTAGAAAAGTGGCGATTTTTGGGGTTTGGGTTTAAACTAATGTCTCCTACTTTCTGAGGCACACAAGTACTCACATAAGACCCTACATTTAATAGTTAGAAGGTTTTTGTGGATTTTGGTTTCCAGGGACTTTAAGCTTTTTTCCCCTTCGTGCATGTGAGCGTACAGTAAGGGCTTAGGAAAACACTACCGCGGTGACAAGACAACTCTGCACTTACCACTACCTACTGTAGGTTATAGTATAGGCTGCAGTCTCAAGTATTTGAGGATGAGTCTCAAGTCACGTCTCAAGTCACTGTGTGTGTGTGTGACTTAAAGGAACACACCAGCTTGGTATCATTACAAAATCAGTCGTATATCCGAAAACTGTAAACAGTTTTGCAGGCATTTATTTAGTTTGTCAGTTATTGAGAGTTGATTTGAGACAAGGTGTGGAACAGGTTGTATGTCACTGAAAGGATGGGGGGGGGGGGGGGGGGGGGTAGCGAAAGTAATACAGTAAAATGATGAGTAACGTAACTAATCACTTTTAATACCGAGTAATAAGTAAAGTAACTGTATTACTTTTTAAAGGAGTAATCAGTAACTAATTACACTTAAGTAACTTCCCAACACTGTAAGTCAAACATTCTACTACAGCAAACACAGACAAACACAGATGTATGTTTGGTGTGCCATGGCTGTCTGTCCTTGTTTGGAGATGTTTGGTCAGATTCCACATGTTCATTCCTTGTTTTTTTTATTTTTTTTATTTAACCTTTATTTAACCAAATAAAAGAAGCTTGAGATCAAAGAACTCTTTTTCGAGCAACACCAAAAAAAGAAAACGCTTGTTTGTCTGCGTTTAGCACATGGCACAGCAATCACAGACGCAGACTGGACCTCTGCACGGAGGTGCCTCACTGGAGGTTGGTCTTTGTGAAAACACTCGCCTTTCATTATTTCACACTGGGGGCTGGGGTTGGCTTCCCATGTCCAAAGTCACATAGCGTTTTTTTACCCCGGCGCTGGACGAGAGGTCCCGCTGGTCTCAGAAGATGGTCAGGACAGTCACTCAGTAATGGACATTTAGCGGTTAAAGTGCCGCAGCTAGGGGATGGAAGGTGGAATATAGTTGGGATTTGAGGGGTAGGATTAGTGGCTAGGGGGATGTGGGTGGTGTTGGGGGAGAGAAGAGGGGCATGGGGGGGAAGGAAAATGCCGCCGAGGTGTGCGCTTGTTGCCATTTAAGCCTAACCCAAACCATAACACTAACCTTATAAGCAAGTTGTTGAACTTGCCTAAATCCAACCAAGTCCTTTACTATAACTTGCCTAAACACAAGCAGGGAACTTGGCGCAGGAAGCCCCACCGACCTCCAAGCTGCCGGTCGCTCAGGCTGGGAGGCGCCGCGGTCTCCCCGAGCGC
>NC_139633.1:29598454-29610954 GCF_964638095.1 Poromitra crassiceps
AATTAGGCTTGTTCTTGGCAACGCCTTCACACTACATATGTCTGCCACCCCCCCCCCCCCCCCCCCCCTCCCTCCTTCCTCCGGCTCAAACTCCTCTGTCATTTGCACTGTGAGGGGAATATTGTTGAATATCAAAGTTTGATTTCTGACATGCATTATGATGTACATAGTGAACACGTTTCGCCTACCTGACTGCTGTTGTCTGCAGAGGGAGTAGGCGAGGGCGGCCGAAAGAGTGTTGAAGGTAAGAGTTGTCACATTTGCTTTTTGACAGTGGCCAATGGGACAACAGCACAGAACCATGGCAGCCAATCAGAGGTGTCTCCTCCAGGCCAAAATGGCAGATTTGCTGTGCGCTGGTGTTGCAATGTAGCGATTATCGGCCTTATGCTAGCTGTGTAGCGAGCGTATAGAGCAGGCCGGCGACTACATTGGACTCCCAATTTAGGTCCTGAGAGAATTGAGGTCCTGTGGATGGGTTTCCACTGCCCAGTATGTTTGGGGAAGGGGGTGGGGTAGTGCTGGGGGCTTTGAGATTAAAAAGCAGAATGCAGCATTCCGACTGTGATCTCAGAATTCTGACTTTAACGAAATCAGAGATCGAGATCAAGAGCAAGACGGGGGGATGGGGACTGAGTCCTGGGGGGGGGGGGGGGGGGGGGGGGGGGCGAGACCGGATGTTTGTGTTTGGTAACAGAAGAAGAAGAGAGAACCACAGAAGAAGAAGAGCGGCACATCCGGGGCGGGTCGAAGTTGACTCAGTTTGTTGTGTAGCTATGGTGTAGCAGCCTAGCTTAGCCTATAGATATGATCTCATTTCAAGATTATGGACGATTCATTTCAATTCAATTGCCGCTCATATGGAATAAAACCATATATGGATTACAAAGAGCAGCGGGAGATATAGCGGGAGGTGCTGTCTATATGTGACGGACAGCAAACAGAGCAGGCTGTCGGCAGCACGGGAGGTACGTTACATTGCTAATTCATGTTCCCTCTATTATATAATAACCATAATGAGCCACTGTGTGTCGGAAAATAAGCCTTTGACTAAAATACAATCATCTCAGATGCCCCGTTTTCAGGTTGCAGTTCAAACTGGTCGTTTCTGCTGATGCTAATCAAACCAAAGGATGACTTAAACATCATATTTAAAGCTGCAAATAAGGACCAGGGTGTAAAAAAAAAAACAGAATTCTCCTTTAAGCAGATCTTTTGAACACCTAAAATGACAGGTGTGTAGGAGGACAAAAGCCGACTATAATAAAAAAGGAGGACTCCTGCAACACTGTCTTCACTTGCAATGAAAGAGTTGAATAAACAAAAGAAGGATAACGTTTCGGTATGCAGACCTTCATCAGATTCTCATGGAGAATGTGTGTTTCTTTCAGAGCAGCACAGCCTTGGCGCTTGATGGCGCATGCCGGTCTGGTCTATCGGCTGTGTAGAGTTTGAGCAAATTCTACCTGTTTTACAGTCATGTGTGTGTGTGTGTGTGTGTGTGTGTGTGTGTGTGTGTGTATGTGTGTGTGTGTGTGTGTGTGTCAGTCATGTGGAGTTCAAATGAAAATAGGGTTTATTTCAAAATGACCAGAGAGACAAATGATTGACACAGAGATGATTAGTCTTTGACTCAGTCAGGTGGCAAGGTATTTGTGTGTGTGTGTGTGTGTGTGCGTGTGCGCGCGCGTGAGTGTGTGTGTGTGTTAGTGTGTGTCATGGGTGCGTACCCACAGTTGATCCCGACAGAGTCTGACAGGTGCTAAAATGAATCCCCTCCTTCAGCTTCACCTCCGCTACCTGAGGACACACACACACACACACACACACACACACACACACACACACACACACACACACACACACACACACACACACACCTAAAACAAAACACCCCAGTCACTCTCACACACAAAAACACGTGCACGCACCCACCCATACATACACACACACACACACACACGCACGCACGCACGCACGCACGCACGCACGCACGCACACACACACACACACACACACCTAACACACATGTACACCTAATACACAGACACACAGACACACACACACACAGACACACACACACACACACACACACACACACACATGTACACGTAATACACACACACACACACACACACACACACACACACACTCGTCTCTTCAGGCCTCACATCAAAGCTCAGCTCAGACGCTTGTCATGTCAGCGATGCCTCGGGCTTTCCCAGTGTTTACATTACAGCACTTTCTACTGCTGACACTCACACACAGAGTTCACCTTCTACTGCCTCACACTCACACACAGAGTTCACCTTCTACTGCCTCACACTCACACACAGAGTTCACCTTCTACTGCCTCACACTCACACACAGAGTTCACTTTCTACTGCTGACACTCACACACAGAGTTCACCTTCTACTGCCTCACACTCACACACAGAGTTCACCTTCTACTGTCTGCCTCACACTCACACACAGAGTTCACCTTCTACTGCCTCACACTCACACACAGAGTTCACCTTCTACTGCCTCACACTCACACACAGAGTTCACCTTCTACTGCCTTACACTCACACACAGAGTTCACCTTCTACTGCCTCACACTCACACACAGAGTTCACCTTCTACTGCCTCACACTCACACACAGAGTTCACCTTCTACTGCCTCACACTCACACACAGAGTTCACTTTCTACTGCTGACACTCACACACAGAGTTCACCTTCTACTGCCTCACACTCACACACAGAGTTCACCTTCTACTGCCTCACACTCACACACAGAGTTCACCTTCTACTGCCTCACACTCACACACAGAGTTCACCTTCTACTGCCTCACACTCACACACAGAGTTCACCTTCTACTGCCTTACACTCACACACAGAGTTCACCTTCTACTGCCTCACACTCACACACAGAGTTCGCCTTCTACTGCCTCACACTCACACACAGAGTTCACCTTCTACTGCTGACACTCACACACAGAGTTCACCTTCTACTGCCTCACACTCACACACAGAGTTCACCTTCTACTGCTGACACTCACACACAGAGTTCACCTTCTACTGCCTTACACTCACACACAGAGTTCACCTTCTACTGCCTCACACTCACACACAGAGTTCACCTTCTACTGCCTCACACTCACACACAGAGTTCACCTTCTACTGCCTTACACTCACACACAGAGTTCACCTTCTACTGCCTCACACTCACACACAGAGTTCACCTTCTACTGCCTCACACTCACACACAGAGTTCACTTTCTACTGCCTCACACTCACACACAGAGTTCACCTTCTACTGCCTCACACTCACACACAGAGTTCACCTTCTACTGCCTCACACTCACACACAGAGTTCACTTTCTACTGCCTCACACTCACACACAGAGTTCACCTTCTACTGCCTCACACTCACACACAGAGTTCACCTTCTACTGCTGACACTCGCACACAGAGTTCACCTTCTACTGCCTCACACTCGCACACAGAGTTCACTTTCTACTGCTGACACTCACACACAGAGTTCACTTTCTACTGCTGACACTCACACACAGAGTTCACCTTCTACTGCTGACACTCGCACACAGAGTTCACCTTCTACTGCCTCACACTCGCACACAGAGTTCACTTTCTACTGCTGACACTCACACACAGAGTTCACCTTCTACTGCCTCACACTCGCACACAGAGTTACTGCCGGCATTCGTACACTGCCCGTCTGGAAGCTCTGTGTTCTGATACACAAGGTGAAGAGGGGATTTCTGGCCCGTCTTCGTTTACAGTAGGTTTCGTGGATTTAGCTGGAGAGACCTACGAGTGCAGCAGTGGAAGAAAGCTGAAGGTCCTGGGCTACGTCCCAAGTCTCTTAAAGGTCCAGACATGCTGAAGGTCCTGGGCTACGTCCCAAGTCTCTTAAAGGTCCAGACATGCCAAGCCGGCTGTGGACAGCGTCAGGGCCGTCGCTGAGTGTCTGTCGCCCTCATTTCTCCGGACGATTCTACATGTTGAAATCATTGAATGGCTGCCAGCTGGTTAAGCCAAGCAGTGATCATTCAATGCACAAAGATATTCACAACAACGTGGTCTTCGGGAAAGAGCCTGTCGCTGTATTAGTGCGTTTATATATATATATATGTTGTAGAAAATATAAGTTCCATTGGCATTTCCTAATCAATGAGTTATAAGCTATAATTGCATACACATAATTAATGCTATGAGTTATCAGTCATAAGACATCTCCCAAATGCCGCAACTCAAAGAAAGAAGCGAAAATGTGTTTAGTGGAGCAGAGCGGAGAGCCGCTTCGGGGACGCCTCTGGTGGACACAGGCGTTCACTAGACAGACTGCGACCAGCTCCGGTGTCCACCTCGCGCTCATAAAGCAAACATTTCCTGGTGGAATCTCAATCTGTCCGGCTGCCTGGCAGAGACCTCGATTTTTTTATCCCCGATTTTTTATCCCATTTTTATCCCCCATTAGTGCTAATTTTAATTTATTTATCCTGGTTGCTGCTCCACCCTCTGCCGATCTGGGGAGAACTGAGGTTGGCTCCTGACCCCACCCGGGCAGTGGGCACTCGAGGACATGCGGACGGGCACGCACTCCTTCAGCTCTCACAGCCCCCCAGGTGAGAATCGAACCCAGGACCTTCTAGCTGTGAGGCGACAGCGCTTATCACTGCGCCACCGTGCCCCCTCTAGACTTTATGCAGAAAAGAGAAAAAACTTGAATGAAATTATGCGCATCAGAGGAGATTTAGAAGTGACGCAAAACCGTCTGAAAAATAGGTAGTACCTGCGTCTGCTCTCCACTACACCATATATATATATATATATATATATATATATATATGTGGAGGATAAAGAGTTGTGGGGTACATGGGGGCAAATAAACCCTCGACCACTGTTAGCATCCAGTTTCATGACTTCAGAAGCATACAGAGTCAAATTCAAAACCTCATTTTGTCATTTTGTCACCCTGCTCATATATATATATATATATATATATATATATATATATATATATATATATGGTAAATGGTAAATGGCCTGCATTTATATAGCGCTTTTATCCAAAGCGCTTTACATTCACCCATTCACACACCGATGGCGGCAGGTTACCACGCAGGGTGCTGGCACAACAACGGGAGCCATTTGGGGTTCAGTGTCTTGCCCAAGGACATTTTGACCTGCAGACTGGAGGAGCTCTTTCATCCAATGCGATTAGTGGACGACCCGCTCTACCTCGTGAGCTACAGCCGCCCCTACACTATTTATATACTGTATATATATATATATATATATATATATATATATATATATATATATATATATATATATATATATATATATAGTGTGTAGGCATGTGTGTGTGCGTCATGCTGTTTTGGTGTGTATGTGCTACGTGGATATGTGTTCATGTGTTTATCTGTGTGTGTGTGTGCGTGTGTGTGTGTGTGTGTGTGTGTGTGTGTGTGTGTGTGTGTGTGTTGCAGTTGTCCAGCATGCTCCAGCTTGCCTCCTCCCCTCCTGTGCTGATGCTGTGGTATTCTAACTTGCTTCCATGGAGCCTTGCTATATCTCACTTGATGGTTTAAATGCTGTTTCACACACTTTCCCAGTTTGACAAGAGTCCTGTAAACAAAGATCTACTGGGATCCCCCCATGAAAGTGCTCATGTTTAAAGATTTGAACAGAATATGAGCTATCGGTGACATCAGTCAAAAAGCCTGTATCAGTTGAAGCCACGACAAAGCTGCAGCTCAGGATCAAGTCATCAACTCTGACCAGCAGCCCCCAGGCCAAGGATTAACGCACGCATGCGCACGCGCACACACGCACACGCACACGCACACACACACACACAAACACACGCGCGCGCGCGCGCACGCACACGCACACACACGCACACACACTGACACACACACACGCACGCACGCACGCACACACACACACACACACACACACACACGCACACACTGACACACACACCTGCTAAGATGCATTTCCTGTCCTGTTGTCCTGCCGCACCATGCGGCTCTGCCCAGGACACTTAAAGGGGCATTCCACTAATCCTAATCCTCGCCTTTTAAAAGCTTCTGTAATGGAGAACTTCCTCCGGCGGCGCCCTGGGGGCCCGAGCCCATGGGAGTTTTGTTCCTCCGGTCAAATCTCTGCTGTCGGCCGCAGTCTGTCAGGATGCTGTGTGTGCGTGTGCGTGTGTGTGTTGTGTTGTGTGTGTTGTGTGTGTGTGTGTGTGTGTGTGTGTGTTTGCATTTGGAAACAATAAGGTCCATTGTTACAAAACGTCAACGGTGACCACAGCTCGTTAATATGATTATTAAGTTAGACATAGCTTCTACTCTACTCTCAACGCCAGACCCATGAGGGTTCTTACGCTGATACACTACGTTACTGCGTGCTGCAGAGCAGTAGCGTAGCCAGACTTGGCTCATTGGGTGTGCCACAGAAAGCCAGGGTATGCCAGGGGGCAATTTGGGTCTTTTCAAACCAGATTTAGAGGAATATTTGTGTGTTGTTTGCTCCTTTTCACACTCATTATTAGCAGGTAGAAGCAGTCAATTAAATTGTATTTTTTGGCAACATGTAAAACCACTTTGTTTAGTATCTCAAAAAAGTCTCACCTACTTTTTCCAATGAGTGTTCTAGTCGGGAAAGAACGCAAATTTGGTTGGCATGAAGGTTCGTCTACTGCAGAGAGATCTGTAGCGTTCTCAGTGTCCTCTGGCTCTGCACAAACCTCCAGTGTGTTGTTGGCTGCGTTCCCTGCTGTTAACGTCATTGTTTCGGCTGCATCATCTTCTTCATAATCGTCTGTCTCTTCTCCACTGTACACCACCAATATAGGTGCGGGAAACGGGTGCACTACAATCCGCACTTGTTGAGGGGGAGGGTGACAACGAGTCATCTTTTTCCTCGTCGTCAAAGCGACGTTTCTTGCCTTTGCCGAAAAAGCTTAAAAGCGAGCTTTGTTTCATGTCTTCTTGATTTGGCGCTGCTGCTGCTGCTGCTACAGCTGTGCGTGCATTTGTTTACTTTACGTGGACGACAGCTTAACTATTCCCATGATGCTCCGGGGCACATAGGTCAGCGGAGCGTGATTTCTATTCGCACATAGGATAAGTTGGACACAGTGCATGACAGCGTTGATGTGTTTTGCAGACAAAACAAAAAACCTTTTTTACCCCATTTTTTTTAGGTGTGCCAGCGGCCTGTCTGGGTGGCATTTGCACACCCTGGCACACCCGTGGCTACGCGCATGCTGCAGAGCTCTCTCTGGGTCTGGGACACTTTCCCTCAGCCGGCTGATTATGGGAGGGAACCGTTCACTTGGCCAGTGATATGCCAGTGGTGGATTCAGTCCTCCCCAATCAGTAAGTACTTTGCGATCAACACAAATCAGCAGCCCATTTTTCGAACCGCTCCCTCATTGGTGCTACAACCTGTCACTCATTTAATTTCAACCCGCCTTCAAAAACCAGTAGTGGCTGTGAAGTGGCACAGACTCACAGTATGCAGAGCGCAGAGATTCAACGTTAATATTTGAGTCTGGGGAGAGACTACAAGGCAAGTGATGCATTTAATGTGTTGTATGCCTCACTTGGCTGTGTGTGTGTGTGTGTGTGTGTGTGTGTGTGTGTGTCTAGGCCGGGGGAAGATGGTCACTCGCTGCTTCTAATCTCCAGACATCTGAGATTTCCCTTCCCCGGAACTGCCGCAATATTTTACATTTTTAGGCCTTTGCAGGCCATTTTAGGCCATTATGGCATCATCACATCCCTTCCCTGCTTCCCACTAACATCGTGACAGTAACGTCATCAGTGATGTCATACATTGTGACATAATCAGTGATTTCATAAATCTAGGGTGGATTCCGACTGACACGAACACAATCAACATCCACAATCCTATCACATCATAGACATTGTGACATCATCAGTGATGTCATAGACTCGCTGTTTAGAATGACGACGCGGTCCCGAGTGATTTTCAGAGGCCATTGCTGTAGGCAGGCGCTGTACTGTGAACACCTGTCGAGGCTGCTTGCAGCTTTAATAGTTAATTATTATTATTATTATTATTATTATTATTATGATTCCCACTAGACTCCTAAGTGGAGCATAGGGCCGCAACCACACAACATGTTTTAGCACGTGGGTTTTTACGGGGCGGGGTTGCTAATTACATTACCCCTAACATACATTGTCTTTGATGGTGGGAGGAAACCGGAGCACCCGGAGGAAAGCCACGCAAAACACACAGAAAGGACCTGGGATGGACCAGGGTTTGAACCCACGACCTTTCTTGCTGTGAGGACAGTGCTAACCACGGCCCCACCGTATAGCACCCCTTCCATAAACATGGTGGCCTGTTCTTCAAGAGCCTGGTTGATGTGGTTAAATCCATGCATGAATGAACTTGTGAGCCTCAAATTCCGCTCCACATTATTGGGTGGGATTCCCTGAGCGCCCTGCTGCTGCTGCGGTGCCTGAGCACCCTGCTGCTGCTGCGGTGCCTGAGCGCCCTGCTGCTGCTGCGGTGCCTGAGTATGGTGCCTGAGCACCCTGCTGCTGCTGCTATGGTGCCTGAGCGCCCTGCTGTTGCTATGGTGCCTGAGCGCCCTGCTGCTGCTATGGTGCCTGAGCGCCCTGCTGCTGCTATGGTGCCTGAGCGCCCTGCTGTTGCTATGGTGCCTGAGCGCCCTGCTGCTGCTATGGTGCCTGAGCGCCCTGCTGCTGCTATGGTGCCTGAGCGCCCTGCTGCTGCTGCTGCTGCTGCGGTGCGGCTGACATACGGAAACCACCCTGCTGCTGCGGTGCTTAATGGCAGCCAGGCTGTGATGGGACCTGACAGGGCAGGAATGCAGTGACGGGCCACACAAGTATGCTCTGAATTTCATTACAAAGGGAAGGAAAGTGAGGTGACAGAGAGAGAGAGACAGACAGAGAGAGAGACAGACAGACAGACAGAGAGACAGACAGAGAGACAGACAGACAGACAGAGAGACAGACAGACAGAGAGACAGACAGACAGAGAGACAGACAGACAGAGACAGACAGACAGACAGACAGACAGAGAGAGAGACAGACAGAGAGAGAGAGAGAGACAGACAGACAGACAGACAGAGAGACAGAGACAGAAAGACAGATGGGAAGGAAGAGGGGGATAAGATAAGGCGTGAAAATAGACCATACTATATATATATATATATACATATATATATATATATATATATATATATATATATATATATATACATATACTATAGGGACACTCACGCGTCACGGGAGCAAGGGGGGGGGGCAGCACGAGACCCGGAACTGGGGGGTAAGTCGCCATTCAAAACAATGAGCGCAGATGTGAATTTTGTAAATAAACAAGACACGTACGTGGTCTGAGCTTCGGTTTTTAGCCCCAATATTAGAAAAGAGACTAAAAAACAGGACTAAAAAGTCATGTTATAGCAGTCGGGCGCACTTAGTGACAACAGTAAAACGGACAGATTTTTGTATTGAGTTTGGCGTCAGTGGGCGTAACCCATAAGAGAGCGAGCCTCGTATCCCCCAGTAAAAACAGCGGAAGTCAGTGGAAGAAGGACATAGGGCAAGACAGTCCTACAAAGTTAATTATGATCTGAGTGAATACTCTTTTCTGATTGGCCGGCAGGTGTGCGTTAAAACCGTATAACGCACACGTAGTCCGGCTCAAGTCTCATCACATGTTGTAAATTCATCCGCTCCCCAACCTACACAGCTGTTTCATCAAACAGCAGCACAGTAACGTTATTCAACTCGCTGCCTCAGATTCTATGAGCTAAGCGGACTAACTTCCCTGCACCACATACCGGCTCATATCCAAGGTTCGTCCTATTTACTGGAACAGCAAACGTTTCCATTGCATGAGAAGCTGGCGGGATGTACTGTATAGACCAAATCAGCGGGATGTTTACATTTACTTCCGGGTACCCCTGAGGTCCACACATTATAATGGCGGTGGACGGCACAAACTGACGTGTTGAAGACAAAAACAGACAAAGAAGACAAAAATGGTTCGTCCGTGTTGTGTTGTTGTTTAATATCATTCATAACAACACTTTCACTAACGTTAGTGGAGACCAGACTAGCTAATTTACCTGTTGGACCAGACTAGAGTAGACTTGAAGCTAAATTAAATTGACGTGGCGTCAGTAGCTCTGTCTGTACCAGGCTCTTTCTCGCCGAGAAGAGCCTGGTGACGCGAGGTTACTCTGTCTGTAACGTAAAAAAACAGCGAGTTTGACAGTCAAACAAACGTTATTAGCTAGCTAACACTACATAAAACAAACACAGAAGAAAGGCTAGATACGTCGGACAAGCATGTTTACCAACCGTTTAACCATTTAAATTGAAAGTAGTCGGCCGAAAACAACGAGAGGGTTTGACAGCATTTATTTGACAACACGCACATTTAAACCTGCCGCCTTCCCCAAGTGGTACCCGGAAGTAAATTTGTTTACATGGTGACGTCACGGTGATTTGGTCTATAGGCTTGTTCCAGGTATTAGTCGGTTCCCCAAGTGTTGATAGGTAAACAGAGTTATGGCTGGTGAAAAACTTTTGATTTTGATTGCTTACCTTGCACGAAAAATGTGCGAATGGTTTTATTTTATATTGTTGCCAAATGACCATGGTATAAACGGGATAATCAACTCCTAGGTGTGCGTTAAGTAAGGGATAATGTATATTGAGGCGGTGATTACGGGGGAAATAATGACCGACAGGTGATGATTGAGCCCGACGCGCAGCGCAGCGCTTAATGATTCACCTGAAGGTCATTATTTCCCAGTAATCACCGCCTCAATATACATTATCCCGCTTAGAACACGGCCTACAACTAAATCATTCAATAATCTGACAAAAATAATTATTCAAATAGATTTTTTAATAGCGTTTTCAACGACAAAGCGGTTTCATTCGTAATTGGCACACAAGACACCACAGCTGCAACTGGTTGGCCTAATTAGTAGTGTCTGCAGACAAAATGCTCTTATCAACTGATTAATCCAGGTGTGGCAGAGCAGCGGTCGGTTGTCGAGAAATAATGACCGGTGAATCTTGTTGATTGACCAATCAGAATCGAGTATTCAAGAGAGCCGTGTTCTAAACGGTTTTAATGCACTTTGGGGAGGCAACCACCCTCCGCCGGTTCTTCGCCTCCACGTTGTGCACTTAAATCGTTTAACGCACACCTAGTCGTTGATTATCACTTGCATAGTGACTAAATAAGAACATGAACTGAGAGAAGTTAGGCCTAGGCGAGTGGTTCTCAAACCTTTTCACGTCAAGGACTAAACTGACACAAATTAGACCACAGACCCCCATTTGATATAAGCTTTTGTCCCGGGGTCCCCCCATCTGATACGATTTGAGCTTTTGTGACATCCATTCCACTCTCCTGGCCATGTCTTGCACGAGCCTGTTGTTGGGGTCATTAGGCTGATTGGGTGCACCTGGGATGGTGCACTCATTGGACTTAAAGAGCATGGTACAGGTAAAAAAAAAAATCTGAATTTACATTTTGGGCTCATAATTACAGTGAACATACTCCAAAAAGACGAAGATATTTCCCCCCACAGGCCCCCTGGGTATAAATATGGAGGAAAAGGTGGCGTTTTATAAATGGGCGTGTGACATAACAACAGGAGTGACATCACAAGAGGAGAATGTTCTGCTGGGGCTGACACAGGGATGCAAAGTCATGGAGAGTGTAAAAAAAAAGGTGACAGATACCAGGGCAGACATAAAACCACTCAGAAATCCTCATATTTTGGGTTGAAAAATGTGACTGTCACCTAAAGGTGACTAGTTTGCATCCCTGTGACATCACAAGTGGGAGTTCCATGAAATGGACCAGTGCCCCCTGCTGGTTACAAAAACTAGTCTAAGTGCAGCTATGTGTGATTGAAAAAAAAAATCCCCCCCAAATCCCATTGCTATATATACCCCTTCCACACATTAATGCAATGTGGTCTCCACCATCACCCGTTTTTACCAACAGCTTATTTTTAGGACTTTGAGCTCAAAATAAGGTAATTTGCCAACAAAACACACTGGGGAACACTGTGGCTAATCAGCAGAGCAGAGAAGCTACACATGAAATATCTTAAAAATTACAAAATACACTGGAGGGGGGCTTTATAGGAAGACTTTCAGATCATTCAGTCTCTCTCCCTCCTCACTGTAACTTCTGTTGGTTTAATGCACTGTTGTTTGTGTTGTCTATTATATTCCCTTTAGTTAATAGATTGTTTTAACTTGTACTTTGACTCCTCTCATTGGTTACTTCCTTAGGCCAGGTCGTAACATTATGAGGGGAGTCATACACCAAAGTAAGAGTAGAGACAACAATTTAACTCTGGAAAATTGACATAAACATCACTGTAAACAAACAAACAAACAGAAGATATTAATGTGCATCGGTGAGGAGGGATAGAGACT